>NC_132856.1:28733437-29054375 GCF_048164855.1 Canis lupus baileyi
ACCATCACTAGGAAGTGAAGGTTTAAGAATAATCAAATCCATACTGATCTGGCAAAATGCTACCCAGGAATAAACTTATATCAGCAAATGGAATAAATTAACATATTTCAACATACTTCTTTCATGGATCTAGTGCTAATTACACCACCATTTTTTATTGGAAAATGTGCCTGAGCAGGCCAGGACAAAATCAGGGCACACTTAATAGATAATGGAAATCTACAGCTGAATTAGAAATAAATGAGATGATACAACACTTAATAAAAGCTCCAATGGCAGAAGAAACACAAAGAAAGAAGTTGATGCTTTCTATCCAGTATCAAAAAGTCAGCCTGTATTATAACTATAATATAGTTATTTCCTATATTCCTTTCATTTCGGAATTATTTCCAGATAAAGAACTCAGGAAAGAAATTGGCCCATTTATTTGTAAAATCTATCCTCTAGGGATCCCTGGGTGGCGCAGCGGTTTAGCGCCTGCCTTTGGCCCAGGGCGCGATCCTGGAGACCCAGGATCGAATCCCACGTCAGGCTCCCAGTGCATGGAGCCTGCTTCTCCCTCTGCCTGTGTCTCTGCCTCTCTCTCTCTCTCACTGTGTGCCTATCATAAATAAGTAAAATTAAAAAAAAAAATCTATCCTCTAAATTTCATCTAACAACTGTGTCAACATTGTTTCTCAATTCTGCACAATAATGAATTGGGGGGGGGGGCGGGTTGTATAAAGAACGGGCATGTCTGAGGCATTTAATGCTCACTGAATGTCCAGTGGAATATTCCCTTCCATTCCCAACCCTCTCGCAACTGGGTAGGATCAAGAAACTGGTGCTGGGCCAAAAAGTGAGGGCAAGTGAGATGTCACTTCCAGACTAAGGTGATGAACCACCCGTATGCGTTCATTTGCCTACCATTGCTCCTTCCAAACCGCAGTGATCTGGATGCCTCAGGATGAGATGCTGAGTAACTGGACAGAAGCAAACTTCCCTGAGTCACTATGTGGAAGAAGCCATGCATAACAAGCTTTGTATAAACAAGAAATACACCTTGGTTGTATTAAACAGTAGAGATTTCAGGGTTAATTTGTTACTATAGGATAACCCAGCCCATTGTGACTACTATGTGGGGGTAAGTCTGAAATGACTTCTCAAGGTTCTTTCTGGTCTGGGTGATCTGGTCCTGTGAGTCCCTGGATGACCATGCGAAGTTCTGAGGGCTGAAAAGGCCAATGCTTTGGATGTAGTTTCTTTTTCTGTGGCTTGATTGGTTTGGTGGGTCGGTTGCTTTGGTGTGGTTAAATTACTCAGTTATTTTAGCCTCCAATCATGAAGGTGGGCTTAGAGAATTAGATTCCACAAGACTGTAAGCTCCAAGCGGGCACATATCTGTACCATTGCATTTATGCATGTTAAGCTCAACCAGTGCCTGCAGAGAGTAGATTTTTGATAAATATTTGTTAGACAAAAGAAATAAAAGAATTAAATAATCAAAATGGCCCATGCAAAGAGAACCCAGATGACATGAAGCCTCCATCAACCTGAGTGCTGCCCTAGAAAGACTGAGGGAAGATTTTCTCCTCCATATAAGAGCAGAGGCTCTGGAGGGAAAGCACTAAGCTTAATTAAATGGATAGCATATTCATTCCTCAGATATTTATTGAGCACCCACTGTGTGCCTTATTCTAGGACTTGGGATAAAACAGTGAATAAGGTAGACAAATTTCCCGTTCCCGTGGAGCTCTCCTTTGCTTTTCCCTCATCTTTTTTTTGAAGTCAAATTTGACCTGCAGAAAGAAAAGTTTTCAATTATCTAGTTATCAGAGTTATCCAGTATAAAAAAGCAAGTCATGGCAGAAGGTCCAATTATCTTCCAAAATGTTAACTCCATAAACCCTATTTCCCTGGAGCTCCCAATTAATAACCAGCCTTCTTTGCTTCACCCTTCACTTCTGGTGCTTTACCTTGGAGATTCCCACCTCCCTATGTCTTTTGAACTGAGCAGTGACCCCTACCCTCCTCCTTGGCCAACTTCATTCTTAGGAGAAACTATTTCCTTCCATGGGCTTCTCTTAATCTACTCGTGAGTCAGTTTCCTGTGGCTTTTCCCTATCAGTGGTTTTGGAGACGGCTTGCTAGGCTGTCCTGTGTTAACCATCTTCAGCCAGGGGCTCAGAGCTATGAGTGTCTTCAAAGGGGTCACTGCATCTCCAGAGACATGCTCCCAGCAGTCCTAACTGAAGCCTGCCCTGAACTGGCCCAAGGACTCAAGAAAAAAGTTTGCTTCTTCCATCTGATCCTCAGAGTGTTGCCCAAGACCACACAGCGTGGTATCTAAGCTGATCGCGGTGCTCAGAGGGGCAGCAGCACAGAGGCACAGCTGCTGACTACCCCTCCCTGCCAGTGCTCTTTCCCCTAACTCCCTTACCACAGCGACACCAGACAGCTGTCAGGTTGCTGGGATGCAAGGAACATCTCCATCATCCATTCCTGCCTTTGTGCCTCCTGCAGCCCCTTGACTGCTTGGCCAGTTTTGAGTGAATCCAAGCTCACCTATGAGATCTGTGTCACCAGAAGCACATTTTCCCCTGAAAGGAGTCTTCTTGACATCATCAGGGCAGTTCTCTTCCTTCTTCCTCATTCCAGCTCTTTGTTTTGCAAATTAATGCCATCCACACAACCCTGTCATTCATTCATTCATTCATTTTAATTTTATTTTTTTCCCCTGTCATTTAAATTTTTTTTTCTTTTTTTTTAGACTGAGGCCAAGAACTCAGCACACAATTCCCAGGCACACCAACCAGGGTGCAAACAAGTTTTCAACCTCGTGTGGCAGTTGAAAATAAAATCTTTAATGTGAACAGTAGCATGCCCTGCAAAGAACCAGCTAGGGAAGAAGTTTGGAATGGAATAGGACCCCAGAGAATAGAAACACTGGATGCGTCCAGGTCTTCATTTGCTCCCTTGGAGGATACCTTGCTTCTGTTTTCTCCTCTGCCCTAAAGATGAGTGAGTGACCCATGAGGGATAGCAAAGAGCCATTCCTGTTAGCTGGGCCACCCAGGTAAAGAACAGGTATAATAACAAATGAAACCACATCCAAAATTTCGAAGAAGCACTGCGGAAGGAGATTTTGTGCTGCCTTCACCTAGGCAAGAGTGTGCCTCCCCTGCAGAGCCCTGTGAACCGAGATCTCAACCAAGAATGTGAGTGGGCTAGACCAACAGGGAAGGGGGAAGGGCAGGGAGGACACAGCCACCTCCAGGCCCCAGCACTAATGGTCCCACAAGTCTGAAATCTGGACAGGATGCATCTCCAAGCATTCTCTGAATGGATCTTTGTCAAAAATTTTGAGGGTATCAAGGGAAAAGCTTCTCGCTAGATTGAGCCAAGTATACCCTTTCATCTGCTCAGATGACTGTGCTAATGAGCAAACTTCTAAGTAGTAGACATGGTTAATTTTTGTATGAGACACACTCAATGGAATGAAATTAAGGGAATTATCCTATCTTTGTGCATGCTTACCAGTTCTATTTTTGAATTTCAATTGGAAACATGATTTTTCTCTTGTCACTCCCTTCTCTGAGACTACGGCATGCGAAAGAAAGCTGCGTTGTAAGTATACCTTCTCTCCCTTGCATTCATCACCTTCCATCACAAAGCACAGAAACTTAGCAGGTAAGTGATCATACATAACACCTGTCTGATAAAGGTGCTGCATTCAGGAGCACGAGGTCCTGGGGCCATAATTGGACTCAGGGCCGGCTGCAATGTGCACTAGAAGAACATTAATAACATGCCCACACGTATGTGCATGTGTAAGGATCCATTTCTTCAGGAACTGTATGTATCTGCCAGGCAGAAAGATTTATTGCACTGGAACAAACCCACCAAAGATATTTATTTAAGGACTTGCCATACAAAAGTTTTATAAAAACACCACTTTCTAGCATTACACACAGAGAAGTTAAATTACTACACTGTACACCTGAAATGAACGTAACATTGTGCATCAACTACACTCAAACTTTTAAATATCACTTTTCTATTTCTTAAAAATAAGCTTTTTGCTAAAATGATATTACAAAAGAACATGTATGTACTACTAACCCCTGTTGCAAATCCTAGATATTGTAAGTGAAATTCCTTTTTTTAGATTTACTTATTTATTTAGAAAGATGCAAAGTGAAAGTGTGCCCATGCTCTCATGCACGTGAGACTCTGAGAATGGAGCCTCAGCTTCCATCTCACAATCCTGAGATCATGACCTGAGCTAATATCAAGAGTTGGACATTCAACCAACTGAGCCACCCAGGCACCTTGGTAAGTTTAAAAGAAGTAAGGGTGTTGTGATATGAAAGAGTGCATTCACCATTCAGCCCTAAAGAGCATCCTAAGAGTTTTTGTTATTAAATTTTTATATTTTGGGCAGCCTGGGTGGCTCAGCGGTTTAGTGCCGCCTTCAGTCCAGGGCATGATCCTGGAGACCTGGGATCAAATCCCACATCGGGCTTCCTGCATGGAGCCTGCTTCTCCCTCTGCCTGTGTCACTGCCTCTCTCTCTCTCTCTCTCTCTCTCTCTCTCTCATAAATAAATAAATAAATAAATAAATAAATAAATAAATAAATAAATAAAATCTTTAAAAATTTTTTGTTTTATATTTTTAGGGGCCCAATTAGCAGAAGGTCTGACCCATACTAAATGCTCAACAAAATATTCTTTCCCAAAATCACATTAAGAACATGTGGGGCACCTGGGTGGCTCAGTGGTTGAGCATCTGCCTTTGGCTCAGGTCATGATCCTGGGGTCCTGGGATCGGGTCCCGAATCAAGCTCCTGGCAGGAAGCCTGCTTCTCCCTCTGCCTATGTCTCTGCCTCTCTCTCTGTGTCTCTTTTGAATAAATAATATTTTTTTTAATAATCTTTTTTTTAAAAAAGAAGAGAAAAAGTTAATTAAAAAAAAATCCGGGGATCCCTGGGTGGCGCAGCGGGTTAGCGCCTGCCTTTGGCCCAGGGCGCAATCCTGGAGACCCGGGATCGAATCCCACATTGGGCTCTCGGTGCATGGAGCCTGCTTCTCCCTCTGCCTGTGTCTCTGCCTCTCTCTCTCTCTCTCTCTCTCTCTGTGACTATCATAAATAAAATAAAATTTTAAAAAAAGATTAAAAAAAAATCCCATGTACTGCCATTGGACTTGGTACCAGACATACTTAAAAGGATATTGCTTCCAACCTTGAGGAGTTCAAGGAATAGACATAAAGGTTTTTCAAAAGAACCAAGTTTGATTTTGAAGGATGTGTAGTTGTTCAGCAGGTAAAGACATTGTGGAAGAGCAGAGGAAACCACAGGGCTCAGCAACATAGAGCAGTATGATGTATTCCAGGAACACTGTGCCATTAGTGTGGTTGGGAGCCTTGGTGCCAGGAGACGACACTGAGGAGATGGATGGGGTGGGTAGTGAAAGGTTTTGGATGCCAGGCAAAAGAGTGAGCTTCATTTTATGGGCAGTGAGGAGCCTTTTAAGGTTCTTAAGTAAGGACATGAAGTGATTCCATTTGTTTTGTAGAACATCTACTCTGGCAGTAGAAGGCAGGGTAGTTCTGGAGTGGAAGGAAGATTGAGTTGAGACAGAGCGATTGTTGCATCAAACGAAGCAAGTTTAACCAGAACAGTGGGCATCAGGAGGGAAGAATTGGGAAGAAAAGCCAGAAAATTTGGTAAGTAAAGGTAGTGTAGTGAAGCCATTGAAGAAGTGCAGTAGGAACCAACTGGAAGATAGTTTTCCTGCTATTGGGATGTTTCTTTCAGTAGCTGTGGCCTTCTGGGAACCTAGGATCCCTTAAATGGGAACTACACACAGATTCACATTCTCCATCGTGGATCTGTCCTTTGCTGACTGTGTGCCCTTGGGCACATTTTTGCTTTCTCTATGTCCCAGTTCGAAAAAAAAAAGGCACAAAACATGAGAGGCAAAGAGATATTCGCATTTACTAAGAGGAGAAAGGGTACAAATGAAGCCCAAGTAGGCTGAGCCGAGGAAAGAAATGCAATGGGTCAGCTGGTTGGCTCTGGTTACTTCTCCTTTCTGTCCTCACTCCTATCAAACTTCTTTGTTTTCAGGTGAAAATCATCACCCAGCTTCCCAGCCTGGCGGATGGCTCTGTTGGGGGATGTACAGGAGGTGTAGGAGGAGAAGAGAGGGTTCCTTCAGATATGCTGGTTGAACTGCAGGTGGGCAGGCCCCTGTTTATTTTCCCAGTGGAACACCACGTAGTTTACACTCAGTCTCTTCCAACCAAAATGATTGAGGAAATAATGATTACCAAGTAATCTAGCCTTTGGATCTAATCCATATGGCATCCCATTTGTGAGCCTCGGGGAGATGCAATGTTGGCCAGTGTTGGTTGATGGGAATGCAAACTGGTGCAGTCACTCTGGAAAACAGTATGAAGTTTCTTCAAAAAGTTAAAAATAGAACTACCTCATGATCCAGCAATGGCACTACTAGGTATTTACCTAAATAATACAAAAATATTATTCAAAGGGATACACACACTCCAATGTTTATAGCATTATTTACAATAGCCAAATTATAGAAACAGCCCTAGTGCCCATTGAATGATAAATGGATGAGGAAGAGGTGGTGTATATTTATATATTTATATACCATGGGATGTTACTCAGCCACAAAAAAGAATGAAATCTTGCATTTGCCACAACACAGATGGAGCTAGTGTATTATGCTAAGCAAAATAAGTCAGTCGGAGAAAGACAACATAGGATTTCATTCATATGTGGAATTGAAGAAACACAAAACAAATGAGCAAAGGGGAACAAAAGAGAGAGGAAAACCAAGAAATAGACTCTTAACTGTAGAGAACAGCCCGATGGTTAGCAGAGGGGAGGTGCATGGGGGGATGGATAACATTGGTGAAGGGGATTAAGGAGTGCACTTGTCATGATGAGCACCGGTCATTGTATGGAAGCGTGGAATCACTATATTGTGCACATGAAGCTAAAATTACACTGTACGTTAACTAACTGAAATTTAAATAAAAACTTAAAAAGACACACAGAGTTGGCCAGTGCTGGAGGCCAGTTCATATTTATGCCATTTCCAGACAGCACCTTTTGATTGACATTTGGCAAGTACATGAGAAAGTTTCCTTTCTTAAAAACTGTTTTTGGGGCAGCCCCGGTGGCTCAGCAGTTTAGCGCCACCTTCAGCGCAGGGCGGGATCCTGGAGTCTCGGGATCGAGTCCCACATCGGGCTCCCTGCATGGAGCCTGCTTCTCCCTCTGCCTAAGTCTCTGCCTCTCTCTCTCTCTCTCTCTCTCTCTCTCTCTCTCTATCTCTCATGAATAAATAAATAAAATCCTTTAAAAAAACTGTTTTGATTTCCAACACCGCGATGTCTAATGCCTACAAGTCTTTCAATAATTATTGAAACTCATATTTAGTTTGGGACCTGTTAGAATGTCAGAGCTTTTGGAATTTGTCTTCCTGAGCAATGGGGTTAGACTATATCCCTGAGAGTGAGGCCAGGGTGGCGCTTCCCCTCAAGGCAATGGAATTCCCATTGCCAATTGACTTGGCCATAAGTCACTTTGGGAGAAGGGAGGATTTCCTTTATAGTAAAGATAGATGTCAGTTAGGCCAAGATTTGAGGAATGGAGAGATCCCAAGCATGGATGCACTCTCTGTCCATGTCAGAAGTGGGCAGGCATGGCCCACAACATCAGGATTCTCCAGGAATAAAATATGTATGGTACCCCTGAAGTTATGTAGCAAGGTGGCCCCTTCACCGCTCAGATGAAGAACTGACTTATTTGGAGAGCCTGGGACAGGTTTGGGCTTGTGCATAAGTTGAGAGAGCATATTGCCACCTTTGGGGTAAGGTGGCAGAGAAGAAGCCCTATTTTCCCCACTGCTATAATCAGAGAGCAGAGCATTGGCGCTAGGAGCAGCAATGGCCCCTGGGACACAAGGTCAGCACATAGCAAGTGCTAGCTTTGGGGCACAGGTTGCTGGCTTCTGGGGCAGTGAGTGAAGTAGTCATTGCATCCTTCAGTTTCATGGGACAAGTATCATCTTTGAGCAACCAGGCATTTGGATGTGATTAATTATTATGCTTCTTAGACACGTGGGGTGAAGGAGGGAGACAGGCCCATCTGAGCAGCCAGGGTTATGGAGTCATTGTACTTGGGAGCATCACTGTGGGGTGATAATTCTTGTTCTTCATGCTGGAGAGTTAACACCCCAGGTTTCTGTGATTCCTTATAGCCCAAGGAGGGGGAAAAGGTGACTAAATGACTAGATTATGTTTATCTGTGAAAACAAAACAAAACAAAACTGGGGAGTTTTAGGAAGATTTGGATTCTAGTTATGCTGGACACTGTGGATGGCTGAACTTTAACCTCCCAAAGGTAAATCCAAGTCTCAGCCCGAGGACCTGTGAATGTGACCATAACAGAGGGTCTTTGCTCTGTAATTAAGTTAGGGATTTCCAGATGAGGTCTCCCAAGATGTAAGGCTGGCCCTATAGCCAATGACTGTTGTTCATATAAGAGGAAGGAAAGAGGGGGGCACGTGAGGAGACATGCAGAGGACAGTGTGAAAGCGAGGTGGAGACTTCCACAGTGACCTCGAGCCAAGGGATGCCAAGAGCTACTAGAAGCTGGAAGAGGCCAGGAAGGATTCTGCTGGAGAGCCTTTGGAGGGAGCGTGGCCCTGCCAACACCTTCCTTTTGGACATCTGGTCTCCAGAACATGAGAGAAAAAAATTTCTGTTGTTTTAAGCCATGAGGTTTGTGGTAATTTGGTTTGAGTTTTGTTTTGTTTTGGGGGCTGGGGGGGGTGTCTTTTTAAAATTTTAATTCCAGTATAGTTAACATACAGTGTCAACATTAGTTTCAGGTGTACAACATAGTGATTCGACAATTCTATACATTACTCAGGGCTCATAGGTTTGCAGTAACTTGTGACAGCAGCCCTAAAAAAAAATAATGCAGGCATATTCAGCATTTGTTGGTATTAAGTGAAAACCAAGTCAAGATGTGGTGCCTCGTGCTCTACCGGGAGTTTCTGAAAACCTGGCTGGGAACGTGTGACTGATTAAGTGTTCTCAGGCAGCGCTTCTTAAACTGAGCATGCATCAGAATCACCTGGAAGTCTTAAAACACATTGCTGAGCCCTACCCCAGAGTTTCTGATCCAGGAAATCTGGGGTGGGCCAAAGAATCTGAATTTCTGACGAGTTGCCAGGTGATGATGATGATGCGAGTTTGAGCCACGCTCTGAGAACCGCTGAGCTTCAGTTCACAGCTCCTTCCTCCCCAGTAGGGAAATGGGGCTTCTGATTTCAGAAACTAGTGGAAATTTTTTACCTACTCAGGGTAACATTGGTGAATTTTTTTTAATTTGTTGTGATTTACAGGGGTTCCAACTTATAAATCAAACAACTGGGAGCAGTATCACCTCTTTTCTTAGTCGACCCCTTGCCATTATCCTCTGAGCGTAGACAAGGCTGTGGATTAACGTGCTGCTCTGTAGGCAGCCCTTCTGCGGTCCTTCTGAGATTGTGGATCTGTGCAGGAATTGCAAACTTGGTTAGAACTGCAGGATCATTTAACACCTGGACCCTTGTACACAACTTCACACCCACCCATCCCAGCCTCTTAAGGCACCTGCTGCTCTGCCAGTGAGACCACAGGGCTTTAAACAGCTCCACGGCTGACTTGGCCAGATAACACCTCCCTCTGGGCTTGGCCCAAAGCCACTTGCCTCTTGCTTTCTGCCCTGACTCTTCTCTGACTTTTCACCCCCTCCACCCAAAGCGTATAATGAGAGAAGTTAACATCCATCAGGCCATTCTTGACATTGAGGAATTGAGTGGAAGTGTCAATTCCCCTTTTCAATTCCTAGGTGGACAATTCTGGCTTCTGGGTCATAAGATTTCTCAAAAAGTCCTGTGGGATTTTTTTTTTATTATTATTGTTCATAGAGCTTTCCAACTAAATTATTCTTAGAATAGATTTTCACTACTTTCTTGTTGATCCCTCCACCCCTCACTCCTCCCTGGGATCACTTCCCAAAGAAGACCTACCTGCACCCAAGCCTTTGTCTCACTATTTAGAGAACCCATGTGTAGATCCAGACTGCAGTCCCCTTCTTCCTTTCCCACCTTCTGGAGATTGATGCAAGTCCAGAGATACGGGTGGGGGTTGTTGTTCTCTTTGACACTGAGAAATGAAGTTCCCTGCAAGTGGATCAGAGAAGTGGGCTACAGGAGCTGAAATACCCCCAGTTTGCCACCCTCCTGGGAGAAAGACCTTACACCTCACAGCTTTCATCAGAGAGAGGCCCTTTATTGGCTCAGACAGATACCAAAGACTTGGAGTTCATTTGCACTCACAAGTTCCTATATTCCAAAGGGAGGCCCTATGGTCTGTTTTAACTTAATACCATGCAAACGCTTTGGCTTCTTTAAGCCTTTCAAACTCTTAAAGCTGTATGATAAACGAGTCTAGTGGTTCCCCAAAACTGCTTTGTGGACTGCTTTGAAATCAGCTGGGGAGTTGTGGGTTTTTTTAAAATCGTAGTAAGATATACATAACATAAAATTTACCATTTTGAGGGTCCCTGAATGACTCAGTTGTGTCTGACTCTCGGTTTCAGTTCTGACCATGATCTCCAAGTTGTGAGATCAAGCTCTGCGATGGGCTCTGCACTCACTGGGGGAGTCTGCTTGAGATTCGCCCTCTCCATCTGCTCCTCATGCTCGCTCTCCCTCACTCTCATATAAATAAACAAAAAGTCTAGGGGTGCCTGGGTGGCTCAGTGGTTGAGTGCCTGCCTTTGGCTCAGGTCATGATCCAGGGGTCCTGGGATCGAGTCCCATGTCAGGCTCCCTGCAGGGAGCCTGCTTCTCCCTCTGCCTGTGTCTCTGCCTCTCTGTGTGTCTCTCAGGAATAAATAGAATCTAGAAAGAAAGAAAAGAAAAGAAAAGAAAAGAAAAGAAAAGAAAAGAAAAGAAAAGAAAAGAAAAGAAAAGAAAGAAAAGAAAAGAAAAGAAAAGAAAGAGAGAAAGAAAGAGAGAAAGAAGAAAGAGAAAGAAAGAAAGAAAGAAAGAAAGAAAGAAAGAAAGAAAGAAAGAAAGAAGAAAGAAAGAAAGAAAAAAAAAAGGAAGGAAGAAAGAAGGAAGAAAGAAGGAAGAAAAAGGAATAAGAGGAAGGAAGGAAGGAAGGAAGGAAGGAAGGAAGGAAGGAAGGAAGGAAGAAGGAAGGAGCTTTTGGTTATTTCCATAGCTTGGCTGTAGTAAATAATACTGCAGTGAACATTGGGGTGTATATATCTTTTTGGCTTAGTATTTTTGTTTTCCTTGGATAAATACCCAGAAGTGGAATTGTTGGATTATATGATAGTTTTATTTTTAATTTTTTTGAGGAAACTCAGTACTGTTCGTCATCGTGGCTTCACCAAATTACATTCCTTCCAACCATGCCCAAAGGTTCTCTTTTCTCCACACCCCTGCCAACACGTACTGTCTTTTTGATACTAGTCCTTCTGACTGCCGTGGGGTGATATCTCATTGTGGTTTTGCTTTGCATTTCCCTGATTACTGATGTTGAGCACCTTTTCATGTACCGGTGAGCCATCTGTACGTCTTATTTAGAAAAAATCCTCTGCCCATTTTTATTTATTTATTTTTATTTTTTTATTTTTTTAAGATTTTATTTATTTATTTATTCATGAAAGACTGGGAGACAGAGAGCGCCAGAGACAAAGGCAGAGGGAGAAGCAGGCTCCATGCACCGGTAGCCTGATGTGGGATTCGATCCCGGGTCTCCAGGATCGCGCCCTGGGCCAAAGGCAGGCGCCAAACCGCTGCGCCACCCAGGGATCCTCTGCCCATTTTTAAATCAGTTTTTCTGCTGTTGAGTTGTGTGAATTCTTTGTATGTTTTGGATATTAGCCCCTTATCAGATACGATTTGCAATGATTTTCTCCCGTTCAATAGGCTGTCTTTTCATTTGGTTGATGGTTTCTTTTTTAGTTTGATCCCACTTGTTTACTTTCACTTTTGTTTCTTTTGTTTTGGGTGAGAAATTTATTTTTATAATTCCCCAAAATGTTAATGCAGTCTTTGCACACTTCTAATAAATGGAACTTCATGCTTTCTGGGGAAGCCCATTCCATTTGGACACCGTTTTTAGTAACTTGTCTCCTAATCGAAATTCATGTAAATAACAGCCATCGACCCAGTGCATGGCATCCAGATTTCCTTTGCCTGAAGTACCCCATTCTCTCCCCTCTGCTTACCTGGCTCCTTCACACTCTACCTCTTCCTCCTGTAGGCTGGCTCAGACATCCCTATCTGAATTTAGTGAACCCCTTCTCTGCTCCTGTAGCATCTTAATCTTACTCTGTCATAGCATTTCCACATGTGTTATCATTTCCTGTTTACTTGTCTGTCTCTGCTCCTACACTGCATTTTTTAAAAGCTCACAGCTGTCTACGACACAGTTTCCTGCAGTCCCCCCGAACCCCACTGCCCACTGTTCCGTGTGCTACATAGGCTCAGAACAAATAGAGGTTGAGGCATTTGTGGAAAAGCACAAATTATGCCCTGGATGCACACGAAACCACTCTGGGGATTCTTTAGTATGAAATAAGTATGCTTGCTAACATTAAGAGTTCCTCAATCAGCAAGAAGGAAAGATGATTGAATAAAATTTGCACTGTCTTCAAATCAGGTGATGGAATCTTAAAGCAATGAGCAATACCATCTGTAGGTACAGGCTGCTGGGGAGGCTGCCTAATTTCTTTCTCCACTGTTTTCCCTCGAATAGACTTCTTGCAAGCACATGCATTTGCTCAAGCTGGACTTTCTCTGTGCTAAAGAAAAATAAAGCACCTTAGGGTGTATTTAAACAACCACAGTTATATTTTTACTTGTGCATTTTACCTACAGCATTGGAAAAAGTAATTTTGTCCCAATTAGGATAGGTCTTTTCAACTGCTGACACATGTTTATAGAGCATCTGGATATAATCTGTTTAGCATCTGGTGTAAGGCTGTGAGATACTATCTCCTGAGGTCTCCCATGGAGAAGGAAAGGCATAAACTTGCACTCATTTGGACCATCCTAGTGTTGACATCTGCTGTTGGGTCAAGGCATCTGGGCCTCCCATCTTCTGCCATTTTGCCAAAGTTCATGAGGACAGAGTGTCACCCTAAACTCTCAAGGTCCTGCATTAATTGGAGCAGAAAACCAATGTCAGCCTCTGGCTGGTATAAGAATTTTAACATTCTTTTTCCTCTGCGCACGTTAGGTCCAGCACGGAATGGATCACACACATCTAAAAAAGCAGAAGTATCAATAATGGCTAGGTCTCTCCTTGCCCCAGCTGTAGATGTTGCCAGCTTTTTGGTTTATGTGTTCCCCACTCATGTTCAATTTGTGTCCTCAGATAAGGATGCATGCTATATTCCGTGAGAGTTCCCTGCCTGGTTTTTTGGTGTTTTGTTTTTGTTTTTGTTTTTGTTTTCTCTCTCTCTCTCTCTCTCTCAGCTTTGAGGCAGAGGCTTAAAGGAAAATGGTCTCATGAAGTTGTGTTTTGTTTTATTTTCTTATGTTCAGTTTTTGTTTTAGATTGAAGCAAATAGAAAAATCGGGGGGGGGGCATCCTCTCCTTGCAATGCTTATTTATTGAGATTTGATTGATACATTTAACTGAATTCGGGATGTGTGAGCAGCCACTTGGTATCCATCACCCAGCCTACTAGGAAGGATGAGAAAAGCTATTCTGTATAAGGAGGAAGGGGAAGGTGCTCTTAGGTGTTGATGAATGGCTAATTGTGCAGGATCTGATTTAATCCTATATTCGTAACTTTGTGTGATGGGTTTGGAGAGAGAGGATGGCTTGTAAATATTGGGCTGAGTCTCACATACCCTTTACCTAATTAAGTCCTGAAGGGCCAAACAAACACTTTGACTTATAATAAAGACTCAGGCAACAGATATTTACTGAATATCCTTAATCTATCAGCACATGTACAGAAGGAAATAGGTCCAACATGTCCCCTTGTCCTTACAACAGAGGGTCTAGCAGGGAATATTGGTCATCATTGGTGGCTACACACATCAACATGGTGTCCCCGACTTTGGAGAAGTCATAAGTGAGCATATAGCCCAAGAAGAAGGGAGATGGGGAAGTGTTCCGCCTGAGGTAATGAGGATGCCTCCCTGTGGATGTGGCATTTCACCTGATGCTTAGAGGCATCAGTCAGTTGGGGAAGGAGAGTTCAAGAATGGGGAACAATATACACAAAGCTGGGAAAGCACCAGACTCATTCAAGGAACTGAAAAAATGTCAGTGCAGGGTGAACAGAGAACAAGAAGGTAGAAGATGAGACTAGGGGGGTGGGAGAGAGGAAAGCAGTGGTGCCAAGTCACATAGGCATTTTAGCCTTAAATGGCTATGGTCTTCTTCAAAGGATAAAGTAAGCCATTAAAGGTGTTGAAATTGGAAAGTACCTATAATCCAAATTAGAAACAATGGTTGTTTGGAGAATGAGTTCTATGAACAATAGTAAAAGCTGGAGAACAAGACTGTAAGCATGGAAGAATGCTAATAACCCACTTAATAAACTTTTTTCCACCTTCTACAATAGAACTCTGATTTTATTCTAATTGGTGGTATGATTATATCTCCCTAACTCATTCAAGCTAGGATTGAACAATGAGATGTAAGTAAAGCAAGTGAAGTTTTTAGTTAAGTCAGTTCCTCTCAAAGAACTTTCAGAAGCCTTATCTAAGAGGAGGCCTTTTTGCATTTCACCTCCTTCTCCTACCCTGTTGCCTAGAATGCAGATATGATGGCTAGAGTTTCAGCAGCCATTATGGATCATGATATGATCAACTTTGATGATAACTTGCACTATGGAAGTGATAGAGGGGATGGAATAATGGGAGAGTGGGAAGAGGAGGGCATGTTTAGACATGCTTCTCATAAGAGATGTTGCTTGTAGTGAAAAGCCGAGACACCTGCACCCCAATATTTATAGCAGTAATATCCACAGTGGCCAAACTGTGGAAGGAGCTTCAGTGTCCATCGAAAGATGAATAGATAAAGAAGCTGTGGTCTATGTATACAATGGAATATTACTCAGCCATTAGAAACGACAAATACCCACCGTTTGCTTTGACGTGGATGGAACTGGAGGGTATTATCCTGGTGAAGTAAGTAAATCGGAGAAGGACAAACATATGGTTTCACTCATATGGGGAATATAAAAAATAGTGAAAGAGATTACAGGGAACAGGAGAGAAAAATGAGTGGTTAAAATCAGAGAGGGTGACAAAACATGAAAGACCCCTAACTCTGGGAAATGAACAAGGGGTAGTGGAAGGAAACATGGACGGGGGGATGAGGTGACTGGGTGACAGGTACTGAGGTGGGCACTTGATGGGATGACCACTGGGTGTTATATGTTGGCAAATCAAACTCCAATAAAAAATATACAAAAAAAAAAAAGAGATGTTGCTTGCATAGCATTTTGAAGGACTAAATGATTTAAGAAACATTGGGGTAGCTATAAACATTTCTTGTTATTTTTAGAAGTTCAGTTTTGTGTTTATTTCAACATGTGTGAAGGATAAGGCCAGGGGTTGAAAATGGTAGCTCATGGTCATGTCAGCCCTGTGATATATTCTCTTTGGATGTTTGGCTTAAAAAAATTTTTAATACCTTGTTAATATTTAAAACTTAGGAGCATTCATATAATAACCTGGCTTGGAGGGAATTCTCTGGAATTCCCCACATTACCACCCTGTTTGTGCAAGGCAAGAGAATTAGCTAAGTAGTGATTGCCCTATTCACCTGTAGTCCCCGTTGGCCCACTCACTGCTGACCTTCCCCACCTGGTCCTGCATGCACTTGAGTTTGCAGCCCTAAACCAGGGTTCCCTGCCATCATGAGCATTAGGAGGCCCCCTATGCTGACCCTCTCTGATGGCAAGGAGGGAGGCACCAAGTGTTAAATGCGTTGGAGAATGCAATGCAGATGAATTAGGATTGCTACCCTGTTGTGTGCAGTCTTAGGTGGCAGACGAGGCCAGGATACACAGAAGTCAGACTAGCGAGGCTGTGTGGGCTAAGCTGTAAAGGTTTGAACATTTTCTGGAAAATGATGGAGAACCATGGAGGATTTCGACATGAGAGCCCCATAATCAGGTTAAATTTTCAAGTCTCCATGTTGAAAGCTGAATGAAGAATGGATTGGATGAGACCGTGTTGTGTTGTAAATGAGTATAATTACCATTTTGTGTAGAGGTTACTAGCTTGTACATTTATTTGACTTTCATAACACTTCAGGAGTCAGGTCGTATGTATAGTTATTTTAAATACCAGAAAGCTGAGGCTCAGAGAGAAACAAAAATTGCCCAAAGTCCTATACAAAGTGACAGAACCATGACTTCCAAGACCAAAGCCCAGGTGATTTTTGCTCCTGGACCTCATTTGTAAGACAAAAGATGAAAATCTGATGTATTTCAGTAATGAGTTAGCAATAAAAAAGAAATATTATAAAAATTGAGATGATGAAATAGGCCTATTTCATGATCTTGAAGCCTACTTTTCTTCCTTTCCATTCTATTAAATCAAAGTGTCACCATAATAGTCTTGGTGGCCTTTCATTTGTCCTTTGTCTATATGTGTCACTTTCTAAAGACCCTCCCATCCACTCTAGTTCCCTTGGCTTCCCATTCTCTCTCTCTCTACTTCTTCCTTTTCTGTATAGGCCTGTTCTAGCAGTGGGCTCTGATTCACATTCAAATCTAGAAGTTTCTCTGGAGTTCCTCGTCTCCCCATTGCAGCTACCAACATGTCGGAGCTCTATGTTACTGGCCCCATGCCCACGCCCCATGTACTCACGTTACCCACCCCCAGAGCCCACACAGATCTAGGACTCTGTGAGCTGGGAGACACACCTTGAGAGGTCACTCCGGTTGTCTGGGCTGGCTGAGGTAAGCAGGAGAGTCAGAACCACCCAGGTGGCCCTGACCTCCAGGAAAGGGTGTTTCACAGCTGCCCGGGGCATCCTGTTGCAGGATCTGTCCACACTGGTGCTCAGAAAGTTTTCTCAGTCATTCACCTAAGTCATACCATGCATATTTGGCAAGGACAGTGGCCATTCATGCCGGCTTCTCCCTGTCTTCACTTCTTTTCCAGAAATGAAAAGCTTGGCCTTCCCCAGCCATACACACCCTCCACTCTGCTCCTCCAGGGAATGAGAAATTTGGCTCAGGAATCAACTCAGGGCTCCCAGCTTGAGCTGGCCATCTGGCATGACTGCTGCTTCCAAATTATGTTCACATCCATGGATAACCAAGTGGATTATCTCCAAGAATCATCTCAGTGAGAAGAGAGGAGGCGGAGAAAATATCACGTTCATTTGCTTGCTCAGAAAAGACCACGGACATCAGCTCTTTGCCCTTGCTGGCAATACCACTTGGTTGCTGCTCTGTAATGCAAAGCCTAAATCAGACTTATTAGTGTGGAACTAAAAGGCCCGGGAGGGCAGCCAGAGTTTCCAGAACTGGCATTCACTGTAGTCTGGCACAGCCATGGAACTGACAGGCCCCAGCTTGGGAAAGGTCAGTAAGGGCTTAGGGCACCCCAAATGCTCACTAACCCATTAACCACCACAGCTATAATTAAGATACATGTCCTTCCATTGCTGGATGTCATCTGCTTGTTGACAAGTGGCTCAGAGAATGGAGAGTAATGTTTAATAATTTTCCCCAGCAAAATATTGTCAGGGAGGCAAATCTGGGAGAAGGACCATGTCTAGGTGGCCTCTCTTACACGAGTAATAGATCAATGTCAAGGTCTATAAAGAATCCCTACTCATAATCTCAAAAGTAGCAGCCTTCCTTTACTTTTGCTTAAATCACTGGTTTTCAGTCAGGTACCATCTGCCCCACCTCCAGGGACCATTTGGCAATGTGTGACATTTGGTTATCAGAACTGGGGGCAGGGAAGGGATGCTACTGGTATTTAGTGGGTAGAGGCCAAGAATGCTGCTAAACATCCTACAATGCAAGGGACAGACACCACAGGAAAAAAAAAAAATCACAACTATCAATAGTGCTGGTGTCAAGAAATCTTGCATAAATCAACATGATTGCTACTCCAAGTCTCCCATTCTGGGGCTAGATGATTAATGTCAGTTCCGACTGGGGTTTTAACCCAGGGCTGTACCATAGTTCTGGGGGCTTGTCCTGAGCTGAGGTTGGGTAGGGGGTAATATGCTTAGAAAGGGGAATCTTTAGGGAAACAGCACAAGGGCCAACCTGCTATACCCTGATGTTCAGCCCCTGTTCCTTGAAGTCTTCCCTTCTCTGCCAGATAGTTAAATGGCTCCAGAATCTGTAGGCTTTTCCCTTCTGCCCCTAGCTTAGGAATAACACTTGATCTAGCCTCTTCCCCTGCATGTTCTTCCACTCTGTCTCCTCTTGGAAATCTTGCTTCCTCCTGGCACTGAGGAAATTTCCCAAATTCTGTATAGGACAAGAAACCTCCCAGGCCCCTTCCACTGTCTTCTTTGGCATCTCGTTCCTGTAAACTCCTTGCTTAAATAAAGGGAAGGGAAAGAATAGTGCAGAATGGGACAGGGGGAAAAATTAACACCTCAAAACCTTATTCAGCAGTCACAAAGGTAACAGTGAAGTCAAATGAAAGAATTTGCATCATCCTTGACGGGGGTGGGGGTAAGGGGTGTCTTTGTGAGGTAGCCAAGCATCCTTACCTTCTTCCCAGAGCACCGCTTGCCGTGCCTGTGGGTAACGTGAAGTTACCAGATAGGCCAACCTCTGTTACCCCTACACGCTTGGATGAGAAAGGCTTCTAAGGTCTCAGCCCTGGAGAGAGTTTCTTGTAAACATTTCCATGTTGGTATAAGAAGAAAATGTTTAATTTGGGGGCTTTCACTGACCAGAGCTGACCTGGCTGTTCTAGAATCACCCCTACGCGTTTGGTTTAAACCCTAAAAACTCATTTCAGAAGTCATGTGACAGCATCTGTTAAAATGACAAGTAAGCAGACCCTGGGACCCAATCATCTTCTGGGATTCTATCTCCTAGAAATGAAGGCTTTTGATACATGAGCATTGTTCATAGAGGCACAGTGAATACAGAAAGCCCATCACCGGAGAAATGAATTGGGCGGTGAGTGAATTGGGCTGCATCTATGCCATGTGTGATGGTTAAATCTATGTGTCAGCTTGGCTGGACCACAGTGCGTAGATGTTTGGTCAAACATTCTTCTGGATGTTTCTGTGAAGGTGTTTTTGGATGAGGTTTGCATCCAAATAGGTGGACTTTGAGTGAAGCAGATTACAGTCTGTAATGTGGGTGACCCTCCTCCTTGATATTCCAAAGACTAACGGCTCAAGGCAAGAGAGAGTTCTTCCAGCAGACTACCTTTGGATTTGGACTCCAAACCTTCCCTGGGTCGCCAGCCTGCCAGCCTACTCTGCAGATTTTGCACTGACTAAGCCTCCACAGTCCTATCAACCAATTGTTTAAAATCTGTTCTTCCCCCACCCTGTTGGTTCTGTTTCTTTGGAGAACCCTAATTAATACACCATGAGACATTATGCAACTATGAGTTATGTCAACACCTAGGGACCTGGAGAATTGCCATGATGTATAATGTGGAAATAAGGCAATATACAGAGATACATGTGAAAGAAGCAATCGCCAAGAATGTGTGTGTGTATTAGCATATTATGTATAAGCATAGAGATGTGTGGAAGAAAATGTGACACGTTTTAACAGTGGTAACCTGGAAGGAGAGTAGGGAGGTAAAATAAAAAACTAGAGTAAACTAGAATACTCATCAGATAATGTTAATGAAAAGTGTAGATGCGAGAATGTAATCAGATTCAGGGGCACCCGTGTGGTTCAGTCAGTTAAGCGACTAACTCTTGGTTTCGGCTCAGGTCATGATCACATGAATCTGATGTCCCCTGGGCATTTAGGACTGGACAAATCCTTAAATTTCACCTCGAGACCTCAAACCCAGAACTTCATTTCCTGGCCCACACTGTGGTAGCATCCTCCTCAGGAATGGCCTTGGCTCCTGGAGGCGAAGACAGATAGAAGGTATAGGTGTCCATGCATTTAGGTTCACGAGTCCCTCGAGTTGACCAATCAGCTGTGGCCATGGGGAGGCAGGAAACCCGAGTGTGTGACACAGGTGGACTGTGGAAGGAGGGCAGCGACCCTCCCTTGGTGTGCCGGTCCACGTGCACACTTGCTTCTCCTGGGGCAACTCCTCTTCTTTTTCTCTTTTCTTTTCTCTGTGCTTTTTCCTCTTTCTTTTCTTCTTCTCTACTTTCTCCTGAAGCCCCAAGGCGATTAGAACGGAGTATACAGTCTGAGTTGCAACAAACTCATTTCAGTTTACTACTTTCCTCCCTCAAGGCCCCAGTTAAAGTCCCAGAGAATCTCAAAACCATGAATCTCACCTCACGGACACTCCAACTGCCCTTACCCCCATCTCTTGCTAATTCCATTAACATTGTTTCAAGTTCAAACACATCTGGGTTTTCCATAAAAACAATGAACGCAGCTCTCATCCTGAACCAGAGGGAAATTCCAGGGCCTTGGCTAGCTCTACATCTGAGTGGCATGCCCCGAAGTCTCCCTTGCACCCTACTGGAAAGGTCTGGTAAGCTGGTCACCCGAACTGGGATGAGGGACGTGGGAGGGGGATTGAAGGGGCAGGTCAGTCCCAGCTCTCACAAGCCACAGACCCATCCACTGATTCTCCACCTCTGTTCTTTCAAGTGACCTCTTTTTAGAAATTCAGATATTCATATAGCACCGTGCAGTAAACTCACATCCAATATCTCCTTTGAGTCTCATGAGTTCCCAGCAGGGGGGATGGAGAGCTGTTGCCTCATCATCCCCATCTATCCAGGGTGGAAATGAGGCTAAGAAACTAGTCAGGGGACCCCCCGAGACCCAACTAATTCACAGAAGAAATGGTACTTGGCCTCAAGTATGACTCCAAATTTCTTTTTCCCCAAACCCACCACACTGCTTTCTTACCTTCCTTAAATTGTTAACGGACCCCCTCTTTCTCATGCCTTAAATACCCAGCCTTTAATCTTTCTTTGATGATTAAATGTGAAAAACATTCTCTTGTGATTGACACGGCACCTGACGCACGCTGTTTTATTTTTGTGTTTGCTTTTATTGTGAGCTGTTTTGCATCTGCCTCGTTCGTCATTCCATGTGGGGGTTTCTACTTTATACTCTATGCCTCGCAGATTATTCAGGGCAAAGAGTTTTACAAATGTGTTTGGGAAAATATGAACTGAATTGGCAAGATGTATTTTTCCCCCTAAGTGGAAATTATTGTTCTGTTGATGGGATGGTTTGTCTTCTTCATTCTGAGGACACTTGAACAATGGGTTTGAAAGTTGCTCCTGAGCCAACAGAACAAATAGCACACCTGAGAATTAAAGCAGAGAAATGTCTTGAAATTTGTGATAAGAGTAGAGTTCTTCAGTTAAGGGAAACTTTCCTGTTCTAAAAAAAAAAATTTAGCATGGACCAGAGCCAGGCCCACGGGCGGCAGGAGAATATCATTACTGCTAGCAAAATTGTCTGAAGCCTGGATTTTTGTTCCTGACTAAATGGAAAGGTCTGCTGTTTGCTCATAGGAGATATTTTCCTAATGGGAAGCCCCAATATATTTTTAAAGAATTTTCCAGGTGTCAGCAACTGGCAGGAAGTAGAAAATACTCATTAGCAGTATTGGAGAAAGAAAGCAGAATGGAGAAAGAAAGGGGTGGAGGGTTAGAGTATTAGCTTGGGCAATTTTGGTCATCTGCAGTATTTTGATGAAAAGCCAGGGAGTTATTCCATGGTAAGATTGATCTCCCCGGGTAGAATCAAAGAAGTTGAAAATTTCCTTAATGAGCTGCAAGGACAACTAACCTCATGACTGGCAATCTCTCTGATGACCAAATTCCTTCTGCTCAATCCAAAGCTCACTTGAACCTGACCTTTAGTTTGGCCTGCATTTGAAGTCGCTGGAGGGTGTCTCTGGACACCATGCTGCTGCAGCCTTGCAGTGGATCTGTCTCAGGGACAGTAAATATCTATTCTTGCAACACTGGAACCCATGTGGCCTGTGCGATGTGGGACATGTCTCCTTAATAACTTAGGCAACTGAAGCCACCCTGCTTCCTTTCTTCCCTCCTAAAGCTCAAAGGCCCTAATTTTGTGTCTTGGTCTTTTTTAAAATTTTTTTTAATTGGAGTTCAATTTGCCAACATATAGCATAATGCTCAGTGCTCATCTTGCCAAGTACCTCCCTTAGTGCCCATCACCCAGTCACCCCAACCCCCTGCCCACCTCCCTTTCCACTACCCGTTGTTCATTTCCCAGAGTTAGGTGTCTCTCATGCTTTGTCACCCTCGCTGATATTTTCACTCATTTTCTCTCCTTTCCCTTTATTCCCTTTCACTAATTTTTATATTTCCCAAATGAATGAGATCATATAATGTTTGTCCTTCTCCAATTGACTTATTTTACTCAGCATAATACCCTCCAGGTCCATCCACGTTGAAGCAAATGGTGGGTATTTGTGGTTTCTAATGGCTGAGGAATATTCCATTGTATACATAAACCACATCTTCTTTATCCATTCATCTTTCGATGGACACCGAGGCTCCTTCCACAGTTTGGCTATTGTGGACATTGCTGCTAGAAACATCGGGGTGCAGGTGTCCCGGCATTTCATTGCATCTGTATCTTTGGGTTAAATTCCCAGCAGTGCAATTGCTGGGTCGTAGGGCAGGTCTACTTTTAACTCTTTGAGGAACCTCCACACAGTTTTCCAGAGTGGCTGCACCAGTTCACATTCCCACCAACAGTGCAGGAGGGTTTCCCTTTCTCCACATCCTCTCCAACATTTGTTGTTTCCTGCCTTGTTAGTTGTCCCCATTCTCACTGGTGTGAGGTGGTATCTCATGGTGGCTCTGATTTGTATTTCCCTGATGGCAAGGGATGCGGAGCATTTTCTCATGTGCTTGTTGACCATGTGTATGTCTTCCTCAGTGACATTTCTGTTCATGTCTTTTGCCCATTTCATGATTGGATTGTTTGTTTCTTTGCTGTTGAGTTTAAGAAGTTCTTTATAGATCTTGGATACTAGCCCTTTATCTGATAGGTCTTTTGCAAATATCTTCTCCCTTTCTGTAGGTTGTCTTTTTAGTTTGTTGACTGTATCCTTTGCTGTGCAAAAGCTTCTTATCTTGATGAAGTCCCAAAAATTCATTTTTGCTTTTGTTTCTCTTGCCTTCATGGATGTATCTTGCAAGAAGCTGCTGTGGCCAAGTTCAAAAAGGGTGTTGCCTGTGTTCTCCTCTAGGATTTTGATGGAATCTTGTCTCACATTGAGATCTTTCATCCATTTTGAGTTTATCTTTGTGTCTGGTGTAAGAGAATGGTCTAGTTTCATTCTCCTGCATGTGACTGTCCAATTTTCACAGAACCATTTATTGAAGAGACTGTCTTTTTTCCAGTGGATAGTCTTTCCTGCTTTGTCGAATATTTGGTCTTTTTTTTTCTAATTATTTTAGTAATCTTATGCCTGCCATGGGGCTCAAACTCATGACCCTGAGATTGAGAGTCACATACTCTACTCACTGAGTCAGCCAGGCACCCCTGTCTTGGTCTTTTTTTAATGCCAAATTCAAGAATAAAGTTGAAGGCTACATTGGCTGGCATCATGTGCAAATGAGCCAGTGCCCTGGAGACAAGGCTGCAAGCCATTCTGAAGGCAAAGTCAAACCTCTCTAGCTGTCAGGGGAGGTGGAATTGCCTTGTCTTAGGAAGAAGCTGGATGCCTCCGTATTGCATGAGAGAGTACAGAGAGGGCTCTTATGAATCTGACCTACAGGTGACTTTTCCTTAAGGCTCTTATCTTCCCACCTCTCGCTGGCATTAACCACTGATTAAGCAATACAGATCCCTTGCCAGCTCACCTCTCTGAAGGGTACTGAAAAAAAGACCCCCGCTTCATTTCAGTTTTAACTTCATGAAGCAGGCAGGAAAATGACCTCTTTCTCTTTGCTCTTGATTAGTAACGAAGAGCCCTCTGAGTCTGGTGGTTTCTGCCTATGTGAGCAAAGGACCACCCTAAAAAAAAATAGAACAAAGGTCTTTGAAGTTCTATCAATATGGAACTGACTAAAATTGAAATACTAAAGCAATCAACTTTGGTATAGAACAAGTTGTCATGACTTTTTCATCACAGAATTGCCCAGAGCTTTGGCATTAAACATTACCATGTGGCATATAAACTGTAACTGTTTATTATGTAGCATCAGCTCGTACTCTCTCACCCCACATAGGGCTCCATAGCAGTCAGGGTCATGTTTTGCTTTACAGTTTGTGAGACACTTTGATGTGTATTAACTCATTGGGCTTCTCAGAAATGCAACTGGGGTGGTGGTGGTGTCCTTTTACCCATTTTACAGATGAAGTTATTGAGTCTTGCAAGAGCTTAATATGTTTATTTGTTCATAGTTCCTCTGACAGAATGTGAAGAACTTGCCTTTATGTGTCTTCCTCCTTCAGCCTGGTCAGTCCCCTTACTGTTCTGACTGAGGGCAAGCTGGCCCTGCAGTTTGGGAAAAAAAATGAGATGTCACCACGGTGCCCAAGCACAGGGATGTCCCACAGGACTGAGCAGAAAATGTGAAAACACCAGCATACACACATGTATTTATGTACATGTGATAAACAGAAAGAGTTCTGGAAGCAGAATGACCGGTAACAGTGGTCCCTTCTGGAGAAGTACAGATGATGAGAGATGGGACCAGCTTCACTATTTATTTCATATACTCGGGTACTGTTTTACTTTATAATAACTAAGATAAGTTACATTTATGACCCATTTTTTTCTTTTTCATTCAGTTTTTAATTTTAATTCCTGTATTGTGAACCTAGTGTTATATTAGTTTCAGGTATAAGATAGTGATTCAACAACTCCATCTATTACTCTGGGCACATCGTGAGGAATGTACTCTCAGTCTCCTTCACCTATTTCACCCATCCCCTCACCCACCTCCCCTCTCCTTCGAAGTTTCCTTTATTGAATATACAGACTAAAACATCCCCCTACCTTAAATCTCTGTTCTCCCTTCTGTCTCCACTTCTGTAGATCTGCAATAAGCAAAAAGAACATAATTATTTTCCATGTTAAAACTAATCCACAGTGACACACATGCACATGGCTGGTGTCCCACGGTACATCACACCTGCTCTTGTGAGAGGTAGTCCGTGAGTGTAAAACGAGGAATGAACAAACATTAATTCTTTTGTTTGTGAAAGGCTCTTTCCACTGTCAGGTGATGTGAGCCGTAGGTATATACAGAGAAGGCACTCATAGCCCTGGTTCTCCTGTGATAAATCCAGACCTCCAGAAGAGCAGGCGACTTGCCCGTGATCACATATAACATGTGGGAGAGCTGTGATTGTGCCTCTTCTACACTGCAACGCCTTCTGGAAACTAGCTTAATAAAATTGTATTTCAGTGTAATGTACAATCCAGATTAATCATCATTTGGTTTCTATTTCTGCTTTTGTGAGACCTTTGAGTTTAATTCCTCTTGGCAATAATCTGTGTGATCCTCGCTTAGAGAAATAGGGAGAGTCCCCTGGGAGAAAGACCAGGGCCGCTGGTTAGTGTCATTTTGTTGTTGTTCAATATAAATTTTATTAGCTAAATAGAATTTTTGATGGTGGAGGCACTGAATGAGAGTTGGTGATAGCAGCTCTCATGGAATTTAAAGCTGCCTCTTAGCTTCGAATATTCAATTTCTACATTGTTGTCTCTTGTGTCCCACTGTCTTGTCCTTGGCCCAGACCTTCTCTAAAAGGCTTCCACCTGGGAGGAGCAGATAGGTTGCAACTCTAGAGGTATCTTTGTCCCCAGATAATATTGCATATCCCCTCAATTTGTATTAAGCTCCTTGACTTTTCCAGGGGTCTTTAACTGAAATCTTGGATAAATGGTACTTGAACACTTAAAAAATGGCCCCACTCTCTCAAGTGAATCTAAAAGTTTGTTAAAGACCAGGGGAAAAAAATCCTGGAAGGGAAGGTCACCAAAATATTAACAGTGATTATGTGAGATGATGAGATTCCTAGTGATTTTTTACTTCTTTACACCTCTCTAGTTGTTTTCAGATTTTCTACAATGAACATGCATCTGCTTTATTTTTTTAAGATTTCATTTATTTATTCATGAGAAACAGGGAGAGACAGGCAGAGACATAGACAGAAGGGGAAAGAGGTTCCCTGTGGAAAGCCTGATACAGGACTTGATCCCAGGACCGCTGGATCATGACCTGAGCTAAAGACAGATGCTCAACCACTGAGCCACCCAGGTGTTCTGCATCTGCTTTTTAGTCAGAATAAAATGTAATTTTTTCATCTAAAAAGCAGGATGCAAAGGCTTACTGGTAATATTATCCTATGTAACAAGGGTGCTTAAAAAATTATTGGGGGAAAATAAGCCAAAATGTTTATGATGTCTGTTTCTAGGTAAAGGCATTATGCTTGGATTTTGTTTATATATATATATAAAGTATTGGCTATATTCTCTCTCAGGAGCCTGTGCAGGATTTTTATCCTTAAATAATAAACATTTTTATAGTATTGAAGTTTGATGAGGAATGTGTGTGGCAGGGAAGAGATTTATTAAACTTCAAAATGTTGTTGTTATTATTCCCATAATAATGACATATCCTCCTAATTCCTGGAATAGTTGAAGTTTCTCCAAAATATCTAATATATACTTGGGGAATAATGTATTCATCTTTTGGGATCTGATGCAAATATGCTCTTAATTCCTCCCAAACAGACCAAAGTCGTTTTGCTCACAAAGTACATTAATGAACCTCTACTTCACACCAGATATGGTGAAGGACACTTTGAAGGACATCCTCAACTTCAAGTGGCCTTCCTTCATCGGAATGCCCTGGTTATCTTGATTTTCCCTCTAGACTTCTGCCTCAAAAAATTAAAGGGGTCTGGACACATACCAAAAGTCCTTCCATGCTCTTCCATTCTTTCTTTTCTTTCCTTCACTCCACAGCTAGAGCTATGTTTATGGCTTCCATTCCTATTAGCGTAAATGAGATTTCACATCCTAGACAATGTGATGATCCTTTGACTTAGCAAGTTACCATCTACTTCATTTCAAAATGGTATCAAATGCAGTAGGTGGAGGTGAGAGGGCAAACTTGATGGAATTCATGTAAGAAAGGTCAGCATTACCTTCCTAATTCTGTGAGTCCTTTGTTCATCCTTGAAATTAGGACTGAATCTTATCTAGCAGTTGTGGCTTAGAAAAAAAGTCCTTTGGCCAGCTGCATCTAATTTGAGACCTTGTTTCATTAAATACAGTAAGGTCTGGCAAATATATGAATTAATCTATTAGGCTAGATCCCTTTTTAAAACATATAAAGAAAAAAATAAAACATAAAAAGTTCTGATTTTATGTCTTAGTTTAAAACTGGAATTCTTTGCTTTAAATGAATACTTTAAACAAAAAAAGGGGGGGAGATATTTTTTTCTATTAGGAGGAAACAGTGACTATAAAGTACAGATGTAAATCAAAGCACCATACCAGCATCAAAAAAAGAAATCTGTTTTTGGAGCTAAACATTCCTTCTTTGACACAATACAGTAAATGCAATATGGTGACACAAACCATTTAAGTAAATACCAGCTCTAATAATAGCTGTGTATCAATTGGAAAGTATTTTTATCATGTGTGTGCTAGCTCCCCAGCCGTAGCCTTTATCAAGCTGAGCAAAACGTGTGATCACTCTGGCCCCCTTTCAGAGAAAGAAATGATTGATTGTTTGATCCGTGGAAGCATCGATGTTGCTTAATGGGTCCTTAGCAGGAAGAATAATGGAGGAAAAAACGCTGTGTGTCATTTGATAGCCTCCATGGCTAAGGAGAAAGGTTTGGAAGGGAAACGAGTGGAACAAGAAAAGAGATTTAATTCCCCAATTAATCTCACTCTGCTTTTGACATAATTCTGGATGGCATAGAATATTAAAAATCAGCATGCCCAATATTCACATTCTTCTCCTCCATCCTGTCTCCTATCCATCTCTGTCAGATTTTCCCTATAGAATAGGGACAGGATTTCTCAAGGACTTGTGAGAGAGAGAAGACAATGAGTCCTCCCTACATTTTATATTCTTTGATTCAGTTTTCACCTGAAGTTATCTCTACGTGGTTCTATGAGATTAAAGGTGTTCTCCTCACAATGGTTTTAAATATGCCCACACTCTCTGACATTCCCTTTAAAAAGTGGAGCTTAATTCCCATGAGTGTGGGTTGGATTTAGTAACTTGATTCTAACAAATAAAATATGGCGGAAGTTACAGCATGAGACTTCTGAACTAAATCATGAAAGTCAGAGTTGTCTCCCTACCACTATGTTGAGAGGCAACCGTCATGTTGGGGTCCAGCAGCCATGTTGGGAGAACACCCAAAGTGGTCCCGTGGAAAAGGGACTTGATAAGGGACCTCTATCAAGAACCTCTGCAGGAAACTGAGACCTACGGCCAGTAGCCACATGGGGGAGCCATCTTGGAAGCCAGCTTGCCCACCTCAATCAACCCTTCAGATGACTGCAGTCTAGCATCTTCAGGAGACACTCAAGTAGAAGCACTGAGCTCAGCCATTTCCTCTCCCAAAGAAGCTGTATGATATTGTAAATATTTGTTGATCTTACTGCTGAGATAACTTAGTTGATAACATAGCAGTTAGTTCTTCACCTTTCCTCTTGAGGGCTGAATAAGAACACATTCCTCATAAGGATGTTGATGACAAATTTAAATCTTGAGCTTGTGTGTTTATTTACTGTGAAGATTTGTGTACCTTTATATTCCTATATTTGAGGTGGATGTAGGTTCCCTAGCTGCTTTTGGACAGACTTCATCATTTTTATGTCATTCAGCCATCTAGTTGACACTTATGGTTTTGTAGATGCTGGATATCATCTCAATCATCTCATTTTACAGATACATCAAAAGTGACCTGGTTGCGCCCCAGATGATGGTTGTTGGCAGAGATGCCAGTGTCTGATCAGGATGAGTGACTTCAACCATTTAGATGTGGTGAATTTTAACAAATGGAATAGTAGCAGGGACCAGGGTTCTCCTTAGGAAGATAACTGTCTCTGAAAAAATACCTTGATGAGTTTCCAAGAGAAAAGATAAAGCTTTAAGGGCATAGATTTGTCAGGAGTAACAACAGCATTTAGTTATTAGGAAGAATTTCATGTAACAATCGAAGTGGTGGCGGGAAGAAGTGAAAGACCAGGAGACTAGGAGGGACGCTACAACTAATTCAAGCCATAGAAATAGCTGTGGCTCTTTTAGAAACAGGATTTTTCTAGTGTTAGATTTTTAGTGGTTTGAATTTCAGCAATAGAAATCCCTACATACATCTTCTAGGCTTTTAATAAATGCTCTGGTTGTGTGAGAGGTTCATTTAAAGGGAATTAAGAAAAGACTGAGAAGGAGTGGGAATGGAGATAGTAGAAGATTAATTCAGAACTGGAAGTTCAGGACCATGGTAATTCATTGACACCTAAGTCCCCCAAGGAATTTAGAGAAATCTTGGAGATAGCAGTGAACTTCTCAGAATCTGTGAAAAGCATGTGTGGTTCAAACAAGGTAACCCAACTGACCTCCATATTAGGAGCATAGCTCATCTCAGACTTTCAGATGATTATAAATCCTAACTATGGAATTTTGCACATGGTCACACATTTTCCTTTGTTTCTATGCTCAGAGACCTCTCTCTTCAGAGTGTGATGTTACCTAGACCTTATTTTTTTCATGACTTCCTCTACAACATACACATAGTGATTATGATCTAATAGCATGATTTTATCCTTTGTGTGTCCAGTGTGTGTTTCTTAGCTTGCTCTGAAGTGTTACATATGGGGTGCTGAGTAATGCAGTTGATTGAACCTCCGACCCTTGGTTTAGCCCCAGGTTGTGATCTCAGGGTTGTGAGATCGAACCTCACACCAGACGTACGCTTAGCACAGAGTCTCCTTGGAATTCTCTCTCTCTCCCTCTGCCCCTCCTCCTTGTGCATGTCCTCTCTCTAAAATAAACAAATAAATCTTTAAAAATATGTATTTATAAAACATTTATATTAAAAAAGGTGTTACATACAAAAGTCTATATGACAATTGTGTGAGGTAGACTCCTTTACTATCATCATTTTATAAATAAAGAAACTGAGACTTGGTGAAGTTACATACATGTTCCAAGACATACAGCTAATAGATGAGATCAAGACTCAAATTTGACCTTGTTCAGCTGAACAGCCCCAATTGTTGAGTTAGGTGCTGAGCTATCTTTCTACTGAAAAGGGGTGAAATTTTGCAAAAGATCCCAAAGAGGACAAGAAGGCCTGAGAACAAAGCAATGGATTGAGGGTCAAATAGAAAATAACAGGCAGCCAAAATGATTAAAGCAATGTATTATGTAAATACTTGAACAGGAGAGATCATTGACATGGCAGGTCATCTAGAAAGGCTTTGAGGAGGTAGGTTTGGGATGAGTACTGAAAAATAGAACCAAGGGAGGCATAAAATATTCTAGGCAGGGACACGTCAGGCTGGTTACAGCCAGAGAGGTGAGAATGTTCTGGCATATTTACAGAGCAAAATGGCCTTTCTAGGGTGAAAGACAGTGACTGGTGTATGGGAAGAGCAAGCTGGATGAAAGTGGAGAGAAGAGGGGGCATTATGAGAGATCACAGCTGCCAAGTGAAGAGCAGGGAGGAGTGTGAGGCTCTGGAGCTGGGCCGTACCGGCTCAGAGCTGGGGTCCCTTTGCTCTTGAGATACTTTAATACCCTACCAAATGCTTCTGTTTCTTTTTCAAGAAGGTTCATTTCTTATTCTTCCCAACATCTGCCCCCATTCATAACAGGGTACCTGATGCACAGAGGCACTTATTCATAAATGAATGAATAAATGAATGATCAAAATACGAAGAAAGACAAAGGGTGGTAGCACAGAGTAATGGTAGAGTCAGATACACCTGACTGCCCACTTCCTTTCCACTTAGTGTCTCGGTACCTTTGGACAGATTTCTTCCTAAGCCTCAGTTTCCTTGTCCGCAAAATACGATGAATAGCAGTCGCAACCCCATTGGGTTATTGTGAAATAATGTGTGTAAAACATTCACTGTGGTGCTTTCCATAAAATAAGCTTTCACTACAGTATGTTAATGTTGTAAATCAACTTGAGTGAGTCTAGAACAAGAGAATATAAACTCTAGAAATTAGGAAAAACCTTAGGAAGAATTGTAAACCTTTCTCAGGAACCAAGAGAGGGGCTCATATTGCATTTTGGATAGGTCTCAAGGGGACATGTTGACCTCAGCTGGCCTCTCAATTTTAATTGGAAAAATGCCAGGGAATGTGATTGTGGAGGGCCTTGAATGTCCTGCCAAAGGATGTTGTTGAGTAAAGTAACAAGACTGTATATCTCTTTCAGAACGATCTATCTGGTGGCCATGTGAGTGATGGCTTAGGGAACAGCAGGAGTAGGGAAGTTCCTTGAGAGGCTACTGCAACGGTCCTGGTAAAGTTGATGAGGATTTGCATTAATGCTGTGACTTTGAGAACATAGAGAAGTCTGATTTAAGAGGCCATGAGAAGAAACTGCCCCAGATTTAGAGACCAAATAAATGTTGGGGCAAGTAAGGAAAGAAGGCAAGAATCACTGAGGTTTATTTGAGCATCTGGGTGGCAGGCAATGCTGGGGACAGGAGTGAGGGCAGAGGCAGGAATAACTGAGGATTTTAGTTTAAGCAACCAGGTAATTGATTAACAAAGAGAAATTAGGAGTGGATGAATTTTATTTATCTCTTTATAACCTCTCCTTTCAGGAACACTTGTCCAGACAATGAAGGCTGGCCCTGACTTAATTTCCAATGGACTTTATCCAAAAAAAAAAAAAAGGAAAGAAAGAAAAAAAAAAAAACAGTCCTTAAGACAGTCCTCTTATTCACTTTTGACCTGGCACCTCTCTCCACCCCGTATTTCACCATATGAGGGAGATCTTTGCCTCAGGGAGGTCTATAGCTACAATGAAAATTTCTGTGCAACAGAAAATCTTCCTCCTTTCAACTCATGACCTCATGAGAAGTAAGATAAAAAAAAAAGTCAATACTAGAATGACATTCCTACCCAGCAAAAGATTCCATGATTGGATTTGGCTTGTGTGTCCATGCATCACCCCTGAAATACACACATAGAGAAATACGCAGACACAGAACACACAACACTTCAGAAAACTCCCTTTGAATCGGTCTGGGTATCGCCATGGTAACATGAACAAAAGCCATCCTCCTAACCACCAAGGGGAAAACCTGCAGTTCTGTGATAGGCGCCTCGGGGGAGGACTCCAGCCGCTGCAGGGACCTGTTCAGCTCATGATGCTCCAACAACCTCACGGGCTGTGTTTATCTAGACTCTTCCTAATCTTCCTCCTATCTGCTCTTTCGACCGGCCTTCCTCTGGGACCATGGCACTCCTCCCTGCTATGCTGCTTGCTTCCAAGGAAAAATGCTTCTCTGAGGTTCTTTTGGCCACTGTAAATGGGGCCTTTCCTCACTTAGAGGAGTGTGGTGCAGAAATAAAATGATTCTGCTGTGCCTTAAAGTTATTTAAAATTATATATCATTTAAAAGTAATCTTTAAAAAGAGGCTTCAAAATGCCAGCAGCATCCATTTCTCGGGTTACTTATGCACGCACTCATGAAAATGATGTGTCTCTGACCTACAGACTTGAAATACCAAGTCAGAGGTCTGCTACCTGTCGGTGAGGCTTAGGAATGCCTACTCAATCCCTGCAAACGAAAATCAATCTGGCCTTTATTATTTTTCTTAGGAGAATCAGAAATAGCATTCATTAGAGAAATCTACTTCCCTCCAACTCCCAGGGGATTTCAAGTTTTCCAATTGTACTTAAATATTGTATCTCTGGTAATAATTGTCCTAAGGGAGAGGTTCTTTCTTCGAAATAACATTCAAATAATAATCTTTGAAGGCTTCTACCTGCTAAAACTGATATGAAAATTGCTTTTTACTTAAGAATTTGTCTTTAAGTACCAAACCGTTGTTTTTGCTGCTGTTCTGTGTTGTTCAAACCTTTAAAAAGTCAATGATTTTCTTCTGAGGTTTAGTTGAAACAGAACTTGAAAAATTTAACAGTTTATTAAAAAAAATTCAACAGTTTAATAATTTTAGAATGTTTTATGGTAAAGATAAGTTTCTGTGTATTCACACAAATGTGCACATATATACTTGTATGTACATGTGCATATGTACATATGCACATTATATGGCATAGAGGTGAAGAGGATGGGTTCTGGAATCAAACTGTCATGGTGTGATTTTTCTCTCTTGTGTGGCTTTGTATAAGTCATTTCTGCCTCTCAGTTTCATCTGTAAAATAGAAACAAAACTAGTAACCACTTCCTAGAACTGTGTGATGATTAATGAGTTAATAAATATTTGTGCTTAAAACAGAGCCTGCCACATAGTAAGTGATCAGTAATATTAGCTAGTTTTAGTAGAAGTAGTCTAAAATGGCTGATTGTTTAAAAAATTGAGTTACCTGCAAAGAAAAAACTTTTAAGTTACTGGCATGTTTTACGTAATATACCCATTTGTAAAGGTAATGGCTTTTTGCTATTATTTGCTCCGACTGCAGAGCATGAGTAAATGGTGTCCTTCTCCTGTCATATTCTCTGCTTTCATGACACCATAAGGAGAATCTGGATCCAAGGCTCTCTTTTGCAGAATTTGCCATTCCGGTGGCAATCCTCCTTTAAAGACTTCAACCTGTAGAAGTGCAAATGACATCGATGCAGAGGAACATGGTGCAGGGTGGTGACTTGTCATTATTAGTGGTGGTCCTGGGGGCACTGTTTATTTTGAAAATTCCTTTCATTGTTGGTGTAAGAAGAAAGAAAAAGAAAGAAAGAAAGAAAGAAAGAAAGAAAGAAAGAAAGAAAGAAAGAAAGAAAAGAAAGAAAGAGAGAGAGAGAAAGAAAGAAAGAAAGAAAGAAAGAAGAAAGAAAGAAAGAAAGAAAGAAAGAAAGAAAGAAAGAAAGAAGAAAGAAAGAAAGAAAGAAAGAAAGAAAGAAAGAAAGAAAGAAAGAAAGAAAGAAAGAAAGAAAGAAAGAAAGAAAGAAAGAAAGAAAGAAAGAAAGAAAGAAAGAAAGAAGAAAGAAAGAAGGAAAGAAAAAGAGAAAGAAAGTTTCTACAGTGGGCACCTATATTCAAGCAAGGTTGGAATCTCAGAAAAGGTTATAAAATGAAGATGATTTATAGATCTGCTTATTTTGAAATCCACAGTCAGGGTGACTGGGTGATGGGCACTGAGGGGGGCACTTGGTGGGATGAGCACTGGGTGTTATGCTATACGTTGGCAAATTGAACTCCAATAAAAAAGGAAAGAAAGAAAGAAAGAAAGAAAGAAAGAAAGAAAGAAAGAAAGAAAGAAAGAAAGAAAGAAAGAAAGAAAGAAATCCAGAGTCAGTGGTGGTGGATGATGATCGCAGTTATGGTGGGGAGTCTTTCTTCAGCTTATTAGTATCTTGGAAGTTAGACACATACCTTCTATCTTCATAAAAGCTGGACTCAGGAAAGGCTAATGACTGAAATAAGAAAGAGAGAATGAGGAATGTTGCGCCCTCTACCCTGAGCTCTCCCTCTGAGCCAGGCACTGTACTCTGCTCACTGGGGACCATTCCTTCCCCACGACATCTCCCAGGGAGGGCCCAACTGGGCATTACCACAGCCCTTACCACAGTTCCGTCCACACTTCTACTTTTGGGTCTTCAGATGGCTCTGCAATAACACTTTCTCTAACCATGTATAGAGTGCTCTTCCAACTCATTTTTAATAGACTTTATTTTTAGAAAGCTTTTTTTTTTGACAGATAAATTGGATAGTACAGAGAGTTCTGATATATCAAGTGCCAAGTTTCCCAGTTACTAATGTCTTAATTAAAATGGTACATTTGTTACAGTTAATGAATCAATATTGGTACATTATAATTAGCTAAAGTCCATATTTCCAATTGTCTGTTTTTACTAATGTCTCTCTCTCTCTTTTTTTTTTCAACCTACTGTCTCTACTTTATTTTTGCCTAGTTTTCCCTAATGCCCCAGGACACCAGATTCCATTGAGTTGTCCTATCTCCTTAGGTTCCTCTTGGCTGTGACGGTTTCTCAGACTTGGCTTCCTATGACCCTTACAGTTAGAAGAGAACTGGTCAGATATTCTGTAAGATGGTCCACTATTGGAATTCTTCTGATGTTTTTCTCATGGTAAGCCAGCCAGGAGGCTGCCTGGCTGGCTTAGTGGTTGAGTGTCTGCCTTTGGCTTGGGTCATGATCCTGGGGTCCTGAGATCGAGCTCTGTTTTGAGCTCACTGCATGGAGCCTGCTTCTCCCTCTGCCTATGTCTCTGCCTCTCACTCTCTGTGTCTCTCATGAGTAACATCTTAAAAAAAAAAAAGGCTGGAGTAGAGGTTATTGAGAGGAAGACCATGGAGGTAAAGTGTGTTTTCATCACCTCTTACCAAGGGTGGGAACTAGTAACATGATTTATGACCATTTGTGGGATCTTGGTCACTTGGCTGAGACAGTTGTCCAGTTTCTCCACTATAAGGCCACCCCCCTAATTTCTTCATACAGCGCTCTCCAGAGGGAACCCACTATGTACAGTCCACATTTAAGGAGTGGGAGTCATGCTCTCCCTCCCTGAGGGCAGAGTATCCACATACATTATTTGGAATCCTTCTTCATGGGAGACTTGTAAAGTCATTTTTCAAGTGAGACTGTGCAAGAAAATTGGTCAAAGAGAAAATTATGCTCAACAGATGTGTAGCGATGAAGAGGAAGTATTGAAAATAACAAAGAAAGAAGTCTGAGGAAACATTTTTTGTCTACTTAGAAAAATTACCTGGATAGCCAGACAAGGGCTCAGAAATACGTCCAAAAATGTTCATTGCTCATAATCCCTAGAAACAGAAAGCAAAAAAAAAAAAAAAAAGAAAGAAAGAAAGAAAGAAAGAAACAGAAAGCAAGGAGAGTATCCAAACAAATTATAGTACATTCATGTAAGTCAAAAACCATTTTTATATATGTATATATATAAATTATTGGCACAGAGACAACAATCTGCTGGTAAATGAATTATATACAATATGAGTACACTTGTGTAAATACACACACTTATATGCTTAAATAAGAACACACGTATATAAAAATACAATATAAGTATATGCACAAATGTGTGTGCAAGTATGTGTGTAAACTTAATGCTTGCAAGGTTAGTTTATACAAAAAAAAAAAAGGTCATTATCTCCAGCTGGCAGGCTTATACGTCAGTTAGAATATTCCTTTTAATACGTATACCTACCTTCTTTTTTCTTCAATAACTTTTTATTCATCTAATAAACCTAAATATTAACAGAAACTTGCTTAAAGCAAAGGCTTTACTGACACATATAACACTAGCACATGGTGTCAGTAATCTAAATCGTTAAAAACCCACTATGTAAAGTCAGCCTCTGAAATGCCTCTACTAGGACTCATGACAAGTAAGGAGGGTAAGAACTTCCCTAGTGTTTCTATTTCTCTAACACCAGCTAATCCTGACCAGGTAGCTCTCCATCCATCCTGGGACTCTAGACGCCGAGACCCACAGAATAAAGGGCTGTGTCACCCCGGCCGTCCCCCATCTCCTCTGCTGCCCCAGTGCCTTCCTTCCACCCCTCACAACCTCACAGGATCCTCCAATCCTCTCCTCTGATTTTTCACCTCCCAGTCATACTCCAATATGCCCACTGTAACTTTCTCTGTGAACTCATACCATCACCTCCCCCTCCAGCTACAGGTCCTCCACGATACACCAGACTCCTTATATCATCACACAAGACCCTTCATCATCGTGCATCGAGGCCTCTTCAAAGTCAACCTAACCCCTCACTTGAATCAAAAAAGTGTCACTCCAGCCAAGGTGTCTACGTGGCATGTGTCATCTTCCTAAAGTGTCTTTTTTCCCGCCTTCCTGCACCTCCCCTCCATGCCATCACCTCGGTTCCCCACTTTCTGACCCCTCTCTTTCCTTTCCCCCCATAAATACACACACACACACACACACACACACATACGCACACACACTTTCCCAGCTACCTCAAAGCTTGTTCCCACTTTCCCTTATCTTCCTATTGTCTATCAACTGGGTCTTACTGGAAGCTATCTTGGACCATTACATTTTCATCATTTTCCCCAGGAGCTGGCAGGTTCATCTTTCAATTACTCCTGGTGCCTCGGGTAATGGAATGAATGCATGTGGCCCTCACTAAATATTTGTTGATGCTTGTGACTATGTGACAGTCACAGAGAGAAAGAAGTAAAGGTGTAACAAGTGGGGTTTTTTAAATAATTTTTTTAATTTATTCATGAGAGACACACACAGAGAGAGAAAGAGAGAGAGAGGCAGAGACACAGGCAGAGGGAGAAGCAGGGTCCATGCAGGGAGCCCCACGTGGGACTCCATCCCGGGTCTCCAGGATCACGCTCTTGGCTAAAGGGGGCGCTAAACCGCTAAGCCACCCGGGCTGCCCTAACAAGTTGGTTTGAGGTAAGAATCAGTATCATATAAACAGAGCATTAAAAATAGCCACTGGAGCCAGACTGTCTCTGAGCTCATTGGCCCACAAGCTGAGTCATCTCACACTTCTTCCTCACCCTCTCTGAGTCTGTTTGCTCCTGTGTAAAGTAGGAATGATGATGGCACCTAGTGTGTAGAGTTGGTTGAGGATGAAATGAGTTGAGCCCTGTGAAGCGCTCATGATTTGCAAGTCGTTAGACAAGGTTGGCTGTAATCGTAATTACCTGCTTGGTGAACTCGGCCTTCAAAATCATATAGACTATGAGCACAAAGTTTATCTCACAGACCACTGCTGCACCAACACAATTTAGAAGCACACATGCTCTCGAGGATTCAGAATGATATCTTGTAGCTGTTTTAAATGTACCCACATTCTGTTTTCATCAGGAATGATAGTGACAGACATAGAGACAATGGCCTTTGAAAGAAGACTTTATTGCTCACTGTTCTCAAGAGAAGGGGGACACACCACATCACGTAGGGCCATGTGGAGAGGCACCAGAGTTGCTCAGGAGGCAAAAGGAGTGAAGGAGAAGCATGGATGAAGGCCTTTATTAATATAGCAGTGGGCAGCTGGCAGATGGGCATATCCCTTATTGGGCAGGAAGTGAAGCAGAGTTGGGATTTGTGGTTGGATGATTTGTAGCATGAATCCCATGTGCTAGCAGAAACCCAGGGCCAGTACTGTTGTCGACAATTTTGGCTGCTAAGTTGGCCCCTGACTTCACAATGCCAAGTCATCAATTACAGGATATCTAGAGCAATTATGACAGAAGTGTGAGCCACTGCCTCACTGTGATTGCTCTTCATCTGGTCTTCAGTGACTCTGATCCTTTTCACCAAAGTTTGGATCTCTTGCTATCTTCTTGACATGACCCCACTGGACCTTGGGTTTTATTTAGATCTTCTGTTCTTTGGCCCATTTTGGTTTCTCTCTCTCCTACTCTGACTCTGCTTCCGTTATACCTAGAGATTTTCTCCATTTTCCCCCCTTTCTCATACATAGGAGAGCTGCTTCTTTCCACAGACAAGCATAGAAACTTGGCAAATAGCGGGAAGCTCAGTCTGTGTTGCCATGTCAACCGAAAGCAGAGCTGACTTTTCAGCATCACACACTAATCGTTCCGGTTTATGGACTGGCAGGGCCCTAGAAGACCATTTTCATCCACTGGAAAGTCTCCCGTCAGTTATGAACGGGCTCCAAGGCTAGCCCATCCTGGCTGTGGGTGAGCTGCTGGTGGGACCTTGGTGAAATTATCTCACTGCCAAGACAGGACCCAAACCATGGCCCAACACCCACCTTCCTTTCTCCCTTTTCCTTTTTTTTTTTTTTCTAAGATTTTATTTATTTATGAGAGACACACACACATGGGGGGGTGGGGGGAAGAGACATAGGCAGAGGGAGAAGCAGGCTCCATGTAGGGAGCCCGATGTGGGGCTCAATCCTGGGTCTCTGGGATCACCCCCTGAGCTGAAGGCAGACGCCCAACCGCTGAGCCACCCAGGCATCCCCTTTTCTCCCTTTTCCAAAGAGGAGCCTCATTTAATATCCACAGCAGCCCCTGGCTGCATAATTACAGGAAATCCTGGCTCCCCTCAGCTAAAAAGACAGAATTCTTGAGGAAGAATTTCAGGCTCTTTTACTATTTCCCTTTGCCCTGTAGTCTGGCTCTGCGCCCTCATTTTGCTTTCTTTTCTCTGTGGTGGTGCTGCGCCCCCCCCCCCACCCCTATCCCTCACCCCTGCCACCCTCCGCTTAGAGGAACGTGAGACTCTTGATATGCAGCCTTCCACTCTAAATTAGCTGAAATTCTTTCTCTTTAGTGAGAAAAGTATATATATTTTACTCCATAGCTCTTGCTTTCTTCTTTTATTTTTTGGCTTTTTTTTTTCTTTGAGATAGGAAAAATGTATTGGTAGCTAGCAATCGCTCTAGTTTTGATTCTGCTCCCTTTTATGGGGCGGGAGGAGGCTCTCACCTGATTATATCCTTTAATGATGGCAGCAAAAGAAAGGAGGAGATCATTCAGAGTTCTAGAAGGACCTCTTGGTTTAGGTATATATTTATGAGCAGAAGAACAGATTCAACAGGAGCCCGGGGATTTACAGAGTGAGTGTCTTTCTCTGACAATTGTACTTTCTACAATTGGGCATCCTGTTACCTCACTTGGAGTGTCACATTGCAGGTTTCAGCAAACGGGACAGAGCAGATCCGTGTTGGGTGCATGCGGAGGGGAGCCTGCCAGTGACCCACTGAAACCATCCGAGTTCTGGTGATGGAACTGATTCCAGCATAGGTTCCAGACAGAAATGCAGCTGCGTCTTTGCTTCGTTTGACTGAAGCAAATGCAATCAGTTTTCATCTTCTCTGACATTTATTATTTTGGGGAGGGGGTGTCAGGGGAAGGGACATTAGCCACAAATATGACAAGGTTAAAGGACAATGAGTCTGGTCTGAAGCATTGCATTCTAGACGGTTGACATCCTAAGTTCATCAATCAATATTATTGACTTGGCCGTGCTTCAAGATGGAGTAATTTCTATAATGCAATTTAGCCTGTGCCACAAAATGGTGTGTTGGGGATAAAATGTCTGAAGCCAGTCAGTCGTCTGTGAGATACATTTTGGGAAACATTCTTAATCTTAAAAATAGAACTTGAAGTGTTTGCAGCCAGGAAGATGCTTAATTAGATTCACATAGGAGCCACCAGCTGTTCATAAGACAAACAGAAATGTCTGAAGTCTCTTCCGGTTCTCTGGAGACAGGCAGAATGGCTCCCCTTTTCCGAGCCAAATCTGAGAGACCCTTCAGTGAAAAGCTCTCCAGGCCTGAGTGGCCAAGCTCGGCACACAGAGCTCACGTTTTCCTCTTCCTCTGGCCTCTTGCTCTGCTCTCAAAACCTGAGGAGCTTCTAGTTATCCTGGTAAAATGTCCACAAAGTGACACTCCCATGGAACGGGCCACACTGTGCCATGTGTGCCCGGCCCTATGCCCACTCCTTCCTCCCTCAGCTTCTCTCTCACTCAGTGAAATCTTGTCTTCACCAGACTGACTTCTGGATCTTGGTGATGCAGTTGAGGAAGAGTATGGGGGAGGCAGGAAGAGGACCCATGTGAAGGAAGCTGGGAGGCAGGAGGGGAGGCAGAGAGACTTTTCCAGAAACATAAAGTTGATCTGTATAACCAAGATTTGGGAGAGAACAAGAGAGTAGGGAGGGAAAGTCATGAGGCTCTGTATTTTGGTAAGTCATGGCTCCTGAATTGGGGAGGGGAAAAGGAGACTGTGAGAAGTATGGTTAGGAGTTTAGAACCTATCGCGAAGATTTGGAAACGGGGGTGCCTGAGTGGTTCAGGGTGTTGAGCATCTATTTGGGTTCAGGTCATGATCCTGGGGTCCTGGGATTGAGCCTCACGTCAGGGCTCCCTGCTCAATGGGGAGCCTGCTTCTCCCTCTCCCTCTGCTTTTCCCGCTGCTTATGCTCTCTCTCTCCCGCTCTCAGATAATTAAATAAAACCTAAAAAAAGAGAGAAAGAAAGAAGAAAGAAAGAAAGAAAGAAAGAAAGAAAGAAAGAAAGAAAGAAGAAAGAAAGAAAGAAAGAAAGAAAGAAAGAAAGAAAGAAAGAAAGAAAGAAAGAAAGAAAGAAGAAAAGATTTGAGATGAGTTACCAGGCTCACAAGTTGACAGGAGAAAGGGACCTTAGAAGTGATGTAGCTTAGCCTTCCATTCAATGCGGGAAACTCTTTTAGGGCATTCCTGCAAATGAGCCATCCTACCCTCACTCAGAAACCTCTGGTGATAGGCACTGTGCTATTACTCTGGCAGTATAGAAAAGTGGCCAGGAACACAGATGCTAGAGCCAGACTGCCTAGGCTCAAATCCAGGAGCCACCAGTTACCAGCTGTGGCACCTTATGTATTTTGTTCCCATAAATTAAAGATAGTAATAGTAGAGGGTAGTTATGGCGATTAATTTTACATGTATCTTTAATTCTTCCTAAAGGATATGTATCACTTAGAACACTGCTTGGCACGTATCAAGTATCCTACAACTATTTGCTATTATTATCACTATGGTAAGGTGGTTCCATGAATCAGGTTCCAAATCTAAGAAATTGGCTTCTCTTATTCCTGACTGTTGATCCCATTTCTCAGCTCTGAGATAACTCAAACCAAGGCTACTCTGCCTTCCACACGGGTACCACCAAACATCTGAAGATAACTATCCTATGGCTTTTTGTTCTTATGATACAGAGGAGAGTTTTTTTTTAATTTTTTAAATTTATTTATGATAGTCACAGAGAGAGAGAGAGAGAGGCAGAGACACAGGCGGAGGGAGAAGCAGGCTCCATGCACCGGGAGCCTGATGTGGGATTCGATCCCGGGTCTCCGGGATCGCGCCCTGGGCCAAATGCAGGCGCCAAACCGCTGTGCCACCCAGGGATCCCCAGAGGAGAGTTTTTTGCAAATGCTATTCCTTCTGTCTAGAACACTGTTCCTGCCCATGTTCTTCATGTTTGAAGTCAGATTCCTTCTTCAATACCCCTTTGCACATCTGAGTAATTATACAATATTTTATCCACATTCTCTGTGTATAAAGATGAAAGGACATAGTGCGGATTCTCCTAGCTGTTGGTATGTGTTGCCATTGTAACATGTGCCTTGTGCATCTCGGTAACCAGCAGCTAGCACACAATTCTTATTGAATGAATGAGGTGGAATATGAAAGATGAATGGGTGTACAGCAAAGGCCCTCTTCATTTGCCTTGGAGACTGGAGTCTTGGGTGTCAGGAGCCAGGTGAAATTGTCAAACGATTGTAGGAAGCAGGCATGCCCAGAATTCCTACAGCTCATAATGTTGTCCCTATTAATTCAATCAGAAACGAAAGTTTTCCTTGGATTCTTGATTTTTTTGATTGGTTGGTGACAGGTTCAGACTCGATTTTCTTGTGCAGAATCCTGTTCATGGGAGAATTGAAAAACAAGAAATAAAGAAGAAAGCAAGAATGAGTGGGTCTAGATAATGAAGAAACAAGGCAGGGAGTGAAGATAGGGACACCAGGGGTAAAAGAGCCCCCAGGTCGAGATGTGGGCAGAGGGTCCCTTGGAAGAGGAGAGAGACAAGACAGCATTCTGGTAGATGTCTCTGGCAGCAGTATCAGAGACTTTGAACCTGGAATATCATCTAAAGAGGCTTAGGGAAACTTGCTTTACACTAAAAACATTTTATGCAGCGTTTTCTTGTAGGACTGAGCAAGATTCACTGGCTTTTGATGTGCATTTTCTATGAGACTGCTGTTTCTTTAACTATGATGGAGCCCAGAGCCCCAGCTGTGTGGATCCCCTGATATTTAGGTTATGTTCTGCTTTGGCTGGTCAGTTGGATTGACACTCAAATCCTTGGGTGCTTTTGTTCTGTAGGATGCTGATTGGTGCTTCACTATAGCACCTGGCAGCCTTGTAAGAGAGCAGCTGTGACATACGGCAGCAAGTCTATGGTGATAAACGTGTGACATAACCAGGCATGGGTACAGTTCAAATAGCCCCGAGGCTTCCTAAGTCTCCCCTTTGTATTAATGTGGGTTGTTCCTCCTAGCTTCCCAAATGGATCCAGTCCTCATCACCCTCTTTGCCTAGAGACTGGCCCAACTTGCACATTATTTGGAGGTTAAGACCAGGGCAACGATATTTGTTGTCTCTATCTTTTTTTCCTATAACCTACTGGTGGCAATGTTAACCAAGACAGAAATTTTATGTAAAATACGAGCATTCTTTTCCAGACCGAGCTACTGAATTCCACCAAAAGATATTGGAATTAAGTCTTTTGCTGCAACTTCTGCTTAAATTTGCAAAAGCCACCCATCAGAGGAAATATATACATGCTCTGGTTGCACAAAATGTAAAAGGACTAGCTATTCCTATCCAATTATGGCCACATGTTCATATTTTCAAGCTGCTGTTTTAATTGTGCAAAGAAGGGAAAATCGACATTCTCTAGTTGTTCAAAGGAAAGGTGATGCATACACCCTTCCCATTAGAGGATTATATTCACTTTTAAGAAAAGCATCAACCAAAAATACAAAAGAAATGGCATTATGGTAATACATGGAAAAAGGATCTTTAAAAACAATTCCCTGTTGAACCATTTCTTAGAGAATGTCAGTTTCTGCTTGTGTTATACAAATCCAGTCATCTTGCTGGTTTCTTAGTTTGTTGCTCTTTTGGGGTTAAGCTTTTCCACCTTCATTACAGAACACTTAGCATAAATACCATAATTAGCAGCTTGGAATTTGTATTTAGGTAATCTTCCCAGACAGCTCCATCAGAACTGGCCTCAGCTTTTCAGGAATATGTTTGAGTTCATTTATTATTTGACTGTTGGAACAATGCCAATTTGCTACCAAATCTTGACTTCATTTTACCATTAAAATTGACTTTAAACATTTGCAGAAAGCTTTTTCTGAAATTCTCTCTGTTTTTAAGAGATTAGATTACTAGACACCAACACGGTAAAAGTGATTATCTCTAAAAGGTAAAATTACAATTTTAATTTTCTTCTCTTGGATAATAGAAAGAAGCCTAACGAAAAAAGTAAACGTTATTTTTAAATATATTTTTAAGTACATTATAAAAGGAGACTGTTTCCTTTGTGTTCCCAAACTTTCAGAAGAGGTAGAGGGCAGATTTCTCTGGCATCATTCACATGTGTTCTAGATTGTTTATAAAAAGAAAATTCAGCAAAAAGAGAGAAGGGGGGGTAAAAAAATTATGCATGGTGACATGCAAAACTGGTTGTATTATAAGTGTCTGTAAAGTTTGAAAGTGATTTAAGCTTGGTCGATGGCAATTACTCAACCAATTTAGGTCAAAAGCCACACTTAAAAAAAAAAAAAAACACTGGCAATTCAAAGAAAAGTTTTTCCTGGGGTTTTTTTTTTTTTTTTGATGTATAGTTGACATGCAATGTTATATTAGTTTCAGGTGTGCCACATAGTTATTGGACAAATACATAACACGATGCTCATCGCAATAAGTGTAGTTACCATGTCCCCAAACTTTTACAATATTGTCAACTCTATTCCCGAAACCGTACTCTCCATCCCTGTGACTTACTAATTTTTAACCAGAGGTTTGTCCAATTTTAATCTCCTTCACCAAACAGAAGCATTTTATCTTCATTAATTTCTATTCCGTATAAATGTAAAATTAGCCCAAGCTTTTGGAAGAAAAAAAAAAATAGAAGCATTCTCATTCTCTCCATCTCCTGCTCAGAATGTGAGCGCATCATAGATGAAAATAAAACAGGTAAGGTCAGAGTTTCAGCAGGTATCATCCTGGGAAATCCAGGGAAGGCTGAGAGTGGGTGGTGGGTGAAGAGATATTAAGAATAAAATCTCCTGGGATCCCTGGGTGGCGCAGCGGTTTGGCGCCTGCCTTTGGCCCAGGGCGCGATCCTGGAGACCCGGGATCGAATCCCACGTCGGGCTCCCGGTGCATGGAGCCTGCTTCTCCCTCTGCCTGTGTCTCTGCCTCTCTCTCTCTCTCTCTCTATCATAAATAAATAAAAAAATTAAAAAAAAAAAAAAGAATAAAATCTCCTAAAAAAAAAAAAAAAAAAAAAAAAAAGAATAAAATCTCCTCTTCTGGGTTGCTGGATTGCCGGAGGAACCGTGCCCACCCTCTGCTTTGCTCTGGCGGAGAAGCTGAGCTCTCACGTGGCTCTGTGACATTCCATGACATGTGCCTCAAAGCTCTGAGACATGGCAGGGAAAATGTCACAGTGTAAGGGCAGTCTGTCTCAGGGCAGCACAGCAGGGCTCTCCGAGGTACTGCTTGGGGACCGAGTGAGTCTCAGAACACAAACACTGAGCACTATCGATCTAAGGACAAGACACTCCTGAGGTCGGGAGATGCTCAGCAAGTACAGGGAATTACATGGCACACGCGGGCCAAGAAGGAAACTGGGGACAGGAGTCTACGTGCAGGTGACAGAAGCGATGACAGTGTGTTGACAGCAATATTTTGTGAACCACTGGCAGTTGTTAATAAAGGACACTCTTCAGAACCACCAGAACAAGGACATACCTAAGTGAGCCCAACTGATAACCATATCCTAAGGTTTGGGTTTTTTTGTGTTTTTTTTTTTTTTTTCAGCTCAAAGGCAAATTGCTTCAGAGCAAGCGAAATGCTCTATTTAAGATTCATAATTGGAGGGCACTTTATCAACCTAATGATCAGGAGCATGCTGTTATTAGCAATGCCTGCATTAAAGACACTAAGCACATTTGCGTTCGGTTCAGGGTTAGAATAAAGTGAAAATAATCAGGATGCTCTTAGGATATGGATCTTAAGTTCTTTGCAGCCCTTGTGTCAATGGCTCTCTTGGAGTTCAGCCTCAGAGAAAGTGAGCGGAGAATAATCCCCCCAGTAGCCAGCGTGGATGCTGCCTCCCACCGCACAGAGAGCTGTGCCCCGGGTTATCAGCAAAGGCCGTGCTCCCCGCAGAACCCGGCACCGGCCCGGGCCAACCCAGAGAGCTCACAGGCAACATTGCACGGGGCCCAGCAAAGGAGAATCCAATCTTGTTCTATTCACAGTGAAGAATAGGTCTGCTCCTCACTGCACACCCACCTCCTCTCTCTGTTTTCCCTCATCATTTACATAGTTGAGATCAAAGTGGCATTTGGGGTCTGACTTACCGAGCTAATGACCTCACTTTCTCTAATTCATTCCGAATACATATATGTAGCCTTATTTTCAAAAATAACTTAAAATAGTGACTTGGTGCCTATGTTAAGAGGTGTCATTTTTTTTTTTATTTGAATAGATATGATGAGCATATGTTTAACACATGATAGGTACTGGGCATCTATGAGTGTGTGCTCTCCCCACTACACACACACACACACACACACACACACACACTTTGATTATACTGTCCTCAGGCAGAGAGACTGGAGGCAGGGAGGCCAGGAGGAAATCACCTGTACAGTTGTCCAGCAAACAGTAATAAGCAGTAGAGCATTGGGAGTCATATGTTATATTTCGGGATCTTGGCCCTCTTTCCTGGTTCGGGCACCAGAACTCCCAGATCCATTTAAGAGGGAATTAACAGGATGTGGTAACTGAGCAGATCTAGAAGAAAAGAGAAAAGGAGGAGCTGAGGATGGGCCTGATTTTTCTGGCTTAGGCAGCACAGTGGATGGAGAGGCCATTACCAACAGCAAGGAAGTCAGGTCCTCGGGTCATCCTTGAGAGCATCAATCACTGTGCTGTGTTCAGAAGCCCCTGAGGGTTATTGAGCTGTGCCGGACTGTTTGCTCTGCTTTTTAATTTTCTTGCTTCTTCCTTAGCTGACAAACTGTCAGCTGTCACTTCTTGCTACTGGCAGTATGCCTGCTTCTAAGCATTTCTCTCCTTTACTTTCTAATTGGCTGCTTCTGGAAAACCCAAGAGGCAAGGTTGCTAGAAATGTATGTAAAGCAAGAGTCTATAGGGGCAAAGTGATGGCCCAAGGACTGATGTATATTATAAAGCACTAGCCATATTTTTTTAAAGATTTTATTTATTTATTCATGAGAGAGAGGCAGAGGGAGAAGCAGGGTTCTCGTGGGGAGCCTGATGCAGGATTCGATCCCAGGGCCCCATGATCATGACCTAAGCCAAAGGCAGACGCTCAGCCACTGAGCCACCCAGGCGCCCGAGGACTGGTATATATTATAAAGCACCAGCCTTTGTGCCTGCTGTCTCGGCTGTGCCAAAGACTCTAATTTTAAATGGATTAGGTCTTCACAGAGCTGGCATTCATATAGCTAAAGAGATATTAATTTCTATCCGTATAGCAACTCTGAGAATAAAACAGTTCCTCACATCATCTGGTGATAAATTTTTAAGGTAGGATTTTAAAGTTTCTGGGCTGCCACATAATAAATACTAGCTGACATTTATTGGGCACTTAGTATGTACCAGGCCCTGTTCTAAGCGTTTTTCTTGAGTATCACGAGGAATGAGCATAGTAGCACTATGGATCGGGCAATGTTATTATTACTCATTTTATAGATAGGAAATCTGAAGCTCTAAGTTAATTTTTCCAAGGCTACAAAGTCCATTAGCAGCAGAGCCAGAATTCAAATGCAAGCCGACTGACCTCAGCCCCCGTATTCTTAGCACTTTGCTGTGTTACTCCACAAAGCGGGCCCTGGGTGGAGGGTGGCAAACCCAAGTGTACTGTAGTCTCTCTGGTTAAATCAGTGAATGGGGCTTAGAGCAAACTTGCGAATTGTTTCAGTGAGTCTTTGGGGCATTAAGATTGTAGTTGATCAGTAGCACAACCCAGTCTTAACTCCCCTCCACCTTCCTCTAAATTCGCCACATACAAGCCTCAGCCACATCCGACCCGTGCGCAGTGCCCCGACATGGCTAATAATGCAGAAAAGCAAAACAAGGATGAAGCAGTGTTCAGAAGTTAGGGGGGCAAAGTGAGTGCTGACTTAATAACAGAGTGTCCCCAGCTGGTTCCTGAAGGCATGTGGATGTGCGTCGCCCTCCCTGATTTTCTCCCAGCCTGCGCCAAGCAGCTTCTCACCATGTGTGTCCGTTCTGTTACAGGTTGAATTCTGTCTCCTGATAATTCGTATGTTGAAGTCCTAACCACCCCCCACATTACTTCAGAATATAACTGTATTTGATGATAGGCCTTTAAAGAGGTTATGAAGGTTAAAAAAAAAAAAAGGTCATATGATGGGTCCTAACACAAAAACTGGGGTCCTTATATGACCTGTTTAGGACATAGACACCTACAGAGGAAAGACTACAAGAAGACAAAAGAGAGCCATCTACAAGCCACTGAGAAAGGACTCAGAAGTTAAGCCTGCCAACGTGTTGATCTCAGACTTTCAGCCTCCAGAACACTGAGGGAGTCCATTTCTTTTTGTTTTTTCAGATTTTATTTATTTATTGATGAGAGACAGAGAGAGATGGAGGCAGAGGGAAAGGCAGGCTTCTCATGGAGTACAAAGTCCGATGCGGGGCTCAATCCCAGGACCCCGGCATCATGACCTGAGCTGAAGGCAGATGCTTTTTTTTTTTTTAATAATAAATTTATTTTTTATTGGTGTTCAATTTAAGGCAGATGCTTAACCAGTTGAGCCACCGGGTGCCCGAGGGAGTCAATTTCTACTATCTAAACCACCTCACATGAAGTACTTGGTTCCGACGGCCTTAGGAAACCAACCCAGCGGCCACAGGTCTGTTTGCAGAGCCTAAAGTAGAGATTTCCTGAAAATAGCCATCTCTCTGTCATTTTCCCCCCAAAGCTTAAGTTTATTTAGGAATGACCTTAGGAAGAAGGAAAGAAGTTGAATTTCTTGATGGAGTTGGAGGGGTGGAGGCTTAGAGGTCAGAGATGAAGAAGGCTGAGGGGTGAAGAAGATTCACCCAGGCCAGCAGGGCACCTGGCTCGGGGAGCAGAAGGCCTCCTAGACTCTGGGGCCCAGGTGTTTTCACTTGCCAGGGACAAGTATGGGACCAGCTGGACCAAATGGATTGTCCCCACCTTTTGAATCTTGAGAAAAGTGATCTGAGGAAGAGCAGATGCTAGAACTAATTCAGCCCGACTTTCACTCCCTGAAGTAACTGGCCAGATGGCTGGAGTTCCTTGGCGCCCCTGTAATGAAACTAATTCTGCAGGGTCCACACTTCCCTCCAATAAGTTTCCTTTTTGCTTAAGTCCACCAGAGGCCGCGTCTGTGGCTTACAACCACAGAGCCTTAGTCAATATAGTGACTGTGGAAGCAGACCCTGGAGGTTAAGCGGGAAACAGCAAATATTGACCACCATCCTATTGGGAATGTCATCATTGCCTGCTGTTTATTGAGATTTTCAGCCACCCATTTCCTCATAGGGGGGTCAGTATGCTAAGTTGCAATGTAAAAATTTCCAGATGAGAGACCATTTGCCACTGAATCTGGAGTTGAAACCATGATTGTTCTGTGCAACCAAAAATGGGCGTTATTTCAGAGCCATGTGGTGAAAGTAGTGGTTCTAATTCACTGACTTAATTTGTTCAGCAAATGCCTATTGAGTGCCTGTTTTGTGCCAGAACCGTCTAAGCAAAGCGGATACAGCAGCAGATAAACCCCCTGAAAAATCCCTGCACTTGTGGAGTTGGATTACAGTGTAATTTTGAATAAATAAGCTGAGAACTCAGAATTGCGTAATGTTATCTGTCTATATCTGTCAAGGCAACAGGGGGGAGGAGTAGGGTCTTCCTTTTACTTATTTAATTTGGTATCAGTTTTATTGAGATACAATTTCTACACAACTCACCCACCCAAGTGCAATGCATTCCCTTTCAGTACAGTGCTAGGATTGTACAACCATCAATACAGTTGATTTTAGTACTTTTCATTACCCCCAAACAAAACTCTGTAGTCCAGCTATCAACTTCTAATGTCCCTGTCCTCGGCCACCCACCACCACCCTCCAGCCCCAAGCATCACTAATCTATTTTCTGTTTCTATAGATTTGCATGTTCTGGACATTTCACATAAATGGAATCATAGAATGTGTGGTCTTTTGTGAGTGGCTTCTTTCATTCAGAATAGTTATTTGGAGATACATTCAAATTGTTGTGTGTACATTGCTTTTTATTGTTAAGCCATATTCCATGGTATGAATACACCAAAATCTGTTTAATCATTCATCTCTTGTACATTTGGGCCATTTCAAGTTTTGGGCTATTTCAAATAAAGTTTCTAGGAATGTTTTTGAATGCATGTTAATTTCCTATCCCCTTGGTTATAACTAGAAGTAGAACTGCCGGATCACACCTTTTAAGAACGTGCCATACTATTTGCTGAAGTGTCCTAACATCTTATGTACCCACCAGCAAAGGGTTAGAGTTCCAGTTTCTTCACATCCTAGCCACCACTTGGCATGGGCAGACTTTTTAATTGTAGCCATTGTAATAGGTATCTCTTGAGGTCTTAATTCCTATTTCCCCAATGATTAATGGGGTTGAGCACTTCTTTATGTGCTTATTTGCCATCTGTTTATATCTCCTTTGGCAGTGTATCTGTTCACATCTTTTGCTCATTTTGATTGGGTTGTTTCCTTTCTTATTGTTGAGTTTTGAGATTTCTTTAATCGGGATACAAGTTTTTATTTTTTTATCTGATATACACTTTCCAGAGAGTTTCTTCCAATCCGTGGCTTGTCTTTTTATTCTCTTATCAGTGTCTTTTGAACACTAGAGGTTTTATATTTTCATAAAATCCAGTGCATAAATTTGTTCTTTTGTGGATTTGGGTGTTAAATCTAATAACTCTTTTTTTTTTAAAGATTTTATTTATTCATTCATTCATGAAAGACACAGAGAGAGAGAGAGAGAGAGAGAGAGGCAGAGACACGGGCAGAGGGAGAAGCAGGCTCCATGCTGGGAGCCTGATATGGGACTTGATCCCGGGTCTCCAAGATCATGCCCTGGGCCAAAGACAGGGGTTAAACGGCTGAGCCACCCAGGGATCCCAAATCTAATAAATCTTTGTTTAACCTGAGGTCACAAGGATTTTCTCTTGTTTTCTTCTGGAAGTTTTATAAACTTAGATTGTAATGTGCTGAGAGGTAGAGATCCAAGTTCACTTTTTTGCATATGTATATCCAATTGTTCTAGGATCATTCGTAGAAAAGTGACCATCCTTTGCATTGCCTTTGTCCCTTTGTCTTTTGTCAGTCAGTTGTCCACAGGGTGGCAGGGGCGGGGTAGTATTTAGGGCCTGTCTAGTCTGTTCCTTCAATTACTTTGTCTATCTTTACACACTAGTACCATGCTGTTTTGATTATTGTAGTTTTATGATACTGCCCTGTGTGTGTGTGTGTGTGTGTGTGTGTGTGTGTAGATTACATATATCATGACAATTCATCCCTAAATACTTTAGCATGAAAGTTCTTTTGTTTTGTTTTTAAAGATTTATTTCTTTATTTGAGAAAGAGAGAGAGCACATGCAGGAGCAGGGGCAGAGGGAGAGAAAGTGAGAAGCCTCAAGCAGACTCCACTGAGTGTGGAGCCCAACATGAGGTTCAATCCCAGGACACTGAGATCATGACCTGAGCCAAAATCAAGAGTCAGATGATGCTTAACTAACTGAGCCACCCAGGCACCCCTAACACAAAAGTTTTAAGGAGAGGGGCTTTGTCATACTTGTAACAGCAAAGAAAGTTAGTGGTAATACCCAAATATCATTTAATATATAATCAATATTCAAATATCTCTAATGTCTCCCAAACATCTATAGCTTTTTGAAGAAATATGTGATAGATCTTTTATCAATATCTTCAGGGCAGCCCGGGCGGCTCAGCGGTTTAGCGCCGCCTTCAGCCCAGGGTGTGATCCTGGAGACCCGGAATCGAGTCCCACATCAGGCTCCCTGCATGGAGCCTGCTTCTCCCTCTGCCTGTGTCTCTGCCTCTCTCTCTCTGTGTGTCTCTCATTAATAAATAAAATCTTAAAAAAATATATCTTCAGCTACATTTCGATCATTCAAAAGTGTAAACTTTTTGCCTAGGTCAGTTTTTAGAACCGATCATATTGCTAGGAATTTGTCCTTCCAAGTTTTGAAAATTCTTACAATAAAACTGACTATTCTCTTAATTTATTTTGACCACTTCTGTCTCTGTGGTTATTTCTCCTTCCTCCTTTCTAATCTGACCTGTTTCTGCTTATCATCTTCCTTTACCTCTCTCTCTTTCCATTTCTTAATCATGATCTTAAAAGGTTTTTAAAAATTTCATTAGCCTTTGCAAGAGGCAACTTTTGGGTTTATTTATCAGCTCTCCCATCTACTTTTTCTACCTTATTACTTTGAAGTTTTATCTTTATCTCTCTTTCTTGTTTCTTTGGGTTTGTTTTATTGTGCTTGCTAGGAAATGATAACTCCTTAGTGCCTCTTGGTCTTCTGTCTTTAGCCAGGAAGGCATTCAAGACCGTGAACTCTCAGGAGGAGTCTTACTGTCTCTAAAAGGTTTTGTATGCTCTGTACTCTGTTGCATTCTAGATAGCTATTTATTTTTCTTTATGACTTCTTTAATCCAACCTTGTCAACACCCCTTTTTCATTTCCAAATGGAAAAGATTTTCAGGCATTTTTAAGTTACTTATACCTGATTTTATTTGATTATGAGTTGGAAAATTGTGGCTTATAAAATCTGAATGCTGTTGAATTTTTATTTTTCTTTTTTCTATTTTATTTTACATTTTAAAAATTTAAATTCAATTTGCCAACATATACTATAATACCCAGTGCTCATCCCATCAATTTCCCTCTTATTGCCTGTGACCCAGTTACCCCATCTCCCATCCACCTCCCCTTCTGCAACCCTTTGTTTATTTCCCAGAGTTAGGAGTGTCTCATGGTTTGTCTCCCTCTCTAATTTTTCCCACTCAGTTCCCTTCCTTTCCCTTATAATCCCTTTCGCTATTTCTTATATTCCACCTATGAGCGAAATCATATGATGATTGTCTTTCTCCAACTGACTTATTTCACTCAGCATAATACCCACTAGTTCCATCCACATCGAAGCAAATGGTGAGTGTTCATCCTTTCTGATGGCTGAGTAATATTCCATTGTATACACAGATCACATCTTCTTTATCCATTCATCTGTCAAAGGACATCATGGCTCCTTCCACAGTTTGGCTCTTGTGGACATTGCTGCTATGAACATTGGGGTGCAGATGTCCCGGCATTCACTATATCAGAATCTTTGGGGTAAATACCTAGTAGTGCAATCGCTGGGTTGTAGGGTACTCTATTTTTAACTTCTTGAGGAACCTCCACCCTGTTTCTCCGATACTTGCCTTCCCAGTCTTAATCAGTGGTGGAAGAATGGTCTCAGAACTATTTGTGTCAGTTGACCATTTAAGTTTAATAGTAAAAGACTGGTTAATGATAACAATGCATCGTAAAACCTTCAGAAGGAAAGGAGAATGTTTTGTGGACCTCTTGTTTTGTGTGTATGTGCGGCAGTTTTAAGTTATTAGTTTTTTTTTAAGATTTTTAAAATTTATTTATTCATGAGAGACACACACAGAGAGAGAGGCAGAGACACAGGCAGAGGGAGAAGCAGGCTCCATGCAGGGAGCCTGATGTGGGACTCGAGCCCGGGGCTCCAGGATCACACCCCACCCAGGCTGATGACTGTGCTAAACTGCTAAGCCACGGGGGCTGCCCAAGTTAATAGTTTTTAAAATTGGTACTTTTTAATGGAAACAACTTGACCAAAGATCTGTCACAGAATTTTGAGACCCATTAAAACAAAAGTTTAATGAGAAAAAAAAATGCTGTTGAATTTTTAAAGTTTTAATTGTGGACTTATGCCACTTCTCTTGATACCTTTGAGGATATTCCTGGACTTTTTAAAAATTTTTTTTAATTTTTTTATTCCTGGACCTTTAAAAAGAATGTATATTCCCTCAGAACACCTGGGTGGCTAGGTCGGTTAACTGTCCAGCTCTCCATTTCAGTTCAGGTCATGATCTCAGGGTTGTGGGATCGAGCCCTACATCGGGCTCTGGGCTCAGTTTGAGATTTTTTTCCTCTCTCTCTCTCTCTGCTTGAGATTTTCTCTCCCTCCCTCTGCATATGTGTGCATGCTCTCTTTCTCTAAAATAAATAATTATTTTTTAAAAATGTATATTCCCTCTTCAATGGATATAAGTTTCTGTAAGTACCAGTTTCCTCAAGTTTATTGATTATATTTTTTAAATTCCTTGTGGTTCTTTTTTTTTTTTTTTTTTAAATTGTATATGAAGAGTAAATTTATTTATTTATTTATTTATTTATTTATTTATTTATTTTTTTTTTTTTTTTTGCAAACACACGAGGGTTTATTTACCACCTCGAGCTTGTGTCCAAGTATACCCAACAGAGCGGAGCAGGGACTTGGACCCTGAGGTGGGTTTTAGCTTAGTTTTTTTTTTTTTTTTTTTTTTTATTTTTTTTATTTTTTTTATTGGTGTTCAATTTACTAACATACAGAATAACACCCAGTGCCCGTCACCCATTCACTCCCACCCCCCGCCCTCCTCCCCTTCTACCACCCCTAGTTCGTTTCCCAGAGTTAGCAGTCTTTATGTTCTGTCTCCCTTTCTGATATTTCCCACACATTTCTTCTCCCTTCCCTTATTTTCCCTTTCACTATTATTTATATTCCCCAAATGAATGAGAACATATAATGTTTGTCCTTCTCCGACTGACTTACTTCACTCAGTATAATACCCTCCAGTTCCATCCACGTTGAAGCAAATGGTGGGTATTTGTCATTTCTAATAGCTGAGTAATATTCCATTGTATACATAAACCACATCTTCTTTATCCATTCATCTTTCGTTGGACACCGAGGCTCCTTCCACAGTTTGGCTATCGTGGCCATTGCTGCTAGAAACATCGGGGTGCAGGTGTCCCGGCGTTTCATTGCATTTGTATCTTTGGGGTAAATCCCCAACAGTGCAATTGCTGGGTCGTAGGGCAGGTATATTTTTAACTGTTTGAGGAACCTCCACACAGTTTTCCAGAGGGGCTGCACCAGTTCACATTCCCACCAACAGTGTAAGAGGGTTCCCTTTTCTCCACATCCTCTCCAACATTTGTTGTTTCCTGCCTTGTTAATTTTTCCCATTCTCACTGGTGTGAGGTGGTATCTCATTGTGGTTTTGATTTGTATTTCCCTGATGGCAAGTGATGCAGAGCATTTTCTCATATGCATGTTGGCCATGTCTATGTCTTCTTCTGTGAGATTTCTGTTCATGTCTTTTGCCCATTTCATGATTGGATTGTTTGTTTCTTTGGTGTTGAGTTTAATAAGTTCTTTATAGATCTTGGAAACTAGCCCTTTATCTGATATGTCATTTGCAAATATCTTCTCCCATTCTGTAGGTTGTCTTTGAGTTTTGTTGACTGTATCCTTTGCTGTGCAAAAGCTTCTTATCTTGATGAAGTCCCAATAGTTCATTTTTGCTTTTGTTTCTTTTGCCTTCGTGGATGTATCTTGCAAGAAGTTACTATGGCCGAGTTCAAAAAGGGTGTTGCCTGTGTTCTTCTCTAGGATTTTGATGGAATCTTGTCTCACATTTAGATCTTTCATCCATTTTGAGTTTATCTTTGTGTATGGTGAAAGAGAGTGGTCTAGTTTCATTCTTCTGCATGTGGATGTCCAATTTTCCCAGCACCATTTATTGAAGAGACTGTCTTTCTTCCAATGGATAGTCTTTCCTCCTTTATCGAATATTAGTTGCCCATAAAGTTCAGGGTCCACTTCTGGATTCTCTATTCTGTTCCACTGATCTATGTGTCTGTTTTTGTGCCAGTACCACACTGTCTTGATGACCACAGCTTTGTAGTACAACCTGAAATCTGGCATTGTGATGCCCCCAGATATGGTTTTCTTTTTTAAAATTCCCCTGGCTATTCGGGGTCTTTTCTGATTCCACACAAATCTTAAAATAATTTGTTCTAACTCTCTGAAGAAAGTCCATGGTATTTTGATAGGGATTGCATTAAACGTGTATATTGCCCTGGGTAACATTGACATTTTCACAATATTAATTCTGCCAATCCATGAGCATGGAATATTTTTCCATCTCTTTGTGTCTTCCTCAATTTCTTTCAGAAGTGTTCTATAGTTTTGAGGGTATAGATCCTTTACATCTTTGGTGAGGTTTATTCCTAGGTATCTTATGCTTTTGGGTGCAATTGTAAATGGGATTGACTCCTTAATTTCTCTTTCTTCAGTCTCATTGTTAGTGTATAGAAATGCCACTGACTTCTGGGCATTGATTTTGTATCCTGCCACGCTACCGAATTGCTGTATGAGTTCTAGCAATCTTGGGGTGGAGACTTTTGGGTTTTCTATGTAGAGTATCATGTCATCGGCGAAGAGGGAGAGTTTGACTTCTTCTTTGCCAATTTGAATGCCTTTAATGTCTTTTTGTTGTCTGATTGCTGAGGCTAGGACTTCCAGTACTATGTTGAATAGCAGTGGTGAGAGTGGACATCCCTGTCTTGTTCCTGATCTTAGGGGAAAGGCTCCCAGTGCTTCCCCATTGAGAATGATATTTGCTGTGGGCTTTTCATAGATGGCTTTTAAGATGTCGAGGAATGTTCCCTCTATCCCTACACTCTGAAGAGTTTTGATCAGGAATGGATGCTGTATTTTGTCAAATGCTTTCTCTGCATCCAATGAGAGGATCATATGGTTCTTGGTTTTTCTCTTGCTGATATGATGAATCACATTGATTGTTTTACGGGTGTTGAACCAGCCTTGTGTCCCAGGGATAAATCCTACTTGGTCATGGTGAATAATTGTCTTAATGTACTGTTGGATCCTATTGGCCAGTATCTTGTTGAGAATTTTTGCATCCATGTTCATCAGGGATATTGGTCTGTAATTCTCCTTTTTGGCGGGGTCTTTGTCTGGCTTTGGAATTAAGGTGATGCTGGCTTCATAGAACGAATTTGGAAGTACTCCATCTCTTTCTATCTTTCCAAACAGCTTTAGGAGAATAGGTATGATTTCTTCTTTAAACGTTTGATAAAATTCTCCTGGGAAGCCATCTGGCCCTGGACTCTTGTGTCTTGGGAGGTTTTTGATGACTGCTTCAATTTCCTCCCTGGTTATTGGCCTGTTCAGGTTTTCTATTTCTTCCTGTTCCAGTTTTGGTAGTTTGTGGCTTTCCAGGAATGCGTCCATTTCTTCTAGATTGCCTAATTTATTGGCGTATAGCTGTTCATAATAGGTTTTTAAAATCGTTTGTATTTCCTTGGTGTTGGTAGTGATCTCTCCTTTCTCATTCATGATTTTATTAATTTGAGTCTTCTCTCTCTTCTTTTTAATAAGGCTGGCTAATGGTTTATCTATCTTATTAATTCTTTCAAAGAACCAACTCCTGGTTCTGTTGATCTGTTCCACAGTTCTTCTGGTCTCGATTTCGTTGAGTTCTGCTCGAATCTTTATTAGCTCCCTTCTTCTCTTGGGTGTAGGATCTATTTGCTGTTTTTTCTCTAGCTCCTTTATGTGTAAGGTTAGCTTTTGTATTTGAGTTCTTTCCAGTTTTTGAATGGATGCTTGTATTGCGATGTATTTCCCCCTTAGGACTGCTTTTGCTGCATCCCAAAGATTTTGAACGGTTGTATCTTCATTCTCATTAGTTTCCATGAATCTTTTTAATTCTTCCTTAATTTCCTGGTTGACCCTTTTATCTTTTAGCAGGATGGTCCTTAACCTCCATGTGTTTGAGGTCCTTCCAAACTTCTTGTTGTGATTTAGTTCTAATTTCAAGGCATTATGGTCCGAGAATATGCAGGGGACAATCCCAATCTTTTGGTATCGGTTCAGACCCGATTTGTGACCCAATATGTGGTCTATTCTGGAGAAAGTTCCATGTGCGCTTGAGAAGAATGTGTATTCAGTTGAGTTTGGATGTAAAGTTCTGTAGATATCTGTGAAATCCATCTGGTCCAGTGTATCATTTAAAGCTCTCGTTTCTTTGGAGATGTTTTGCTTAGAAGACCTATCGAGTATAGAAAGAGCTAGGTTGAAGTCACCAAGTATAAGTGTATTATTATCTAAGTATTTCTTCACTTTGGTTAATAATTGATTTATATATTTGGCAGCTCCCACATTTGGAGCATATATATTGAGGATTGTTAAGTCCTCTTGTTGAATAGATCCTTTAAGTATGATATAGTGTCCCTCTTCATCTCTCACTACAGTCTTTGGGGTAAATTTTAGTTTATCTGATATAAGGATGGCTACCCCTGCTTTCTTTTGAGGACCATTCGAATGGTAAATGGTTCTCCAACCTTTTATTTTCAGGCTGTAGGTGTCCTTCTGTCTAAAATGAGTCTCTTGTAGACAGCAAATAGATGGGTCCTGCTTTTTTATCCAGTCTGAAACCCTGCGCCTTTTGATGGGGTCATTAAGCCCGTTCACATTCAGAGTTACTATTGAGAGATATGAGTTTAGTGTCATCATGATATCTATTCAGTCTTTGTTTTTGTGGACTGTTCCACTGAACTTCTTCTTAAAGGGGAATTTTAAGAGGCCCCCTTAAAATTTCTTGCAGAGCTGGTTTGGAGGTCACATATTCTTTTAGTTGCTGCCTGTCTTGGAAGCTCTTTATCTCTCCTTCCATTTTGAATGAGAGCCTTGCTGGATAAAGTATTCTTGGTTGCATGTTCTTTTCATTTAGGACCCTGAATATATCCTGCCAGCCCTTTCTGGCCTGCCAGGTCTCTGTGGAGAGGTCTGCTGTTACCCTAATACTCCTCCCCATAAAAGTCAGGGATTTCTTGTCTCTTGCTGCTTTAAGGATCTTCTCTTTATCTTTGGAATTTGCAAGCTTCACAATTAAATGTCGAGGTGTTGAACGGTTTTTATTGATTTTAGGGGGGGATCTCTCTATTTCCTGGATCTGAATGCCTGTTTCCCTTCCCAGATTAGGAAAGTTTTCAGCTAGAATTTGTTCAAATACATATTCTGGCCCTCTGTCCCTTTCGGCGCCCTCGGGAACCCCAATTAAACGTAGGTTTTTCTTCCTCAGGCTGTCGTTTATTTCCCTTAATCTATCTTCATGGTCTTTTAATTGTTTGTCTCTTTTTTCCTCAGTTTCCCTCTTTGCTATCAACTTGTCTTCTAGGTCACTCACTCGTTCTTCCACCTCGTTAACCCTCGTCGTTAGGACTTCTAGTTTGGATTGCATCTCATTCAATTGGTTTTTAATTTCTGCCTGATTAGCTCTAAATTCTGCAGTCATGAAGTCTCTTGAGTCCTTTATACTTTTTTCTAGAGCCACCAGTAGGTGTATAATAGTGCTTCTGAATTGGCTTTCTGACATTGAATTGTAATCCAGATTTTGTAACTCTGTGGGAGAGAGGACTGTTTCTGATTCTTTCTTTTGAGGTGAGGTTTTCCTTCTAGTCATTTTGCTCAGTGCAGAGTGGCCAAAAGCAAGTTGTATTGGGAAAAAGAGAAAAAGAGAGGAGAGAAAGAAGGAAAGAAAAGAGAAAGAAAAAAAAAAAGGGAAGAAAAAAAAAAACGAAAAAAAAAAAAAGAAGAAAAAGAGAAAGAAAAAGAAAGGAGAAAAAAAGGGGGTGGGGGAAGGAAACAAATCAAAAAGCAAAACAAAACAAAAACAAAAACAAAAACAAACAAACAAAAAAAGAACCACCGGGGAGTATCTTCTGATTCTGTGTTCTTTAAGTCCCTTGGCTTCCCCTGGAAGTTGTCCGTCTAGCTGGTGTTCTGGGGGAGGGGCCTGCTGTGCTGATTTTCAGGTGTTAGCAGTTGGGGGAGCTGCTGTGCCCCTGCCTGGTGCAGGGCTCAGTAGGGGTTGTTTACCCCGTGAGGCCGCAGGAGGAACAGCCCCAGTGGCGGGGCAGCTCTGGAAACCTGGATTCAGTCCCCGCAGTAACTCCAGAGCTCTCCGTCTGCAGGGCCTGGAGGCTCCGGGGCGGGGCCGCTGATCTGCTCAGCTGGGGCAGGAGCGTCCTTGCTGTCCTGGGCCCTCCCGGCCTCTGCCTGTCCCGGGGGAGGCCGGATCCTGGGCTGTGTCCCGGCGCCCTGTGCTCCGGAGCCTGCGCTGTTGGAGCCGCGCTCCCGGGCCGCGCAGCCCCCTCCGCGGAGCCGCCGCCCGAGCCCCTCCGAGCTGCTCCTGGAACCGCGCAGCCCCCTCTGCACGGAGCCTCTTCCTCTGCCCGAGCCCCTCCGAGCTGCTCCTGGAACCGCGCAGCCCCCTCTGCACGGAGCCTCTTCCTCTGCCCGAGCCCGGCCGAGCTGCTCCCGGGGCCGTGCAGCCCCCTCCGCGGAGCCGCCGCCCGAGCCCCTTCAGCTGCTCCGGGTCCCGCCGGGTCCCGCCGTGCGCGCTGCAGCCCTTAGGGAGCTCGGCGCACTCTCCTGGGCGCGCAGTTGCTGTTACTGTCCCCGGGAGCCCGAGGGCATCCTCGCCCTCCTGGGTCCTGCTCCACCTCCCCGCGAGCCCCTTTCCGCCGGGAAGGTCGGTGCAGCTCCTGCTCCTCCGGGACGGGGCTCTCCTGTCCTGGGGACACTCGCCCCGGCCTCAGCCCGGCTCCTCCTGGGCCCCTCCCCCTTGGAGGCCTTTGTTTCTTTATTTCTTTTTCCCCGTCTTCCTACCTTGATAGATGCGCGAACTCTTCTCACTGTAGCATTCCAGCTGGTCTCTCTTTAAATCTCAGGCCGAATTCATAGATTTTCAGGATAATTTGAAGGTTTTCTAGGTAGTTTGGTGGAGACAGGTGATTTGGAGACCCTATTCTTCCGCCATCTTGCTCCTCCCCTTCCTTGTGGTTCTTAATTTTACTGCTAGATATGCTAAGGGAGCAACCTAGAAGACTCTGATTATAATAGTAATTTTATCAAGTTCTCCTTGAATTTGTAATCATTTATTACTTTATGCTTTTAGCTTCTAGAGTTTGGTGCATAGGTTGCTATGTCTGTTAGATTGGTTTAACAAATACCAGCTTTGTGGTTGCAACATGGCACTCAACATCCTATTGACTGGTTGTGACCTCTCCATTTATCTTCTTCCATCTTGGGATCTCTCTTTTGGCTCATCTGTGGTTAGTTTTGAGTCTTTATTATTGCCTTGGCAAGTGGTATCTGGGTATTATGGTTTCAGGCTATTTGCTTATCTGCAGATATCTTCCTTTCAACCTGACAGATGGGAGATATCTTGGCTGGGTAGAGGAATCTTGGGTCCTTCTCTCTTTGATGCGACCCTACTATGTCAGTGTTGCAGGTGAGAAGTCACAGGCCCTTCTGATGAGTTTTTCTCCATGTGCATGTTGGAGGAGGAGGTGTAATCTGAGAGGATGAGGAAAAAATATCAACCAGAATTGGTACCATGCACAATTCCAGGAGGCATCAGCCATGTTAGCTGTCCTCACAAGAACCACACAGGGCCAGGGGTCAAATTCTTCCCAGCATTTGTCATTCTCTTGTGCTCACCCAGCTCATGGGGGAAAAATACTCCCACAGGTTTCTCCACTAGAGCTTCCACAGAGCTGAAGGCTCACCTCAACCCCATTACCCTGACTTCAGCAGAAGGACCCCAGAAGATTCAGAGAGATGGAGGCGCACATGAAGATGCAAATAGTTGCTAACTTGCAGCCTTGTTCCCAGAACCCTCCTCATCTTTCTCGGCACAAAGCTTTTGGAGCAAGGCTTGCTTGAGATGTTTCGTGCACTCTGCATAATGAGAGATCTCTCAGAGATGACAAAGCTCCTGGACAGTAATTGTAGCATCCTTTTAAACAGATAAGGTGCTAAATTATTTTCCCCCAAAATAAAGCTGAATGCGTGGAACCAATGTTCTCTATTTAAAAAAAAAAAAAAAAAAAAAAAAAGGAATGCTGAAAATTTCAGACATTTGGCTTGTACATGGTCTAGGAAATCTCCCAGCCAACTTGCTTTTGAAAAGGGATAGATAAGATTCCTCCGTGCATGGCGTGGCAGTCCAGAGCCTCGGTGACCCCTCTTGGAGAAAATATGCCACAAAAGACCATCTGATTGGAAAGCAGAGTCCGTGAAATAAACTTGGTTGACTACTTCTGTATCCTTTCAGAAGGCCTGTGCTCACTAAGAAGAAACAAAAGACTGTTCCTATAAGCTGGGGACAGAAAAACAATAAAAACCACTAGAGACATTCTGAAAGTTTTGTTTTAATCTTCCACGGATCAGAGGGAGGGAGAAAGCAGGAAACCTTGCATGGTTCAAGAATTAGTGGGTTGCGTGGAGAGTTCCCGTTTTCTGCCTTGTATAAGGGTGAACAATAACAGGAGGAGGGAGGTTCAGAGAGAAGCAGCGATTGGTCTCTTGGACTAGAATAGAGCATATTCTTGAATTTTTTATTATAAAATATATATAACATAAAATTTGACATTTTGACCATTTTTAAGTGTTCAATTCAGTGGCATGAATTATATTCACAGTGTCGTGCAAACTTCATGCTATTTCCAAAATGTTTTCCTCTCCTCAAACTGTCACTTTGTGATGATTAAGCACGGACTCCCCACTTCTCCCTCCCTCCGCCCCCCTACCCCGTAACCTCTATTCTCTCTGTCTTTATGAATTTACCTATACAATGAAGCATTTTTTGGACTGGGGAGTAGTAAAAAGTTGGAGCTCAGGTGAAAAGACTAATCCTTAATGGAGTCAGTACTTAATTCTGCAGACAAGGGAAGCCATGTAAGGTTTCAGAGCAAGAAATACGGCCTCATACGGATGTTGCTTTCAGACGCTTCATCTGGCAGAGGTTTTTAGGACGGATGGGGGTCTGGAGACCAGTTGAGAGGCTGTTATAAAGGCCCAGGCTGAGGGGAGGGAGCATTTGAAACTGCTACTGAAATGGAAAAGATTTAAGAGGTGTTTTAGGGAATATAGTAGGGGAAGCCACTGTATGACCTGGCAAGATTACCTTGGGGATCAGGGGAGGGAAGATGACAGCTGTTTTGAGTCTGGGTGTAAGTCAGGTGATTAATTTCTTTTCATTAACTCATGTTTGACCTATACATTGGAAATTCGGCTTCTATTTGGAAGTCACAGAAGCAGTAGTTTAAATTACCAACACAGAGTACAAGCAAAAGTTCAGATGAGTGAAACCCACAGGACACAAGAGAATTCGATCTTCTCTTAAAATGCCAAGGTTCATGCGACGTGGCACCTCCGCAGAAGACTGAGAGGCAAAAGATTGAGGTCATCTGTCTAGAGAGACAGAAGGTTAGAATTCAGGGGAAGATGGGACGCCTGAGTGGCTCAATGGTTGAGAGTCGGCCTTTGGCTCAGGTCATGATTCTAGGTCCTGGGATCAAGTCCCTCATCTGGCTCCCTGCAGGGAGCCTGCTTCTCCCTCTGCCTCTCTCTGTGCGTCTCTCATGAATAAATAAATAAAATATTTTTTTAAAAAAAGAATTCAGGGGAAGGAGAGTGAGGTAATTCTATGGGAAGGTTTCATGCTTGCGGGGGCACATGGTGTGGTTAATGTTTGACACCAGGAAGCACGATATCATGGATGGGAGCATCCACTGGGATCCAGACTTCCTAAATTCAAATCCTACTCCGTCATGGACTAGCTGTGTGGCCTTGGTCAAGGTAGTTAACCTCTCTGAACTTTTGTAATACAGGAAAATAATAGTGGCTACCTTATTGAGCTGTACTGATTAAATGACTTAATATCTGTTGAGTGTGTAACAAAGTATCTAGCACACGGTAAACGCTGTGTGAGCTTGGTGCTATTATTATTTTTAGGCTAATTTAAAATATAAACCAAAATAAAAGTTTCCCTGTAAGTCTGAACAACTCACTTACCAAGGACATCAGGAATGAAGAAACCAGAAAGTCTGAGAAGCAGCCAGGACTCAAATGTCTACTCTCTGTGGTTTGAGTTAACCGAGAGTGCTAGCTTCCGGATCACTGCTAAGTATTCTCCTTTGGGTTAAACATTATTTTAAAAATACATAATTAGGACCTTCGTAAGTCAGTTTTAAAAATTCATTGGCTGAGGGGATCCCTGGGTGGCTCAGTGGTTTAGCACCTGCCTTGAGCCCAGGGTGTGATCCTGGAGTCCCAGGGTTGAGTCCCACGTCGGGCTCCCTGCATGGAGCCTGCTTCTCCCTCTGCCTGTGTCTCTGCCTCTCTCTGTGTGTCTCTCATGAATAAATAAATAAAATTTTTAAAAAATTCATTGGCTTAGGACCTTTTTTTAAAAAGATTTTTAAAATTTATGTATGTATATATGTATGTATGAATGACACAGAGAGAGGCAGAGACACAGGCAGAGGGAGAAGCAGGCTCCATGCAGGGAGCCTGATGCCAGACTCAATCCCAAACTCTGGGATCACCACCTGAGCCAAAGGCCATGCAGGGAGCCTGATGCCAGACTCAATCCCAAACTCTGGGATCACCACCTGAGCCAAAGGCAGATGCTCAACCACTGAGCCACCCAGTCATCCCTTGACTTGAGAGAGAGAGAGAGAGAGTTTTAGATTTGTGTCCAGGGCCAGAGGCTACCTTTTCTGTCGTGTTTTGTCTCCTGCCACACACGTGAGAATGAGTCAAGCCCATAGCAGGGGCTGAAGGAATGAATAGCTTCATGCTTGACTGTATGCGCGATATACTCAGTTATGTCCGTGTTTTCCGATTTTCAATGGTCAGGATCTAAAATTAGGAATACAAACCTTGGGGCAGCCCTGGTGGCGCAGCGGTTTAGCACCACCTGCAGCCTGGGCTGTGATCCTGGAGCCCCGGGATGGAGTCCCACATCGGGCTCCCTGCATGGAGCCTGCTTCTCCCTCTGCCTGTGTCTCTGTGTCTATGAATAAAGAAATAAAAACTTTAAAATATAAAAAGGAATACAAACCTTTCAGGATCTTTTGCTTCCACTGTAACTAAAACTGGGGGGGGGGGGAGGGTTGCAAAGGTCATATTCAACTTTTAAATGAGGGGGGTCTTCCTGATTTTTTCTCCTGTGAAATGAAGAAGAGGCCCACATTTGCTGTGCTTAGAAGTGGGGGGCTCTGCGCTGCGCAGGGTCGCGGGGAGGGGGTGGGGGGCGCTCGGCCCAGTCCTGGGGGCCCCCCCGCGCGCGGGCTGGGCGGGCTGGGCGGGCTGGGCGGGCGCTGCTGCCCTCTGCCGGGAGCCGCGCCAAGCACCGCGCGCCCCGCGCTCCGCAGGGCTCTGCGCGGGAAGGGGCAGCTCGGGGCTCCCTCCGCCCCCATCCGTCCCCATCCATCCCCATCCCCACCAAGCCAGCAGGGGCTGCAAATAAAAGCGCTGCTGAGTAGTGCAGACGAGCCCTAAGAAGCGCAGCACCCGCGTGATTTATGCACAAGGCTTGTTTAAATATTCACTATTTAATTTGTTCCCAAAATTCCCTTCCTCGTGTCTTTTCCTTGCTGAATCTGCTGGTGGTTGAAACAGCGGCTATTGCAATGGGTCCTCTGTAGGGTTTTCCAGGTTTATCTTAAGAAGAACAAGGAGCCCCAGTGGTGCAGCGGTTTGGGCCCGCCTTCAGCCCAGGGCCTGATCCTGGAGACCCAGGATTGAGTCCCACATCGGGCTCCCTGCATAGAGCCTGCTTCTCCCTCTGCCTGTGTCTCTGCCTTTCTCTCTCTCTCTGTGTCTCTCATGAATAAATAAAATCTTAAAACATATATAAATTCAAAGGTAACTAAGGTGGTGGGCAGTGTAAAGCATTAAGCAATGTATAAGGTATAAATTCAAAGGTAAGGCCGTAGGCAATGTAGACAGTGTAAAAGGTACAAAGGTAGGCAATGTAAAAGGTATAGATGCAAAGATAACTTATAGGACACAAAATATCAAAAGAGAGAGAAGAAAAGTGGGCCTCTGATTTGGGTTATCAGAAGAGTCTAAGACAGGACAACCGTGGAGCATGACTGGAACAGGGTACCACCAGCCCAGTGGAACACATGGCACCTGAGTTCCTCCTCCTCCTCCTCCGCCTTCTTCTTCTTTCTTCTTCTTCTTCTTCTTCTTCTTCTTCTTCTTCTTCTTCTTCTTCTTCTTCTTCTTCTTCTTCTTTTTAAAGATTTTACTTATTTATTCATGTCTGACAAAGAGAGATAGAGAGAGGCAGGGACACAGGCAGAGGGAGAAGCAGGCTCCATGCAGGGAGCCTAACGTGGGACTTGATCCCGGGTCTCCAGGATCACGCCCTGGGCTGCAGACGGCGCTAAACTGCTGCACCACTGGGGCTGCCCCAAATTTATACTTTTTACACTGATAACTGTTGATTTCTGGAAGCCACTCCATAAAAGGTCTTAAAGATCTCCTTTACTCTTTTTCGATGCTGCATAGTATTTCATTGTATGTTACGTGCCATAGTTTGTTCAGCCAATTTCCTATACTTGGCCATTTAAATGGTTTCCGGCACTGTACAGTTTCAAATGCCCTCAGGCAAATATAACCATGTGCAGGTATATTTTTGTATTCCTGGAGGTGTGTCTTCAGGGTAGGTTCCTAGAAGCGATTGCTAGATGAAAGGGTGAGGACATGTGTAGTTTTGTTCACCTTTACCAAAGGGCTCTTCCTGTGGGCAGAGAGGCACCCTGAGACTGTTAGTGAGTAGCATTTAATGTAAGGATCCCTGTGATAAAGAAGGAGGGAAGGGAGGGAGGAGGAAAGGAAACTGGAATATTAGCCGTGTGGTCCGAAATGTTTCATGAGTCCTCCAGAAAGTAGGCTGGTTGGTGAGGTGGGGGCGAGGCTTGCTCTAGAGCTCGTTGGAAGGTGGCAGTGGCACAACTCATCCTCATCCTCCTCCAGCTCGATTTGCTGCTGGTTCTGGACCTAAAGCACCCTTGATCCCTTCTCAGTGTGAGGTTGATGAATATTCATTCTGGTATGTGAAGCTACTCCCTTCTGTCCGTCTGTTCTGCCAGAAGACACGACCTTACGTCTTTGCCCTACCAGACGTAAGCACACTCCTCCTGCACCTCCTTGCCCATGGTTTCAGCTTGCTCCTCACTTATGGCTGCTCTGTCCACCATCCTCTCTCCTCCACAACCATGGTTTCTGTGACCACTACTAAGTGGTGATTCTCACCCATTTCTAATTCAATTTCTGACAAGTCCAAGTCTGAGTGCCCCATATCTTCCCTTTGGGTCAGAATTTTTCATGCCAGGACCTCTCCTAGGCCACAGGTAGATTCCCACCTGCAGGTCACACTGCTGTACCCAGGGCCACGTGCTTACCTAGAGCAGCCCGTCCTAAGGGGCTCTGGGGAGATGAGAGGTACCATGACTGATATGTTCAATTTAGCAATTTACCAGAAATGGGAGAGTGGCCACTCTTCAGACTTTGGTGTGTTCTCCAAGGCTGCATGAGGTCAGTTGCAAATTCCTGCTCTTTCCCATCACTCTTGCTTTTAAACAGTGAAGGGAAAAATGCTATAAAACCTTTCCATCACTACTTATATTGTATGTGAAAGGAAGTCATTACCAACGAAATCAAGAGACTTGGCATGAGGTAACTTGTTTAAGTATGATCCTAAACCAAGCCCATCCTTTTTTCTTACCCTAAATGTCACCTCACCAAAGAGCCTTTCTTAGTATCTCTGCTCCACTAATGTGTCCACGTTATCATGGTTCTGGCCACTATCTGAATAATTTACTTAGTGGTTTAATGTTTGCATGGTCTTTCCCCATCCTTCCCCACCAGAACACAAGCTCCATGAACCTAGTGGCCACTGGTCTGTTCCACACCCCGGCATCTAGAACACAGTAAGAGCCACACTTGGCACATAGCCACAGCTTGGCACACAGCAGGAGTCCAACAAATATTTGCTCAGAACATCAGTGGGGTTGCGTGATAGCGTCATATTGTGCCAACACATTTGCCACTTCCTCCTCTGTGCCAGTGGCTTCTAGCAATCCAAAAAGGAAAACAGACATGGTTTACATCAATTACTCAAGCTTGATAACCAGATCCAGGAATAAGAGCATTTTCTAAGCCCTCTTCTGGCTCCAAAATGATCCTTTGGAAAGGTGTAATTTAGTGAGGAAGAAATGAGCATGCTCTATCAGTTGATCATTGTGTTGCAATAACACTGAAATTCTGTGCTTTCCGAGCAGATGCTCTATGTAAAGAATGTGTCCTATAAGGTGTCATGAATTACTACCCACCAGGAAAGCCACTCACAGGAGCAGAGATAATTGCCCACACACACAAACCCATCTCGGACACAAGCAGGGGAGCCGTGACCAGAGCCTCTCACATCAAGTCTTTGAAACTCAATGAAAAACCCCAAAGTGCATGTAATTAAAAGTGAGCACCACCACAGCCAAGCAGATAGAGTTAATTATACAGTAAAAGGAACACTTTTTTTTTTTTTTTTTTTTTTTGCAGTGGGTATGGTACTCATCACAATCAACAGCCGGCAGGGCTGGTACGCGGAGCAAACTCCATTCTGCTCAGAATGAAAGAATCCAGCACCCTGAAACAGAACATCCTTCTCAGAGCCAGATGCTCAAACATAAAGGCAAAGAACAAAGGCTGTGAAGGAGGAGGAGGGCTTGCTTGCTAGGATCTCTAAATAAAACCAGGCCTGAAGAGAAAAGGGCTTGTGATACAGATAATAAAAAATGAAGAAAGTCTGATTTTAAAATAAGCCCCAGAAGCAGAGCAAATAACGAAGGCGTATGTGCCCTTAGCTCATCTTAGCCTGTTTTGATTAAACAGTCTAATTTCCGTGGAGCCACATTCTACAAAGAAGATGCATATTTATTTTTTCTCTGTGATAGCACATGGATCCCAAAATTCCAGGTAAAAGAAGGGTCTTTGTAAAAGAAGTTAATCCAGTCCACTTGAGTTAATGGCTGCAGAGAGGTTCATGGAATGGGTGATTTAGTGTTCAATAATGAGTTGTCGATAGGGGCAAAGAGCCACTTTGGTCAATGAAATCATAGCAACAGGCCAGGGTTCGATTGATCTCTCAGCAATTAGCGGTAACAGTGCTAAAAAGCCAAGAAAGAGACACATTTGACTGGAAAGGTGTCTCCCCTGCACTGAATGGAAAACCTGGCAGCAGGACTGTGTGAGTGGTTCGGAGGATGTTGGCACCTGGGGTGGGCACCCATCACGGATCCCCTGTAATGTTGATCCTCCGGCGGTGGCGATCTCAGTTTGATTTATGAATCTGTACCAGGAAGAGTAGGAGACCAAACTGTATCAGTTCTAGCTAATTTAAACTGCCTTCTCTCTATAAATGATGATAAAGGCAGGTTTTCACTTTAAACTTAATAATGAATTTTCTACCATATACCCAATTCCTGTCACACATCTGAATCTCTGATGATCACTTACTTTTTAATTGTTTGCTGATGGACTTGAGTTAATCCAACCCCTCCCCCTTTGAATGGAAATATTTCTTGTCTTAGCTCTTAATTTTATAACATTGGGTAATATGCATATTGGATTTTGTGTAAACCTGGGATTCACCTGAACTAATCAAATTACAGAAATAGGGTGCCTGGGTGGCTCAGTGGTGGAGCATCTGCCTTTGGCTCAGGTCGTGATAACACAGTCCCGGGATCGAGTTCCGCATCAGGCTCCCCGCAGGGAGCCTGCTTCTCCCTCTGCCTGTGTCTCTGCCTCTCTCTCTCTCTCTGTGTCTCTCGTGAATCAATTTAAAAAATTACTTATTTATTCCTGAGAAACAGAGAGAGGGGCAGAGACACAGGCAGAGGGAGAAGCAGGCTCCATGCAGGGAGCCTGTCACAGGACTCGATCCCAGGGCTCCAGGATCATGCCCTGGACCAAAGGCAGGTGCTAAACCTCTAAGCCACCCAGGGATCCCCAATCTTTTTTTTTTTTTATTACATAAATGACTATTTTCACACAATTAACCATGAGATTTATCTTTATACACACACACAAAATGTGAAAACTTGGGGTGAGAGAAGTAATAAATGACCACTAAAAGCATCCCACGTATAAAAGTCAAAATGTCTTCTGCATTTGCTGCAATCTGTGCATTATTTTCATTCAGGAATGTTCATTGGTGTTGGAATTTACCTGTCTGTCTGTGGGGGTAAAAGTAATTCCTCCAGTGGAGAACCTCCACCAGTGATGCAAGTTTCCAGAAGTGTCAACAGTGAGTACTGCATTTACAAAAGCACACTCATAATGTATCTGTGAAGAAGAAGAATTTTAGGAGGCAAAAAGTTGCAGATTAAAAATCTTCAAAATTATAAATTCAAAAGAGAGTTTTAAGACAAAAAAGCAGAGCCTAGTCTACTTTTCTCAAATATTTAAATATGTTCCCCAAAGTATTCAAGTCATATATGATTTATAAAGATTTATTTTGGGGAAAAAAGAAAATCCACAGTGCCTGGATGACAGCATTGCCCTAATAAAATTCTGCTGTCTGGAGACCACGGCTTTTCACCTTGTGTTTTGGGGGGTTGGCCCTCATATTTCTAAATGATTTACTTGTGCTACTTTTTTCTTCTTTTCCAGTTTTACTTATTAACTTTTAACTCCCTACTATGGAAGATAAAGCCCCACAGAGACACACATTTTCTCAGACTCTCTAAGAGTAGGTTTAGTCCTGGCTTGTAACGGGGCGCAGGGGTGCCAGGGCACCTGACCCCAAGGTCCTGAACAAACACGGCTCAGCTACTCACCGCTGACAAAATCCAAAGGCAGAGATGTGAGTGGTGGTGAAACTAGAAAGTAATTTATTTCAATGAGGCCAACACTGGGAAGATAGTGAACTGGCATCTCAAAGATCACCCCCAAAGAGCCGAAAATACTTCTGGTTTATATAAGGAGAATGTAAGACGAAGGCCGGTGGGCGGTAGGGACTTGCAGGTGGGCAGTAAAGCAGGTGGATCCTTACTTTGGGGTTGATCACGTGGGGTCCGGCTGACGCCAGGGCTGTCCCTATTGCTTGGGGGCATAGTTTAGGTTCCCATCACAGGATGCTTTGCCCTCTGGGTCTTCTGCTAGAGTTAAGAGATAAGCTGGAAAGAGGAACACAATCAATTAGAAAGTACTGACTGAGGGGCGTCTGGGTGGCTCAGTTTATTGAGCATCTGCCTTTCGCTCAGGCCGTGATCCCAGGGTCCTGGGATCGAGGCCTGCATCAGGCTCCCCACAGGGAGCCTGCTTCTCCCTCTGCCTGTGTCTCTGCCTCTATTTATTCTCTCCCATGAATAAATAAATAATTTATTTTGAAGTCAAAATGGAAGTAGTTGGAAGTTCCTTTGTCAGGCTGAAGAAAAAAAAAAACTTAGGACAAGAACACGGGAGTCGGTGCTGATGTAGAGCACAGCAATCTGCCTCCAGTCCCAATCACTGGTCTGGCCCTCATCGGTCCCAGCCCCCTCTCTATTCTTCGTGTCTCTTTATGTCACAGCTTTGTGTCCATTCTTGCCCAGGCTTTACATTTTTACAACTACATAAATGTCACCCCCAAGGGAGCCCATGGAGTATTTTGAAGTTACACTTCCCTTCTTGTACAGTTTTGGTACAGTTGGAATTCATAATTGTCTTGTGTTCCTTTGGCATAGTTTTCCAAACTCCCATGACTGTCTCATCCCTGCTATCTTGGGCAAGAGTATAGATGTGTTCTCAGGATTTTCAAACTCATTATGTATTGATCTGTTTCTTCTTCTTCTTCTTGGCGACTCTCTTCTGGAGCCCTACCCCATTTATTCACTCATTCATTCATTCCGGAAACATCTGTGAGGGCCTGCCAGATGCCAGGCTCTGCTCTCAGCACTGGACGTGTAGCAGTGCACATGTCAGAATCATCACCCTCCTGGAGTTTACTCTGGAGATGGGGGAGACAGAAATAGCAATAAGTGTAAGAAAAAATACGACTTTAGAAGATAGTATGTTTTATGGGAAAAATTGAGCTTGATAAAATGGATTGGAAGGGCAGGCAGGGAGACATAATGAAATTCTAAATAGATGGTGGTGACTCCTCTGAGAGGTAGCATCGGAGTACCCTTGAAGAGAACGAGGGTATCTTGGGGCAGCACTTTCCAGGTAGGGGGATGGTCAGGGCAAAGGCCCTGCTGGGAGAAGATGCTACGTTGTGATGGGGGCCAGACAGGGGCCAGGGGGACAGTGGCGGGCAGCAGGGTGAGTGGAGGGAGAGGTCGAGGGGCACAGCAGGGACTTCAGGAAATGATATCTTGTAGGGCCTCATCGGCCACTGTAAGGACTTGATTTCACAAGTAAAATGAGCAACTTGAATTCTGAAAGGATGATGCCTTACTGGGTGTTCTGTCAAGAAGATCGCAAGGGGAGACTCAGGGAGACCCCTTAGGAGAGCACAGTGATCCTGGTAAGAAATAATGGTGGGCTGGACCAGAGTGTAAATAATACAGATGGTAGAGAGAGTGGTCAGCTTCTGGATAGATTTGGGAGTTAGACTAAGATCTCCTTGTGGACTGAGTGTGTGTGTGTGTGTGTGTGTGTGTGTGTGTGTGTGTGTGTTAAAGACAGAGAGAGAGATAGAGGCAGAGAGAGTGTACACACACAAGAGACTTGTCAAGGAGAACCCACTTCTTGCTGCACTTCTGATGGGCAGCTCTCCAGGTCACCTGCAAGGTTGTCCTGAGGTCTACCTTTACACCATCCTAGAGATCCCTCTTCTCTTGGGGGGGATTCCTCATTTTCTAGGGACACTTCATCCTTACTTCATGGGAAGTAAGTTTTGAGATGTTGCAGGTCTTTTAATGCCCATATTTGCTGCAGAATAAAAGCTGAGTATGGAATTCTAGGTTGGAAACCATTCTGATCTTTTTTGAAGGTCTCGTTCCATTGACTTCTGGTTACCAGTGTTGCGTGTCCAAAGATACCTTTCACTCCAATTCTTATTCCTAAGTGACCTTATTGTCTTCTCTTTGAAAACCTTGAGAATTTTCTCCTTGGACCCAGTGTTCTAAGCTTTCACAATGAAAATTTTAGAAAAAAATTCTGCATTGCTGGATGTGCAGTGGATTCTTTCAAGCTAGAAATGCCATGTCCTTCAGTTTGAGGATGTCTGCCCCCTTGGGTTTCTCTATTCTTTCTAGAATTATTATTCAGGTATTGGCTTCCCTGGACTGGTTCTTTCTGAACACCACCAGGGAGTTTCCTAGTTCAAATTCTCCTGAAGAAAACAGAATTCACCCAACCAGCTCATCTAGTCAAGACAAGCCAGATTAGTCATGAACTGCCAAGCAGACAATGAATTGGTTTCCTTTGGCTTCACTTGGTTTAATCAGCTCTGGGTCATGTGACACAGAGCCACCACTCCTATGAGTTCCATTAGCAGGAGGATAGGCATTTGAGAACAGGCTTGTTTCATTAAGATAAAGCTAATTGCAAATATTCTTTGCTGTCAAATCTTATGTCAAGTAATGGGTTCTGAGTTTAAAAAAATATGGTTATACTGTGTATATATATATATGTATATTTTTGACTAGTAAATTGTAAAAACATTTTAAATATGACATACCATATTCTTTAGACATATATTCCAGATGGATCAAAGATTAAAGCATTTGAAGAAAGAAAAGACAAAAGAAAGAGAAAGAAAGAAATATATTAGAGGAAACACGGGTTAATAATTTTCAAACCATGATGTTGGAAAGATCTTACTAAGACTTGACAGTAAGAACAGAGACCATAAAGGAAAAGGAAGATAAATTTAACTATATAAACATTGAATATTTATGTTGAAAAAATTTCATAAAATGTAAAAAAAAAAAATAACCAGGAGGAAATTTGCAACACTTGACAAGCAGTTAGTATCCTTAAAATATGAAGAGCGCTTACAAATTAGTAAGAAAATTCCATAGAGGAATTGACAAAGCAAAACAGGCATTTCTTTTTTCTTAAAGATTTTATTTATTTATTCATGAGAGACACAGAAACAGAGAGGCAAGGACACAAGCAGAGGGAGAAGCAGGCTGCCTATGGGGGGCCTGATGCAGGATTGGATTCCAGGACCCCAGGATCATGACCTGAGCTGAAGGCAGACGCTCAACCACTGAGCCACCCAAGAGTCCCACAGGCATTTCTTAAGAGGAAATATACATAGTAGAAATGTGAAAAGAATTCAACCTTATGATAATGAATGTAAAGGATAAACAACATTGTTATAATTGTCAAAGCTTGAAATGGTTGATAAAAGTGTACTGGCAAAGAGAGAGACATTTCCTCTTTTTTATATTGGCCAGAATATAAATTGTTATATCGTTTTTTGGAAAAATAATTTATATAATCCTTATGTAATATGTCAAAATACAAAGTGCTTAAGACCTTCTTTTTTTTTTTTTTTTTTTAAAGATTTTATTTATTTATTCCTGAGAGACACAGAAAGAGAGAGAGGCAGAGACACAGGCCGAGGGAGAAGCAGGCTCCATGCAGGGAGCCCGATGTGGGACTCGATCCAGGGCCTCCAGGATCATGCCCTGAGCCGAAGGCAGGAGCTAAACTGCTGAGCCACCCAGGGACCCCCAAGACCTTCTTATTCAGAAACGACACCTCTAGGGATTTGGGTTAAGAAATGATTGTACAGGAGCACCTGGGTGGCTCAGTTGGTTAAACATCTGACTCTTGGTTTTGGCTCAGGTCATCATCTCAGGGTCCTGGGATCGAGCCCCACATCAGACTCCATATGCTCATCAGGGAGTCTGCTAAGGATTCTCTCTCCCTTTCCCTCTGCCCCTCCCCCTGCTCATTCTCTCTCTCTCTCTCTCTCTCTCTCTCTCTCTCTCTCAAATAAATAAATAAATAAATAAATCTTAAAAAAGAGATGTTTGTATAATTGTGAAAACATATGTACATAGATGATTAACACTATGGTATTTATGAGACTGAAGACATAATAGTTACCCAGATTGATAGCAGTTAAAGATTGATGAGACAAAATTTGGTACATAAACACAGTGGAGCCCTATGAGGTCATTAGAGGTGATGATGTCAATCCGTATTTATTGGCATGGAAAGGTGTCTACAATATGTGGTGGATGAGCCACCCAGGGATCCCCGATGATGATGTTTTCAAGAATTTCAAAAGCCCGCCCGCCCCTAGACGTTTACGAGCAGAAAGACGGACTAGCTAAGCGTGGAGCGAGCGAGCGGGTCCGGGAGTCGGCCCGAGCCCGGATCCTGGCACCGAGCGAGGGAAAGCCACACGGGGGCGCCGGCGCGCAGGCCGCGCCGGGCGGTCCAAGCATGTCCAGCAGGGGGCGCTGCCGGCGGAGGCCCACCCGGGGCCGGCCGGAAGCCGGGCCGGAGGCGGCCGGGCGCCGTCGCGACTCCTCCCGCTTCCGCTGCCGCTGCCGCTGCCGCTGCCGCTGCCGCTGCCGCTGCCGCAGACGCCGCGGCCCCGCGCCGAGCCGCAGAGCGCCGAGCCGCAGTCCGCGCCGCCGCCGCGATGCCGCTGGAGAACCTGGAGGAGGAGGGGCTGCCCAAGAACCCCGACCTGCGCATCGCGCAGCTGCGCTTCCTGCTCAGCCTGCCCGAGCACCGCGGGGACGCGGCCGTGCGCGACGAGCTGATGGCGGCCGTCCGCGACAACAGTGAGGCCCGCGGGAGCGCCGAGTCAGCGGCCTAGGCCTGGGCTGGCCCCGGGGGGGGGGGGGACGGCGGGGGGGCGGCTCTGGCCGTGCGGGCCTCCCCCGCAGGCGGTGCCCGGGCTGCCCGGACGGGAGCGGGAGCCGCGTGCGAGGAGCCCCGGGGGGCGGGAGGGGGGGCGAGGGGGCGCCGGCGCCGCCCCCGCCCCCGCCCGTGGGTAAGTCGGGGCCGCCCTCTCTGGCTCTCAGACATGGCTCCCTACTACGAAGCCCTGTGCAAATCCCTCGACTGGCAGCTGGACACGGACCTGCTCAATAAAATGAGGAAGGCCAACGAGGACGAGTTGAAGCGTTTGGACGAGGAGCTGGAAGACGCGGAGAAGAACCTGGGGGAGAGCGAGATCCGGGACGCCATGATGGCCAAGGCCGAGTACCTGTGCCGCGTCGGCGACAAGGTGAGTGGCCGTGGCGCGCGTCTCCGTGGGGCTCGCGCGGGACACCGGCTTCCGGGGGCGCCCGCTTCTCCCTCTCCTCCCGATCAGGCGCTCGGTCCCTACTAAATAAATAGCGTCTTTTTTTTTTTTTTTTTTTTTTAATATAGAGACCCAGAGAGAGAGAGAGAGAGAGAGAGAGAGAGGCAGGCTCCATGCAGGGAGCCCAACGCAGGACTCGATCCCGGGTCTCCAGGATCACGCCCTGGGCTGAAGGCGGCGCTAAACCGCTGAGCCACCCGCGCTGCCCAAATAAATAACATTTTTTTTTTTTTGTTTTTAAAGATTTAATTTATTTATTCATGACTCAGAGACACACAGAGACAGAGAGAGAGAGAGGCAGAGACACAGGCAGAAGGAGAAGCAGGCTCCATGCAGAGAGCCAGATGCGGGACTCCATCACAGGTCTCCAGGATCACGCCCTGGGCTCAACCCCTGAGCCACCAGGCATCCCCTATAAATAACATCTTTAAGAAAAAATTTATTTTAAAAAAAATTTAAAAATTACCTTCTTTTTAAAAAATAATTGCAGAGGTAATGTGCTCACCTGGCCTAATGCAGCAGCACAAAAATGAGTGACAAAAAGTCGGTTTTCTTGCTACCCCCCCCCCCCCTTCCTGGCCAGGTGTGTGTGTTCTGTGCTGTGTCCATGCCAGTAAGACCTTAAGGGCACTTGCAGAGATTTTTGTTGGTTTCCTGCTGTTACAAAGGTGGGATCATTCTCAGTGGTGCACACTTTTCTCACCTTGGCGGGAAGCATTGCTTCTGCTGAATTTGAAGAATTATCTCTACAAGTAATAGTCTCATTATAAGAAACTGAACATTACAGATAATGCTGAAGTTCTACTTGATTTTTATTTCCTAGCACCTCAAGGTAACCTTTTAGTTTTATTGTACATTTACAAGCACATAAATTAGGTAGTATTGTGTTTTTAAAAATTGTTTTTAGGGGCACCCAGCTGGCTTGGTCAGAGGAGCTTGTGACCCCTTGGTCTTGGAGTCATGGCTGTGAGCCCTATGTGGATATTACTTTAAAACAAACAAACACCAAAAATGTTTTGTTTTTTTTTAAAGTGAGACCATACTGTACTCAGGTGTTCCCATTTACTTTTTCATGCAGCATTGTATCAGGATCTTTCCACGTTAATGTACATGAATCTTGCTGATTCTGGTTAACTGCTAGCCAGTAGTCTGTTGTAGGGCTGTGCCAGTTTGCTTACCTCTTCAGCTGTTGATGGACACGTAGGTTTGTTTTCAGCTGTATTTGCTTGTACAAGACACTTTTGTAGAAATTTGATTGAATGTGTCTCCTGGGAGATAAATGCTAATGTTCTCTAGGGTATATTCTGGGAAATTCAATTGGTGGGACAAGGTTATGATGATGGTTGGTGAGATTGAGCCCCACAACCCCATGACTCACTTTGCACTCAGCGGGGACTCAGCTTGAGGATTCTCTCTCTCTCCTATATATATTCTTGCAAATGAATGAATAAATCTTAAAAAGAAAACAGCTCCTAGTTTGTGTGGTTTTCTTGGATTTGAGGAATTTCAACAAGGACGTGCTTGAGTCAGCATTAGGAGTTATAAATTGGTGATGTGCCCATGTCATTTTCCATGTTTATTAAGTTGCATTTTTCTAAAAAAGAAGAGCTTTCTTTTTTTTATTCCTGTTTACTCTCATCTGAGGTATATTATTTACTGTTACCTAATGGATTTTTATCATTCACTGTGTTACCACTGATCACAGTCATTACTCTTTCATGGTGCTCATCTTGTTACAGGCGTGTTAGTGGGAGCTCCTTCAAGAAGGCTTCTTTGTTGGACATCTCCTTGGTCTTCCTTATTTTCTCATATAGCTGGCTATTATAGGCTCACCTGTTATTTTTACTCTCCAAACCTGGAATCATCCATTTCTCCAAGGATCCTTGGTTTTAGTGTGTGGGGGGAGGTGTATTTAGAAACGAAGATCTGTGTGTCAGCTGTGCCCATTACTGTCTTGCGAGCCCATATTACTTATGAGGTATAACTTCTATAAAACAAACCCAGACGCATACTAAGAAGTATTACATAGTCAAATGATTTTATTCATGTTTGTGTTTTTTAAAGCAGTAGGAACATTTTATTCTACATACTTTGACAGACCAGTGTGTTTAAATCCTACTTTGTATTCTCATAGTCAGTGACTAAGAGAAAAAAATGCTGAATATGTGGAAGAAAGAATGTTGAAACGATTATGAATAGATTGTGAATGTTTTTCGTATATTATTTTTTAGAATGTTAAGTATATGCTTAAGTATGTCTGATGTATTTTTTATATTTTATACAAGTGGAGAGAAAAGTATAATGAATCCCCATGCAGTGGTTACCTGCTTCCACAGTTATCAGTTCATGGGTATCTTATTTTATCCCTACTCCTACGTTTTCCCTGTATCTCTTCCTAAGAGAATTCCAGACAGCTGATAGTGTTTGAAACTTTTAACCTTTTCTCACCCGTTGCCTTGGTTCTCTTGACAGGATGGTGCTCTGACAGCCTTTCGCAAGACATATGACAAAACTGTGGCTCTGGGTCACCGTCTGGATATTGTGTTCTATCTTCTTAGGATTGGATTATTTTATATGGACAATGATCTCATCACACGAAACACAGAAAAGGCCAAAAGGTATTTTTTAATGATGGCAATATATTCCCTATAAATTACACTAAAAAAAAAAGAAACCAATGTAAGAAATTGGCTTGTTTTATTTACAACTAGTAAATTAGGTCAGATAATTGATGTGCTTATTTAGTAAAATATTTTCTTTAAATATTTCCTTGTAGCTCAAGTTGTTTTCTGTTTGAAAATAACACAAAACTTTAAAAAAGTGGCCTTGTCAGTTTCTAGATTGTGACCTTACTATTTTTTATTTATAGCTTAATAGAGGAAGGAGGAGATTGGGACAGGAGAAACCGCCTAAAAGTTTATCAAGGTCTTTATTGTGTGGCTATTCGTGATTTCAAACAGGCAGCTGAACTCTTCCTTGACACAGTTTCAACATTCACATCCTATGAACTTATGGATTATAAGACCTTTGTGACTTACACGGTCTATGTCAGCATGATTGCTTTAGAAAGACCAGATCTCAGGGAAAAGGTAATGACTAAATCTTTAATACTTCTATTTAGAAATTACTCTAGGCTTTTCTATCCTAAATAAACATGAAAGTGTACATTTGGGGTTTTTTTGTTTTTTTTATTTGTAGGTGATTAAAGGAGCCGAGATCCTTGAGGTGCTGCACAGCCTTCCAGCGGTCCGGCAATACCTATTTTCACTCTATGAGTGTCGTTACTCTGTTTTCTTCCAGTCTTTAGGTAAGGATAGAGCTGCTCATTTCAGTGATCTGTCTTGTCTTAATTCTGATCCTGTATGCAGATAACAAAGATGTCTCTTCACATCTGTGACAAATATACTGTGCAAGTCTTTGCTGCAGGTCTTTGGTTAGTGTGGCTAAATGTTTTGCCCCCGCCCCCTTTTTTTTAGAAGAGGGGCTTAGTGGGGATCCCTGGGGTGGCTCAGCGGTTTAGTGCCTGCCTTCGGCCGACAGTGTGATTCTGGAGTCCAGGATCGAATCCCACATCAGGCTCCCTGCTGGAGCGTGCTTCTCCCTCTGCCTAGGTCTCTGCCTCTCTCTGGGTTTCTCATGAATAAATAAAATCTTAAAAAAGAAAAAGAGGGGGTTAGCAGACTGTGACTTGTTTTTATATGGCCCGAGAGGTAAGATTGATGTTAACACTGTTAAAGGTTTGTTTAAAAAAATATTTTTTCTAAGATTTATTTATTTTAGTGAGCAGGGGGAGGGGCAGAAGGAGAGGGAGATAGAGAATCTCAAGCTGCCTCCACAATGAATGTGGAGGCAGATATGGGACTTGATCTCAGGACCCTGAGATCATGACTTGAGCAGAAACAAAGAGACTCTTAACCAACTGAGCCATCCAAGCACCCTCGTGCATATTCTGTTTTTAAGCAGGTTTTTGCCTGTGTTTAAGGAGTGCTTACTCCATGCATAAAAGGCTGTTTCCTGAGAATTCATACTATCCCTCTGTATGTGGGAAGAAGGCCCTTTAGGCATGATGAGTCACCTGCTTGGCCTCATCTCATATTTATACACAGGTGCATTTGCACATGAGATCATATTGCAGAATTATTGTTCATCCTTTTTTATGCTTGCTGCTTGCCTGGTCATTACTCTGCTCAGATGTGGGGCTCTTAACCTTCTTCCTTCAGTCAGAATGAATCCCTTCCCTGCATTCCTGGGGAGCTTTTATTTTATGCCCCCTCTTTTTATTGAGATATAAATTACATAAAGTTCACCGGTTTCAAGTGTAAAATTTGGTGGCCTTATTATCTTGATGAGGTTGTGCAGTCATCATCACTAATTCCTGAACATATTCACTGCAAAAAGGAAATCTGTACCCATTGAGCAGTCAGTTCCCATTCCTCCCCCAGCTACCACTGGTCTATCTCCATGGATTTGCATCTTCTTACTCTGACAACTGATATGAATGGCATCATATCTTTGTGGCATTTTGTGCCTGGTTTCTTTTCCCTAACACTTCCATGGGTCCTCTGTTGTGGCATGTATTAGTGCTCCATGTAGTTTTTGCAGATGATGCTCCATTGTATGGATATACCACATTTTTTTTTTTTTAAGATTTATTTATTCATGAGAGACCCAGTGAGAGAGGCAGAGACACAGAGGAAGAAGCAGTCTCCATGCAGGGAGCCGGACATGGGACTCGATCTCGGGTCTCCAGGATCAGGCCCTGGGCTGAAGGCGGTGTTAAACTGCTGAGCTACCTGGGCTGCTCAATACACCAACATTTTAAAAATCCCTTTATCCATTGATGGATATCTGGATTGTCTCCCCTTTCTCGCTGTATAGAACACTTGTGTACTTTTTGTGTAGACCTATGGTTTCAGTTCTCTTAGGTGTGTATATATTTAGTAGTGGAGCTGCTGGGTCATATGGTAACGCTTCGATTAACTTTTTGAGGAACTGCTAACCTGTTTTCTAAAGCAGTTACACCCCACCAGCAGTGTGTGTGTTTGTCTCCTCACATCCCGTGCTTGTTGTGTCTTTGATTATAGGCATCTTGGTGGGTGTGAAGTGGTATCTGGTGGTTTTGATTGACATTTCTCTGACTCATCTCTCTGATGTTGAACTTCCTTTGCGTGCTTTTTGGTTAAATGCCCCATTTTTAAAATACTACATTATTTTGTGATTCTGTCTTAACAGTTTGTCCCTTCTCCTAACTGGTATTGGGAGCAGAATGTTTTTTGTTTTTTTAATCTTCATAACGAACTTGACAGTAGCTCATTGCCTATATATTATTGAGTGCTTGTGCAAATCTGTTGTATTAATTACATAATTTAAAACTGAGGGGAAAAAATGGTATCCTTGTATATGAAATTCATGGCTTTGGGAAACCTTTTGAATTGTTTTAAGGTATTAACCTCTTCCTACTCTTCCCATTTCTTTTTTTTTTAATTTTTTTTTTTTTTTTTTTTTTTTTATGATAGTCACAGAGAGAGAGAGAGAGAGGCAGAGACACAGGCAGAGGGAGAAGCAGGCTCCATGCACCGGGAGCCTGATGTGGGATTCGATCCCGGGTCTCCAGGATCGCGCCCTGGGCCAAAGGCAGGCGCTAAACCGCTGCACCACCCAGGGATCCCTGCTTTGAAAATTAAAAATAAATTGAAAAAGTCCTGCTCCCAGATCTATAACACGTTTGCTCACAGAATTCTTCCAGAGATGATAACCATTTTGAAATTTTGTTACATATTTTTCCAAACCTTTTGTTCATTTACACGTGCTTTAAGAAATGGAAAACAATATACCAAAAAACCCAAGGTTATATGTACACATGGAAAAATTTTACCCAGTGTCCTATAAAGACGACAAAGGCTCTTTGCTAACTAGTGATTGCCAGGGTTCTTTTCTCTAGAGGTGACTCCCACTATCAAGTTTCAAGCGTGTCCTTCAGAGACATTTGTATCTGGAGATACAAGCACGTAACACTATTAAACATATGTGGGTGTATTTTACATGCTGTTTTCCAGGTAGCTTTTCTCTCTTCATAATATAATGCAAATATCGTTTCATGACTCTATAAAAATAGTCATTGAGTCAGTAAGTATTTTTAAGTAGCTGTCATGTATCAGACACTGTGTATGTAGTGGCAGATCAAACAGGTGGAGCTCCTTGGAGCTTCTAGTTATCCTTTTAAAAGACCTTCTATTTCAGTGTGTTGGATGTGCTAGAATTTAGACTTTACTGCTAAAAAAATATGTTATTTTTCTCCTTTGTGAGCAACTTTGTTTTGAACATTGTGTTATAATTCATCTTTTCTACTTCCACTTAACTTCCTTAGGAAAACCAAGAAGGTGAATTTTACAAAGTGTAAATACATTACATCTTGATCACCGTTGCCCTCCAGAAATATTGTGCTAATTTACATTTGCACAATTTTTTAATTGAAGTGTCAGCTTTGGGTGTACAACACAGCAATTTGATATTTATATATATTATAAAATGATTACCTTATAACCTAGTTACCATCTGTCACCATACAAAGATCGTACCTTACTGACTATATTCCGTATTGTATAATACATCCCGTGATTTATTTTTATGTATAGTTCCAGTTTCTCTCAATTTACATCAGTTCTTTTTAAAGATTTTATTTTTAAGTAATCTCTACACTCAATGTGGGACTCAAACTCATGACCTTAGGATCAATAATCACCTGCTCCTCTGAGCCAGGCACCCTTCAATTTACATCATTTGAAGAGAGCCTTTCCCCTACCAATCTGAGAGGAGAAGAATAATATTTTACTCATTTCTTGCTTGTTTCCAAGGATAGTTTTTATTGAGTCTTTTTTTAATGGCACATAAGTGATAGAAGAGTTTTATGTTCGGCTTATGAATGTGACATCCTCACCATGACCAAGAAACATTTTTCTTCCCATTCTCTTCCATAGGTTTTCTTGCTTTTTTTTTTTTCCAGTTTACTGAGATCTGACAGATAACATTGTAGAAGTTAAAGCTGTACAGCATAATGACTTGACATTTATGTATTTCTTTTATCATTTGTGAGAAGGAGCATCCTCTCATTTTTAAGGCTATCAGTTTCCATGTTGCTAAACCATGTGTTTCCTTACTTGTCTTAACGTCTTTTGATGTTGACCAACCTCTGCATCTTGCCACAACTTCATTCTCTTGAACAGTAACACACCCTTGTTTTCCCCAGACATAACACATCATCCTTTGTTGTGACTGCCTCAGACTTGGTCATTGCCCTTGTCACCATCTTTATTTTGTCTTCAAATACAACTGGATGGCAGTAATTACTAAATTCATGTCTCCAGCCCCAAACTTTCCAGTGAGTGCCAGACTAATGCCTAAATGTTTCCTTGGTATCTTCATTGGATGTCTGATAGGTGAATCCACTTTATCACTGAAATCTCCCTTGCCCTGCCCTAAGTAAAAAGTCTCCAAAACCAGAAAACAAAAATTCTTCTCCAGGGATTTGCTTCTTGTTAAAGCCAGAAACACAAGTATATTTTTTATCTTGCTCACCTTCCACATCCCCTTGCTGCATTATACTGTATCTGTCATCCTTTCTCTTCTGGGGCTGAGCCTGGCTCTTACTGACTTGAGACTTTACAGTATTTGCATTGCTCTGTACCTCCTGCTGTTTGGCTCCTCAGAGATCTTCCCTATCCACTCCAATCCAGGGGAAGGCCTCCTCCTGGTCCTCATGTTACTCTTTTATTTCCTATGCAGAAATTTGTTACTAAGAGTATCTTGTTTATTCATTTATCTCTGCTCTTTGAAATTTAGTTTCTGTGGCAGCAGTGATCTTTTCTTTTGGCTTACTGCCATATCCTATTAAGAGCAATGATACATAGTAGTTATTTAGTAATTTGTATTTCTGTGGATTGCTCATCAGTATCCTCTGAGTTTTACCATTCAGGCTTTTTCTTAGTGAATTTTTTTTTTTTTTTTTTAGTGATTTCTAAGAGCTGTCTATAATCAAGGCTGTTAATTCTTACATTATAAATATGTTCTCCACCTTATCCCTTATAATTTGTCATCTTCATTGCAGCTATTGTGGAACAGGAAATGAAAAAGGACTGGCTTTTTGCTCCTCATTATCGATACTACGTAAGAGAAATGAGAATCCATGCATATAGCCAGCTGTTGGAATCGTATAGGTCACTGACTCTTGGCTATATGGCAGAAGCCTTTGGTGTTGGCGTGGAATTCATCGATCAGTAAGTTTAAATAATATTACGTTAATATATTATTAGAACAATCATTTGTCATCTTTGCCTTCATGATGTGCCCCCTTTTATTGACAGATGGGGAAACCGAGTTGTAGAATGGTTAAGTGATTTTACAAAAGGGCATCAAGTGAGTTAACACAATAGTGTTCTGTCCCTTTTTTCTGGACTGCACTGCTGCTATAGTAAAGAGTCCTAAGGTCGCATTTTCTCTTGTAAGGCTTTCATTGGTTTTGGTTGCTGCTGCGGTTCTGGTCACGTTAAAGATGGGACTTTTAGCCTTTAATCAGTGATTCATTAAATACTAACCCATTACTGTATGGTTGGCATTGTTTTAGGTTCCTGTCGTCATGGTCTTTAATATTTGATAGTCTTTATATGGGGATAGTTAGCAACTAAACAAATATATAAGGTAATTTTGGATAGAAATTAATCTCCGGAGATTACAAAATGAAATAGAAAGATACATGGCTGCAGTGTAGTGGTAGCGGCTGGAGAAGGACAGTTGTGGGAAAGTCAGGCAGTTGTATATTTGTGCAGGGCCTGGTAGGCCATGGTACGGAGCTTGGGTTTTAATCTAGGTCCTTTGGAAAGCCACTGAAGGATTTTAAGCATGAGTGATATGATTTCATGCTGTATCTTTACAGACTGCAAGGGGACAGGGGGATTAGTTGGGCTGTTCAGTACAGTAGCTGATGGAGATACCATGGTGGCTTCTAGGGTGGTGGCAGTGCAGTGTGGGAGAAGTACATATTCAGAATATGTGCAGTTAAATTTTGTTGTAACCAAAAAAGAAGCTGTGGCCAGATTATCATAGTTCAGAATGAGCATACCTCGGAGTCATTGAATTGGACTGAAGTGCCGGAGAAATTGATATATCCACAGATGCCGCCTTGTGGGCCTTTAGACCGGATGTTGTTGCATTTTTAAGGTTTCTGTAAGAGGCTAAAGAAAAAAGTGCTTTCCCAATGGAAGAAGTGGCACAAATAAATATAGGACCATGTTTTTGAAACCAGTAGTCTAGTTGTACTGGATAGAGTGTGTCGCGGTATATACAGGAACTGAGACAAGAAGTGTTTTAAATGCCAGGCTAAGGAGTTAAGCAACTTGTGTAGAGTCTTGTCGAAAGCCTCAAGTCTGGTGAGGCTAGGCATGGGCAGCAGCAGTTGTGCTGTCAGCATCCATATACCCACAGTCAGGCTCTTAGAGTGGGATGGGTATTGTCCTACTAATCTAAGCAGAGGGCATTCTTGCATCAGAGTTTGTCTCTAGAAGCTTGTTTGGAAAGTCAGAGCCCTTTCAGAGGTTTCCCCATCTTAGGTTTGGGTGGGATTAGGAAGGCTGCTGGTGGTTAAATCTTGTCTGATTCTCTGAACCTCAGCCCCAGAATAATAGTTGCAAAAGAGTTAGCAGCTCCCTGTGGAGATGGAACTATTTAAGGTACAGGAAAATGAACACAAGTTTAGAAAGCCACTCAGTATATAACTCAAAAACAATTGAAAATTGGATCCAGATATATTTTGATGGAGAATATAACTATGTTTTAAGTGTGTGCTAGTTTAGGATGACTTCTAGCTTAAAATCTTCCAAAAGCATAACTTTTTTGTCTTTCAAGATTTTTGAAACTCATAACCAGATATTCCAAAATTACACATACCCTTACTAAAAACATTTAATGCTTTTTCATTCTTTAAGTAATAAGAATTAGTTCCTTTTCATAGAATTTTTTTTTCATTGACACAGCTGGTACAGAAGGCATAGTGGGTCATTCACCACTGACTACCAGGGGCAATTAGTTATGATACTTGATATTTCTAAAGCACAAATCTAAGTAACACACTTTCTCATCCAATGATATTTGTCTCTGACCTTCAACACTGTACACTGGCATTTCCTTACAGCTCGGAATTTTAGTGAAATTGATCTTTTTTGTGTATGTACTTTTTTTTTTTTTTTTTAATGATAGTCACACAGAGAGAGAGAGAGAGGCAGAGGGAGAAGCAGGCTCCATGCACCGGGAACCCGACGTGGGATTCGATCCCGGGTCTCCAGGATTGCACCCTGGGCCAAAGGCAGGCGCTAAACCTCTGCGCCACCCAGGGATCCCTACTTTGTGTTTTAATGAGCCATTTGTCTGGTTTGTTGTTGGTTTTTTTTTGTTTTTGTTTTTGTTTTTTTTTTGCAAGCTCATCTGTCTACATGGTTGTTTATTTAGTCCTATGTGGACATTCTATTTTCTTGCATAGTTTCTAGGATTTGTTATAATTAGGTTGCTTCAAAACTAAATGAGCCCTTTCCCCTGGATTTTGTTAGAAATTTGTTTAGGATTTAGTCTCTTTTTATTGGTGTTTATGTGCTAGGATCCAGATGTTTTACAATCTGGGAGAGTAATGATTTTTATGTTAAAGGCATCATCTTTCCATTTAATCTCTTTGGTAGCATCGTAAAGTCTTCATACAGTTTTTAAAAATATTTTATGTATTCATGAGAGAGAGAAAGAGACAGGAGCAGGCTCCATGCAGGGAGCCCAACGTGAGACTTGATCCCGGGACTCCAGGATCACACCCTGGGCTGAAGGCGGCGCTAAACCGCTGAGCCATCTGGTCTGCCCTTCATACAGCTTTTGTTCCTTTTTCCTCATTGTTGGCAGACCATCCTTGATAGTGAGTCAGTTTTTATGTGTGAGGTTTGAGTCATAACTACATAGATATTCAGAAATATCTTTGTCACAACAGACTAATACTGGCTGTGCATTCCAGATCCTTATTTATTGGGGCTTATTCTTTAGTCTTTATTTTTAAAGATTTTATTCGTGAGAGACACAGGCAGAGGGAGAAGCAGGCTTCATGCAGGGTGCCCGACATGGGACCCGATCCAGAGTTTCCAGGATCACACCCTGGGCTGAAGGCAGGTGCTAAACCGCTGAGCCACCCAGGCATCCCCTTATTCTTCAGTCTTAAAGTAATTTGGAAGCTTTTTTTCCTTCCATGTTCTGAAGGATTTTGAACTCCTATCATGAGGTGACCCCCCATACACACACCCAAGATATCTTATTTTTCTGCCTCCAAGTTTTTCTCTGAAGCTCTAAAGATGTGCTTATGAATGATTTCATTCTTAGACACCTACACTCAGTATGAATTTGCTGCTTTTTCCAGTAAGTGATTTTAATCTCTTGGGATGATCCCACAGATCCTGCAGTGTGCCAGCAAAGATCTTCTCAGCTGCTGCATAGTCAAGAGTGCAGGCTGGAAGCCAGCTAAATGGTTACCTTGAGAGAGTGGAAGCATGTATTTAGTGCACTATGTTTTTTTAAGAATTTTGTATAAGGCTCACGCTAATGCCCTTTTCCCCTCCTCTTAATTATAGAGAGCTCTCCAGATTTATTGCTGCAGGGAGACTACACTGCAAAATAGATAAAGTTAATGAAATAGTGGAGACCAACAGGTACTGCAAAGTTTGTGTGTCATTTGTGTGTTAGAATAAGGGGCATTCTTAAGTGTTATCTTTTAAAAGTAGGTCAGTTCTTGTTATGGAATATAATGTGACTGGTAAATAATTCATTTTTTTCTTGTATTTATTTATAGACCTGATAGCAAGAACTGGCAGTACCAAGAAACTATCAAGAAAGGAGATCTTCTACTAAACAGAGTTCAAAAACTTTCCAGAGTAATTAATATGTAAAACCACGTAAACGAGGGATTTCCTTTAGAGATAACTATTTGGAATTTTTATAGCTTACTTTACCCAGTTCAGCTGAATAAATACTGCATTGTTGTTTCTTTCAATTTACTTTTTTCTTATTAATATATATATACCTTTTAAAGATGGGGTCCAGAAATATTAAAATAATGTCACTTTTATGTCATCTGAACATCTCTGGCTTACTCAGAGACTGTAGTGCCTGGGTTCAAATCCGAACAGTAAAACAGGTACAAGTCTCTTGAATTTTAGAAGTATAGTAGTCCATAACTAAACACAGTGTCTCCCACTTAGTATACAACAGACAGGACAAATAAAATGGAGGCTCACATAACCCTGGATTCCAGAATCTACCGGAAAAAAAAAAAAACAAAAACCCTATGTCAATAGTAGCAGTGGGATCTTTTTTCCCCAACAACCAACCACAGTAAGAGAAACAAAGTTGTTCCTTGTTTTTCTCTTAAGTGTAAGCTCAGTGAGTCAAATGGGAATAAGTGCTAGGAAAAAAGAAATCTAAAACCAGATTAAAGGAGACAGTGAAGTAGGGTGTGATGGGTTGTCACAGAAGGCCTCTGCTAAGGTGACATTTAGAAGGAGAATATCTGGGAGAAGGAGAGAAAGTCACTGCAGGTTTTAAGCAGAGGAAAGGCCTGATTTGACTTACCTTTTTAAGTGTCACTGACTGCAGGAGATGCCTGATACTGGTGTCATGGACCTGGGGGGCAGCTGGGTTTGCTGCAAGATTAGAATGGGGGAGAGGGTGAGAAAAAGTCTGGGATGATCCCAGGCTTTTGGATCCTGACTCTGACATAGAAGTTTTGGTGGAGCTGAGTTAGAATGGGAAATGGCATTTTTACTGTAGAAGGAAGGGGAGAGAAGTATGCTCTTTTTAGTTTACATGGTGTTTTAGTTATATGCTGATTGGAATCATTTGTTAACATCAGAGAAGAAAACCTCTTAGTCCATGGAAAATAATTTGATACAATTCAACATTCATTCATGACAAAAGCCTACGTAGACTAGAAATAAGGCTAGGAAATCAAAGCACGATTGCCAAGGACACCCTTAATGGCAACGTGTTGGCAGGATTACCTCAACTATCCTCAGGATGGTACTGCAGGAGGGGCTGTGGGATGACCTGGCAAGGAAAGCAACGCGCCTGGAGCTGTGCACTGAGCAGTTTCCTGCAGGCGCGGAAAGTGCTGCATATGCCTTAAGCATTTAGGAATATCCACTTATGCATTTCCAAAAATGCTTATGTATTAAAAACTTTAACAATGATCCACTATAATTTCTTAAAGAAAATGTGACTATAAGGACTCTACAGACTTGTGATCCTGAAAATCCAGGCAATTTGTTAAATCCAAGTCATTGAGAAGAACTCTGTGTTCCTTGTGTCCATTTAAAAATTACAAGAGTTGTTCCTAGCAAATTGACTCATTGTAGTTCACACTAAAGGGAAAAAAGTAGGAGTGAAATGTCAGTTTCTTAAAACCGGCTTTTCCCTGGACTCCCACCTCTAAGACCATTGGGACCGATGCAGTCACAGAGCAATTCTGGCTTTTCATTCAAGGCTTAGGCTTACTCTTGGTTTAGACAGGAAATTCTCAAAACTCTCCCCTGGGTTGCTTAAAATGTACTTGATTTTATTTTTCTTTCACTACTTCAGCCCAACTGCCTTAAATTAATAGGTGAAGAAGACAGGTAAGAGAAGCTAAAAGAAACAAGTGCTATCCATTCCCAGTGCATGATAGGAAAACTGAAAACTCAGGAGTTGATAAAGATCTAGTAGAATAAAATACAAAGGAAACTACGGATTTGAGGTGAGGGAGTCCTATTTTTTGCCTTTTTCTGAAAAATAATGTAAGCTAACTGCAAAAAAATTGAAGATTTTTCAGAAATTGAAAAAAGGTGGTTTGCTTTGTGGCTCTACCTGGCATGGATAGCTACTGTCAACTCTCTACATTTAATCCTAGGCATATGTAGTTTTTAATACAAAACTGGAGTCTGTTACACATTTTAATAAGTTATTCTATGTAATCACAAATCCCAGGGGAACACTGTTAACTTCAAAGTATCAGTTTGGAGGTGAAAATAAAGTTAGAATCCAACATAGGCTTTTTAAATGAGGCCATATGGAATGGGGGACATAGCACTTACACTAAAGCTAGAAAAACCAAATTTTGGTCCCAGCTCTCCCCATACCTGCTGCCTGATGCTGGGAGAAATGAGGCTTATGCAGTTAGTTCACCTTCGTGACTACTAAAGCACTACACACGAAAGCAGTATACCACAGCATGTATGTCTTAGCACACTGAATGTTAGTAGAAAAGCTCCTGTCACATGACGAATAAATTGGGCCACCTCAGCCAGCTTGTATAGGATAAGCTGAAAATTTGAGGTTTTTTGTATTTGATCTGGAGATTAAACTGAGGTTTTTAACAAATACACGTTCATTACATAATTATGGAATGCTGTCTGCCTTATGGACAGGTGAGTATTTTAAACCCGATAAAAGCCTTGTCAGAAATTTTAGGTCCAGGCCCATGGTTCCCACAGGTGGGGATCAAAAAGCTCAAAAAACCAAAGCCAGGATGGCGAACGATGCCTCCTAAGGACACAAAGTTGCATAGTGGTTGCCTACAAGCCCTCCCTTCCCCCAGTTAGTTTTCAAGATAAACACTCATTTTTGGTCATCATCAGAAAACTAAAAATCAGCTATCCAGCTTCTGTGGAATAAGGGACAGATTAGGCTGACTCTGGGCTCCATTTCCCAGTCACGCTGCAACACAGCCTGCTGACACCAGGGGCATTGGAGCTTCTAGTTTCTGCATCACCACCCCCGTGCCGCCATGGTGTACACGGTTTATGATTGAACACATTTAGTCCTTCAGTAATCCGACCAAGCACTGGTATTAACTGATCAGGTTACTGATAATTAGTAAATTGCATAGCTTTGAATTAATCCTTGGTGTTTTTAACCTGTCTTCTAAAGAGGATTAATAGGCTGATAATTGGAATACTAGGTTTCCCCATGATTAGGAGAGCGAAAGGAGGGGAACTCAATCTCCCGCTTTCCTGATGCTGTACAAATTACAAATTGTAGCAAAGCTGCCACCTCCACAATGGCAATGGGGGAATAAAGTTCAATCTCTGTCTGGAAAAAAATGTGAAAACCTTGATTAAGCAGTAACGTGGGTTTCAAAGGTAGAAAACCACAGGTCTGCATTACTCTTGTGTTTCTGAAGGCCTACAAAAGATATTAAGAATCGTAGCACTTTGGTCCAGCCCACCATAACCTTGAAATACATGGTCAAGGGGGAGGGTTACCTTTGGTCATTCAGAAAACTTTGCAATAGTTTCCCCTGTACAGACTAGTGGTGAGAAGTAAAAGGGACAACCTGCCAAGGAATGATCTGCCTCAGCGTAGCTGCTACACCCTGAGACTGCCTCAGGGAAGTGACCACTGTAGTCAAGACCGCCAGTAGGTGGCGTCCTGACAACTTTAGCAACCCCCTTCGGGTTCACCAGTGTCCAGGCTGATGAAACACTTGGGTTTTGAGGATTCTGCATTTCTTGACGTCCTCCTCTGGCTTAGAGGCTCTTCATTCATATAGACCTCAGGAACTTGGAGCCAACGCTAAGTCCGTGGTTTCCCACTCGGCTGCTCTCTCCTGACCATGGGCTTTCCACCCTCATTCAAAATGCTTTCTCTTTGAAGCTGCTCACCACCCACCTATACCACCAACTCACTGTGTTCACTGCCCTCAGACCTCCAAGCTGCTCTATCCTACTCACACCAGACCCAGCAGCTGGCTCTGTTTTCCTCTCAACCCCAACTACTTTGGAACTGGCAACCTACACAGTCAGACCCTCGCCTCGCAGTTTCTTAGCCTGAACTTCAGTGCTCTTTTCCCCCAGACCACTTCTACCCTCTGCTGTGGTCTCACCCAGGACCCAGGAATCCCAAACACCTCTGAACAGCTGCTGTTTCCGGAACTGTTCCTAGAAGTGCTATGCCACTAGCATAACTCCGTAACCCGGGTCCACCTCTATCAGCCTCTCTTCCATTACCAGCCATAGGGAATTGAACATGGACTTAGCTCTGTGACCAGGATTAAATCACTTAACTTGTCTCATCACAAACAAGTTACCTGGTAGGAAGACTTAAGACTTATCAAGAGGGCAATTACAAATAAATGTCTTGAGAACATCTGCAAGGATTCACTACATGGCAGCTTCCAGTCCTATTCCTTGAATTCCCCAATCAAGGCCGTCATCAATGACTTAGCCATACCCTCAGATGTTTTCATTCCTTGGCAAGCTCCCTGCCCAAGTTCTAACTTTTCCACTCAACTAATACCTATTGTTCCAATTATCCTGGAGAAAGATGCAGGAGGAAAAACAAAAAACAAAAACGTTACCTGAGTGGGTTGGTAAGGTTAATTACAATGGAGTCAACTGTCTAAACTTCTAGCCAAATGTCTTCATTTCAACCTCATCTTCTTCACCAAAAATACGCTGCTTCTCCAGGGTTTCATCTTGGGATTTCTTCTTTCCCTGGGCCATGGAGGATGGACTTTAGGTTTGTGACGTCCTGGACATGAAAAATAAAATGTGGTGTGTCTGTGCCTCTGGCAGAGAGAATCCATACTCCTTTCATGCAGTTCTCAGAATCTGTGAAAGAAAGAAAAAAAAAAAAAAAAGATGAAGAACCACTGATCTGACTGACGTGAATTCACAGCCCGGCAATGCTACCAGTAGTTGTGGAACCGTAGGCAAGACACTTCACTTCTTAGATGTTCCCCATCTACAGGGCTGTGATAGCAAATGCCTACCTGTAGGGGCTGTGAGAGATCGTGTCTGTGAAATGCTTCAGTGAGCATTTTAAGCATCCAACTAGATGGGCATTATTTTAATAAAATAATAAGCCAAATCTAATAGTTACCTATTTTCCCTAAGTAAGCTCATGCTCCCATGACCTCCCTTACCACCTAAGAATGAAAGACAACCCTTCCTTCTACAGCGCACACCTTTCTCTTAAGCTCCATCCAGACTGTACATAGAGCCACTGGATACTAAATTTATGTTTCCCAGTGGCTACTCAGGATCATCATTGTAGGTTTTTTCTCCTTTGTCGTATATCATCTATATAGGGCTCATCAACCAGCTTGGTTTATTATCTTGGATTCAACCTTCCCCTTAACGTTCAACATAATTAGGCCTCAAGACCTATTGGTTCTACCTTTAAAGTATCTCTGCCATCAGTTCTCCATTTATCCCCAGAGTCACCGCCTTGGTTTGGAAACTCAGTAGCTCTTACCTGGATTATTACGACAGCACTGTAACTTATCTTTGTCCCAAGGTTCTCACCTGTCCGTGCTGTCCTCCGTAGTTACTGGAGGGCCCTTAAGTGATGGGGATTTAAAAAAACAAAAACAGGATTAAATTATGTGTTTGATTCTCCCCTTCATCCTGAAAACTTTTTCCTTTGGCTCAGTATCACCCTCTCCTGGAAAAGAACCTCTGCTAGTGCCACATTTGGTCCCTGGGCTTTGGCTGTGGAAAAGAGGGGAGGAAGTGCCAAGAATCACTTAGCCTTACGAAGTGAAAGACAAGTTTAATTAAACCCCATTACCAACAGGAGCAAGAGTTTCTTACTAGAAAGAAAGGACTGAGTAGAAAGTATGGTAAGAAGGAGGAGCACTGTAGGCTTAATTTAGGAGAGATCTTTTTGATTAAGATGGGGAGGGGGAGGAGGAAGAAGAGGGAAAGGTATAAAGGATGAGGTGTTAGGCAAAAGGGAGGAAAGTGCATGAAAAAGGAAAAGAGATTAAATGCTTTGTTTTTCTGGCCCCCAGGAAAGATCTGAATGGCTTTTACTTTTGGCACCTGCAGCATGTTTGCAATGGGCCCTGGGAATCTCTGGGCTCTGACAGTTACATTTGGTTAAAGTGTATTCCTGAGGATGAAGGTCCCATGACCCCCTGAGGTCCTTGACAATCTGGTCCCAACTTATGCAACCCTTCAGCCCCCTCCTTTCCAGACGCTTCACCCAGAATGGTTCTCTTCCATATTATTCCCCAGCTGTGCATGCCCCGTCTGCTCCTTCTGCTGACACTGACCTTCCTACTCTGCCTTCCTGCCAAGCCCCTTTCCTTGAATCGGGAGAGTCCCTGCTGTCCACAGCCAGGTTACCTAAAGGGGAATGGACGGTAAAGAGGGTTAAGAAACCGAGTGAACCTCTTCCCAGGAAGTTTCAGAAGGGCTCCTAAGGTGAAAGGAGCTTATTAGAAACGGTTTTAGGGAGCTGGTGGATCTAAGGAGGGAATGGGAAGTGCATCGCAGGGTGGGGGTTGAAACCAGACTGACTCTTCCAAATACTCTATGGACATTTTCTCCAACACACATCAGTTGCTTCCCTTACTATCTGAAGCAACAAAAATAATTTTTAATTTCTTGAATGATCTGCAAATGGAAAAAGTGGCCCAATTTCGAGAGATAAAAGATTATGTTGTGCTCTGAGTAATCCCAAAATGTGCTTGCACTGCCAGTGAGGGAAGAAGGACATAAGAGCCAGGAAGGGATCAGACCAGCTGCGGTTAGAAAACTTACCTCTGGAGAAAAACGAAAACTGACCACATGCCATCAAATTGACACATAAGCAAGAACAGAGAGTACGTGTTTCTCAATCTATCACTTCCCTTTTGTTGACAAATCTGCAGGGTAAGAATGCAGCAGTATTCACAGTTTACCCAGTTCCAGTTAAGGCATCCCTTAACAGAGGCATCCCAGTTCTTAATTTATCCAAAGCAAAGCTCTGTGTCCAAGAATGGAAATATCTTAAGCCTGGTATTTAAGCTTACACAGAAGGGAAGGAAAACAAAGGTGCTTCACAAGGGTGTCTGATGCCAAAAATGAAGACAAGTCAGACTAGATTGAAAGGGGTTTAGTGTCACGAGGCAGAAACATGTAAAATATTTCATGCAGCCAACCTCATTTATTGAGAAGTCCTAATTTTATTGCCCATTTAGTAACATGTTTGTTCCACAAACTAATTTCTCATAAAGCAAAGCACAACCTTTTCTTATAAATAGTATAAATTATTTTATTTACAGAAACTTGTTACAAAACAAATAGACTATATATTTCTTCTCTTTTAAATATCCAAAGTAATTTTCTATCCCTTGACATTTGTTCATGTTCTATACAGCAGCCAACACAAAGTCCAGCTGAGATGCTCTTGATTATGTGTACAAATTATCAAACTATTCACACATTTTAACACAGGAGATTGCTTTTATAACCAAGCTCAAAAAAACAAAAACAAAAACAAAACAGCAAAATGCTTTTCAAGGCCCTACATTCACACTGACAGTATGTAGTGCTCATTTAAATGATCTGAAAATGTAGAATGTTTTGCACAAAATGTAAAAATGATTATTTTTCTGCTAAACAACGAAACTTTAACAATCATTTTCCAAAGTCCCCTACCCCCCCGCCCCGGACAGAATGAGATAGTAAGAAATTCCTTGGCAACAGAACTCTTGCAGGAAGACAGCTGCCTTTAATAAGTTACATTTTTCAAATTATACATTTTTCAATGTTCTCAGAGGTACTTTGTATTATATTTTTGGAATATAAAATCTTTTAAATATTCTATTTAAACTCTGTATTTCATGAGGGAATAACAAAACGGACATATTGTGTAAGTTGCTGGCTGACAAAAAAGATTTGTAACCCTTGGTGCCACCAGGCAATCCGTCACCAGTTCAATTACTGTGAACCAAAAGGCCTTAATTTTAAAACACCTCATAAAATTACCAGCATTGGTGGTTTTCAACTCCTCCACTAAGATTTTAGAAACAATATTTAGGTGGAAAAAGCAAACTCCAAAAGTTGAACTGAACATTCAAGTCTTTTTAAAGAATCTGTCGAAGCTTAAAACTAGGTTCAGGCACTTTCAGTTTTTCCCGTTAGTTTTAAACCACATCACACATGAACACACATGTGCTCAGAGTGTACACATCCAAACGCACAGGCACGCGGGCGCACTCACACTCACACATAAAACACGAACAAAAGAAAAGCAGTGTGTCACTTCGTTACATGTAGTCTATCGGGAATCAGGCAACTAGAGAAGCAATGCCCACTTAATCGGCATGAATCCGCTCCCGAGACATGAAAAGGGACAAAAAGACTTTCACAGAACAGAGGCATCCCTTAAACTGTAAAGGAGGCAGGTTCTAGAACTATTGGCTTGGCAGTGAACCACTTCAAATTATAAAAAGGTATTTACTTTTATTAATTAATAAATAAATACTAGATGATCTCAATTGTACCAAAACAGGATATCAGAAAAAAAGACCTGTGCAAAAATACATATTTAAATATGTACAATTCATTTTTAACAAAATATGTCTTCTGAAATAGGGATACTTCCATATTTATAATAGAACAAGAAATTCCAAAATAAAGATACAAAAGTAGGTTTTGTAGAATTCTTTGTTCATCAATGCAGCACTTTTTTTTTTTTTTTTTTTGTAGGTTAAGAAAACTGCAGGAGTTGTCATGAAATTCTATTGGAAAGAATATAAAAATTATCTTGGTTTTAAATTGATACCAAAGTCTGTCTAGAAACAACCCAACCACTGCAAATTTGGTTTTCGCAAGTTAATTTAATTCAAAAAAATACTTGTACTCCCGTGTTTTAAATGGTCTTAATTGTTCATTATAATAAAAAGTAGTTGTAGGAGAAAATAAAATATTTGAACAGTCTAAAATTCAATAGCACTGTTTAGAATAGGTCTGTTTGTGGCAAGCAGAATCCAAAATGGCTAATTTCCTAGTCCCGATGACCTGTGTTCTCCCGGGAGACATAGTGAAATTCAATTAAAACCTCAGTCTAAGAAATCAAATGATCAACACTCGCTTATCTAAATATCTACATAATTCTGAATCAACGTGCTATCGTGGATCCTATTCACATCTTTCGGAACAACATGATCTGTCTATAAATTCCATCGCTAAAAGCAACTTTATATCCATCAAGTCCCCTTGGCTCTGAAAATAAATTCTACCCAAACCCCATTGCACTTGTCACCAAGGAATCAACAAAGTACGTTCTGATTCCCTCTTACTTCCTTCTCTCCCTCCACTGGGATGGAACAACCACGCTGATTTCTCCTTAACTACACCAAACTGGCCCATCCATGCGTTCTCCTTACTAAGCTCTCCTATAGTATCATTTTTAAAAAATATTTACTGATTGCATAATAAGTGAACAAGATACACTTCTCCCCTTCCTTTAAAAAAAATCAATATTTTACAACAATTTATATCTAAAGTATCTGCATAAAGTTTTTGTTGCCTTACATAATAAGAATAATTCTGTAGCAATTCACATTATTAGGCTGGTAACCAAGTATTTATTCATTCTACTTGTTGACTTGAAATTCCCTGAAACTAAAGTTTGTAACCCAAGAATTGTAGGGAAAAAAAGGATGCACTCATTGGCTCGGTCCAGGCCCTGCCCAGAGCAATGATCGGAGCCTGGGGAAATTTACCCTGTGATGTTCAGCAACTTTGTGTGTTCTTCTAAGTAAAAGTGCCTGGGTTCTTATTTCAGGAGCTATGATCATGGAATCACCAGTTAAAATGCCCCAGCTCATCCCCCAAATTCAATGATACCTTCTCAAGCAATGATGTTTTAACACAGTAAGCTCTTTCTTTTGGGATGGGGTATTCAAATAATAATAATAATAATAATAAATAAATAACTTCGAGGGACTCCAAAACTCTCTCAGAAAAATGGCTGGTATTAATCCCCAGAAAGGAGGGTTTGTTGGGGAAACATCTGCATCACATCATGTTTGCCTCCTCCCCTCCCTGGGTGCCTAAACTCCCCACCCAGCGGCATCCAAATGAACGTATGGAGAGGAAGAGGAGTGCACACACACACACACACGATACGGGGAGTGCTGAAAGCAGAAGTGTACACTGAGTCCCAGGACGGTAGCCACAGAAACTGAGGGTAATGCACACAGTGCCCTGGAAACATGAAGTATCTTAATGACTTAGTGAATGACAGTTTCTGCTGCATCCTAATAACTTCACTTTACAAAGGCATTTTTTTAAAAATAGAGGAGACTGGGCAGGGCAACCAAGCCAATCTGCCGTACTGTGTAATGTGTAACACGAAAACTTAAAGGATAAAAAATTCCATCTCTTTGGAAATTGTGGAAAAACATTTCCCCCATACTGATTTTATCCACCTCCCTTCCCCCAACTAAAATTTGGCTTTCCGTTATCAAAACTAGTTTGCATTTGCATTTTCTTAAAAAAAAAAAAATCACACAGAATTGCTTTTGTACCATGAAAAGTAAGCCTCTAAAATGTGGTATACTTGCTCTCTGGGCATCGATGGCTTTAAACCAGTTTGTAAGTTAGAAACTTTTGACACCGTCTTGCCCCAAATTACTTGCAAAAGGCTGGGGAAAAATACAGGCTATTTTGTCATGGTGCCTCGTGCTACCGTCCATATTCCATTCCCAGAATATTGCTCTAAAAACCTAACAACTCATTGCTTCTCTGGAGGGTTGCTCATGGTGCAGCTCTGCTCTCCTCTGGAAGGTGTCTCCAGATGGGGTACCTAATTGCTGGAGGGTGACCTACAGAAGACAGTGTAAGGTAAGAACTGGGACGGGAAGGGGGAGGAGGGAGAAAAGTCTACAGTAATGCTCTTGCCAAGACATTCTTTCGCCCAGCCAATCTACTCAAAGAGTGGCTCCATAATTTACTACAAGTTAAAAATCAAAGCAACAACTTCTCACAGATTGGTAGCAAGCAGTCCAGACCACTTTAACACTGATAAAAGCAATTCGGTGGCTGAACTTGATCCAGTGTCCTTTACAAGTACTCACTGCTACAGACATAGCTTCAGGGAAATCCTCGTTACAACAACAGCCCGCAGATTTCTACCCTCGAGGCCCACAGGAGGTTGGGAAAACAGACTCAAAGGCATCGTGGAGTCCATAGTGCTGAGTGGAGGTGTAACTTGTCGTCAAAAGTGTCCAGATTATTCCTCCCCGCGCTATTTTCAGCTGTCAGGGACGTGCCTTTGGCTTTCAAAAAAGAGGGGGTAGGGAAACAATGAAAAGGTAAGTAAGCAGTTGTACGCGGCACCGCCCCGACGCCCAACACCATTGAGCGTGCCGAAGACCGCGCACCGCTCCGCTCTCCGGGGCCAGGAGCTCTCAGCTACGGCATTCCGCCTTAGCCTTCACTGCCCTTGCGCACAATCATTCTAAAAGTCTGACTTTTAGGAAACTGTCTAGAAAAGATGCAGGCCAGGTTGCTAGCTTAGCGAGAAGGCTCTGATGTTTGCCTTGTGGTTTTATTTGCTGATTTCCTTTCCTTAAAGGTCTTCCAGATTGTCAGGTGAGAACTGAACAAGGTTATTTGGGGTGCTCACACCCAAGGCAGCGCCCGTGCCCAGGGCAGGGGAACTCAGGCCCCCAGTGACCACAGTGAGCTATCTGAGCCCTTGGCGGCAGAGGCCATGAGCAGACCAGCCGGGGGAGGTGAGAGTGGAGGGGCAAAGCTGCCAAGTTCCATCGGCCAGGCTTCCCAGGACAGCCCGCCACGTTCCCAGGTTTAGGGAGCCTCTACCAGCGCAGTTATCTCTGTTTTAAAATCAGCTCCACCAGGGGCACCCGGGTGGCACAGCCAGTTCAGTGTCTGATTCTTGGTTCTGGCTCAGGGCATGACCTAAGGTTGTGGGACAGAGCCCTGCACTGGGCTCCATGCACAGCATGAGGTCTGTTTGAGAGATGCTCTCTATCCCTTTCCCTCTGCTCCTCCCTCTCTTTCTGAAAAATAGATTAATTAAATCTTAAAATCCACTCCATAAGATACAGGGAATTGAGGCTCCTACTTTTCCAGGAACAGCACTCTCTCAAGCATTTTGGAATCATGCTTGGAGACTCTGATGAAAGCTATAGGATCCCTCCTGCATATAAATGAACACAAATATTGAAAATATCCAGCGTTTTTAGGGGCTCACCGATCTTCCAATCTCCAGCCATGGACCCCCCACCAAAAATTTATGCAGAATAAAAAGGTTTTCTACTGCACAGAGGAAATCTTTCTCAAACACACACTTAAGTTAAAACTAATTTTAAGGGCATCCCCCGTGGCACAGTGGTTTAGCGCCGCCTGTAGCCCAGGGCGTGGTCCTGGAGACCCGGGATCGAGTCCCATGTCGGACTCCCTGCATGGAGCCTGCTTCTCCCTCTGCCTGTGTCTCTGCCTCTCTCTCTCTCTCTCTGCATTTCTATGAATAAATAAATAAATTTTTTTTTTTAAAAAAACTAATTTTAAGAACCCAAACTCAAGACTGTCTTAGTGGGGCAGAGCCCTCCTCGCTGGTGGCTATCAGAGGTGGCAAACTGGTAGCTCAAGAGCCATACCTGGTCCAAAGGTGTGTGGACTGTACCATATTCCAGAACAAAATACTACATAACTTTTAAAAATGACCAAATTTCTCATGCAAGTCCAGATCTGCAGTTTCAAACTGGTAACAAGTTTCTGGGAGCACCTGCTCTGCGGAAATGGGCTCCCACTCCCTCATTTTCCACAAGCAGTTTATCTCTGCTGCACCCACCAGCCTCTTCCTCTCCTCTCCTGTCACTTGTAGGCATGGATACACCCAGGCAGAGAATGTGTTGGGCATCACAACACAATGGAACATGCCTCCTGCAGGTTCAGGAAGCTACACTCAGAAGGAAGCTACACTCAGAAGGAAGTTTTTAAAGGATGGCTATACCACTTCCTGCAGTATTTGAACTGTATTTTTATGCTGATAAACTATAACGAATAACTACAAACCAAGAGGTAAAAGCTAATTTTCCTATATCCAGGGACCCCTCACCCAAGGAGCCAAGCAACATACAAATGGCTCCTACATACTTGAGGCTCAAAGAGAGGAATTTTAAAAGTTGCTATTTAAATTCATGGATAATTCTTTCCCCACCCCTTTGGCACTGGGCATTAATTAGTTCACACAGGGGGGATCCCTGGGTGGCTCCGTGGTTTAGCGCCTGCCTTTGGCCCAGGGCGCGATTCTGGAGACCCGGGATCGAATCCCACATCGGGCTCCCGGCATGGAGCCTGCTTCTCCCTCTGCCTGTGTCTCTGCCTCTCTCTATGTCTATCATAAATAAATAAAATCTTAAAAAAAAATTAATTCACACAGATAGTGGAGGGAACTCTATCCTGGTATTTTCTGACAAAGTCCCAACCTGCCAATTGAATTAAGTTCTGGAGGTAAGGAATAAAATAGGACAGAACAGCCTCACCCTGTAAATCTGGGCTCTGGAGGGTGCTGCTGAAATCCCGGCACACAAGTAAGCACAGGAGATACGCTGATGAGTGAAGGGACAAGATGAGAGATGAACTGGGACTCAGAATGGAGGAAGCAGCTCCAGAAGAGGGGTCGGGGACAATGTAACAGGTGGAAGAGGGGGGAACACAGAGGGCAAGACACAAAGACACGGATCATTAGGAACCTGACACCCAGTTAGCCACTGCTCTATAAATGGGCCTGCATCCACATTTCTACTCTCCTAACTTCAAGGAGGTTTTAGTCTTCGTCTCTGCCCACTCACTGGTGCTCCCCTGCCTCCTCAGAAAACTGGGAGAAAAGATAAGGAGAAAGTTAACCAGAAAATCTGAAATCCTCTGATGGGAAAATTATTAAAAGGTCTTTCTTTCTTAAAATTTAAAGCATCCCTTTCTAGATCAGTGTGCTTGCAGGCCAGCGTTCTTCAGAGGAACAAACGAGAGAGCCACTCTCTCGGAACACACAGCCTGCATCCTCCCCAAATGGTGTCATGGGACACACGTGCTTCCCTGGGACTGCACTCACTGGCTATGCAGGGGACCCCGCCATCACGTAGGATGGCTTCAGCAGCTTTGGCTACTGAAATGTACATCGTGATTTCCTAACCCAGGAGCACCTCCCAGGTCATAAGAAATTCTGGCAGAGACACACTGTTTCACCTTCATATGGCCATGAACCCCTCCTTTGTGAAAAGAGACTGTGAAGCTGGACATGTGCTTACAGCAAACAGACCAACCACACCACACCGATCTCTGAGTTGGTGGAAGGGCTTGTGGGAGAGGACACAGGCACACCCACAGGGCTCACAGTCCATTTCCTACCTGATGGAGAAGGGGACTGTGCGTCAGTCCCTGCGCCCCTGGGCTGGCGCCTGTGTGTTTCATGTGCACGTTGTTCATGGCTGGCAATTTGGCAACCTTTGTGGGTTTGTTGCTGCTGTTGTTGATGCTGCTTGAGCCAGGCGAGCACTTCCTTTTCTTTCCTATGAGTCTGTCTAGAGGAGTGTGAGAGTGTGAGTAATTGGTGTGGGAGTTGACGGACAGCTCACTGGACTGGTGGATGAATGGGCCGAGGGAGAGCGTGGAGTCGCCACTGTTCACCATCACACTCATCCTCTTGATGGACTCAGCGGGGCTCCCACCTGGGGGCCCCCTCCCTGACTGGTCGTGCCGGACGCTCACAGAGTTCGCCTTATTTACCACACAGTTGAGGCCCATGCCATGGGAAGATGTTACCGTTGAGGGGTAGGGAGGCACAGAGTGTGCCATACAGTTTTTCCTAAAAGACTCCATGGAATGAGAAGAAGACGAGGAGGAGGAGGAGGAAGAGTGAACTAACAATGGGGAGCTGTTTTTGCGTTTCTTTCCTGAGCCGCCGCTGGTACTGCTACTGGCGTTGTGACAGTTAGTGCTGTTACCAGAAGACTCCTTGGGCCTTAAAGACTTGCTGGATTTCAACTTCTGAGGTTTCCTGGACATAGGGGAGGAGGGCACTGAGGAAAGGCCAGAGGGTGTGGAGGGAGACGAGGATGAAGAGGACACTTGTCTGGATTGCATACTGCACACAGGATCCATTGCCCCAGAGGTGGCGGGCTGTGCATTTAGTGTGGTTCCATGAGCTGGTACCGATTTGCTATTTGGGGAGATGCAGGTGGACGAGAGCAGGACTGGGGATGTAGACACAGTGGCTGCTGCCAGATAGCTGACCCCACATTGTGATGTCGGCACAGAGTTTGTCCGGTGAGGAACACGTGTGGAGACAGGTGGGGTGGTGCTGGGCACGGGTGGGATTTTCCTACAAATGAGAGGGCAGTGAGTAATAATCACCACATCCACTCACAGAAACCTTCAGCTGGATGTGCCCTTCCCTTCTGGCACGGAGTAGCACACCCCTGTCAGAAAGATCAATCTGAAATGTACAGCCAATCCTGCCATTTCTCTCCTTCAAATTCCTTACTGCTTGCTGGGGGCTCTCAGAATAATGGTCTGTAAAGCACTGTGTACCTCACTCACTTCTGGTGCCCAACCTCACACTGCCTCTTCCCATCCACCCCCACCCCAGATCCCTGATTCTACCCACTGACCTTTCTTACGTTGCAAAACAGGCCTGGATGTGAGGCACTGTCCATTTTCTGCCTACAGCACTCTGCCTCCAAATTCTGCTCACCCTTCAGTTTCAGCCCATCACCACTTCCTTAGAAAATCTGTCCTGACCATCCTGACTTGCTCAGTTTTCTACAGACGCACACTGCCTGTTCCCAGACTTGGGGGCACTCAAGGCAGTTTCCATATGTGACTGCAGATCCCTGTCTAACTTCTCCAGACAGAGCAGTCCACAGCGTATTTATAACTGTAGCCCCAGTGCCCAGCACAGTGTCAGGAGTTCAGAAGGCACACAGATGTTGAAAGAATTCATGAATAAGTGAGGAGAAAGGAAGGGCACAGCAATTTAATAGCAACTGCTAGGTCCTACCTATGGGCTTGAATCACATCTCAGGGGGCTTCCAGTCACAGTGTTGGAACAATGTATTTGGTTAAATAAAGTCTGGGCTAAGTACCCATCTGAGGATAAGAGGGTTATTCAAATGGCAAATCAGGGAGGTCCCCTTTTATTTTTGCTCTGATTTTAAAATAGGACAAACCACAATTTCAAAAACCACTATGGCAGAATTAACACCAAGGTAACAACACAGAAAATGGCCCGAATGGAAGGCAAGTGTGGATACCAGCCTGCTCCTGACTTTATGGGGCAGCTCTGGCAGGTCCACGCACTGCACTAGCCGGAGCTCCAGCTCCTCATCCTCCAAATGAGAGGTGTCCTAAACTGCTGCCGAAGGGCCTTCCAAATGCTCTCTAAGGCCTACAGCTATTAATAAAAAGGAACTATTTACTGCATTTGTACCAGCTGTAACCGCCCCATTCACGAGTGGAGTCCTGGCCCTAGAGACCAATACATCCACACTGACCACACCCAAATCCCTGTGGGGCAGGGTCCAGACATGAGAAGTTTCTCAATCTCTCCGGGAGATTCCAACATGAAGCAAATACTGAGAAGTTGGGCTCTATTCCATACCTATCACAGAGGACAAACACGGAAGTTATCAGAAAGGCTCATGAGAAATGAGGAGTTCCTGCACCCCACCCAGACCTACTTCATCAGAATCTCTATCTCAACAAGATCCCCATGCTCTCGTGGGCACTGGCCCTCTGACAAGGTGCATGCAGGGGTGTAGTACCGCTCCTGCTCACTGGGTGCAGTGGCTGCTTGCGGCCACCAGGTGGCTCAGGGAGACGAAACCTAAAGGTGCTGAACTAAATCACAGGAAAATGAAAAGCTTCCATAGAGGGAGAGATGCGGATCTATCTGCACAATATATTGCTTCTTGGTATTAAAAAAAAAAAAAAAAAAGTCTTTTAATTCACTCATTACCTTTCGTATAAAAACAAGACAAAGAAAATGTAGCATACTGACCCATGTCTGTATAAATGAACTGTGCAAAGATATACACGCAATTCACAAAAATGCTGTGAGGGTGGGAAGGGAAACAGGAATGTAGGGACCAGGGGCACTACAACTTTGGACTGTATACTTTATGAATGTAAAGTATATACTTTATGAATGAAAGTATAATTTTATGAATGTAAAAAATTACATTCAGTTTTCTTTTTTTACCCAAGTGAATTTATTACCGATCTAAAAAATTATGTACCAATGCCCCCCATCCCATCCCTCACCCCCACCAAAGAAAAACCCTTTGCTAAGGATCCCATCCCTTCCTTAGGGGATGTGGAATAGCAGTCCCCAATCAATAGCGGACTAGCAGTTGACAGAAACCACAGGAGCTCAGATCGGCCTCTTGGGTCATGGCCATACTCCGGACAAAGTGCTGGTTTAATTTCACCACTGTTCAGACTCCGACTCCATACACTGAAGATGACTTATTTCATGGCCATATTCAAATCCCATTTCCATTTATCCCCACATTAACCACAATTGAAAGGTAAGGGACTGAGAAGCCTGCCACCCATACTGGGGGATCTCCTGGAAGGGAAGACTTTCTTTTGGCTGAGCCAGTAGGACGGGACCTGGACCATGGTGGGAGTTTCCCTGAGTACATCAAAGATGCCACCTGATGACCATTCTTGAGCTGAGAAGTGCTGAGCTCCTTTCAGAAAATCTCAGGGGCTACATGAGAAGCTGGCCTCTGTTGGTCAGTCTGACTCCCAGCACCTTTCTCCAAGCTCCTGTCTGCCCCAGGCCTGTGTGCCAGCTCATCACTGAGCAAAATGTCTGTCTCCACTGTAGTGACTTTTTTTAAAACCAAAGTTCAAGTTAACACAAAGGCATGATTTCCTCCTTCTAAACTCTTAGGAGTACACTAAACGCACAGCTCAGGGAGCTCAATGAACTCTTCAAGTCCTAACAGGTAGTCTAAAGAATAAGAAGCTGAGATTTCAACTATTTGGGAGGGTTCTGATGTGGAGGGACCCCCTAGAATCCCAACAAACCAGTGCCTAGACTCATTTTTCTGAGCAAAGACAACGTGTCTTCATAAAGAGGGAAGAGGAGTCTCTTATCTAGTAAAAACCAGGAAGAAATGTGAAACAGAAAAGCAGAACAGCATTGCTCTGGGTTTGATTTTTCTAAGAGAACAAATGCAAGTCCTATTGATGATCATGAAGCTGGTTCAGACAGTGGACTATCTGAGGCCCCTGACCAGCTTCCTGACTTTTATGAGGAAACCAAGGCAGCAAGGCAAATGGATATACTGGCAGAGTCCACTCAGGAAGTCACTAGTAAATGATGCCCAAATGGAGACTATGGAGTGACATATGGATGACTGGATAGCCCCCTTCCATTAGCAAAACTCAAGATTTCCCAAAGTAGGTTCCACCAAACATTAGTTCCCCACGATGCTCCCCTGAAAGAGGTTCCTGGGTCAAAGGAACCTGGGAGATGTTCCACATTATATATGATAGCCCCTGCTTTGAGAGTTACAGTGGACAATATACCCCCTTAAAGGCTCTGAGAAGATCTCAGGGTTGTGGGATTGAGCCCAGAGTCTGGCTTTACACTCCTCAGAGTGCCAGCTTAAGCTTCTCTCGCGCTCTCTCTCTCTCTCTCTACCTCTGCCCTTCCCATGGCCCACTTGCTGTCTCTAAAATAAACAAACAAATAAATAAATCTTTAGATAAGCTTATCTTCATTAAACCAGTCCCCTAAGAAACAGAGGATGCAGCACCAGGTAAAGTCAGTCTCCAATCCCTACCCCAGAGGTGGTGTGACAGGCACTCACTTCCACAGCTGCGCGTTCAGATGCTTCTCCACCATGAGGTTGAGGGCGCAGCGAAGCCGGTTCCACCTGGAGTCAAACACGTAATAGCCTCTTCCAATCTGCCGGCTCCCGAATGTGCAAAACTGCAAGAGAGAGCACAATTGCACATGCTTGCTAACTCTGACTGTGGCACAAGTGATGAGGGTTCTCTCTCCTTTAGGAAAGGAGCTAACCATGAAAGAGCTGACTCTGAGTTATCGCAGGCTGTGAAGCATGAGAGTGAAGATGCCTGGCCCTGAGTTTCATGGAAGAGAAAGGGAAAAGCACGAGGTGTCCCAGGAGAGAGTGCATGCCGCCTCCGGGGCACCCTGTTCTGAGCTGCTCTCACACCTTGATCGCGTCTCCCACACGTGCGGGCATGCCAAGGTCCCTGGCACGCCCCCCTGCAGTGCCCTGTCCCTGCTGCGTGGGGAGGGTCAATACGGGGGTGCATGTGGAACTTACAGATGCTGGCTGAGGATGATGACCTGAATAATGACAGTCCAGTTTTTCAACAGACTCTTCTTTGTCATCGCCTTCTCCCTCCTCACTGGATAACCGAGAAGCTGGCTCAGTGGCAGGCAGGGGAGGGTGTGGAGATTCATGGACTGGAGGAGGGTCAATGGGGGCACTCCCACCTTGCTGAGCAGGGCAGCCTGGAGGCCTTGGTGAGTAGAAAGTGCAGCACCGATCAGATCACACATCTGGGAATCAGCCGCCTTAACCCAGATACAACAACGTGTCCGAGACCACCTAGGGAGGCCTGGGGTCCCCCACTAGCACTGGCTCAACAGATGCTGATCAGGTGGCCTGGGAGTGAAGAATCCACTCTCCTGAACCGCACGATGTCACATGAAGCCGTCTGCCAGATTTATCCAAAAGTAACTTGTAAATGGTTCTCCTTTCTAGAGACAATTGAGTGGCTCGGGGCCTCTTCCTATTCTCCCCGAAGAAGAGGAAATAGAAGTGGAACTTAAGACCGTTCTTTCTTTGACTCCTCTTCAAATTCTACCTGGACTTGGGTTACTAAGGCAATAAATAAGACAACTGGCAATGTGCTCTAAACCTGAAAGGGACAGGAGGTGATAAAAGGAGGAGGCAGCATGGCCACTGCAGGTGGCTTATCTACAGCCTACTAGTCAGGGGCAGTACTGTATGTTTCCCACATATATAAATGCCTGGTGATTCTACAATTAAGCTTACTTTTTTACAGATGGAAAAATTTCAATGAGAAGATGGCTGAAGAAAGGACTTGCCAAGAAACTGACAGCCTGGGCTTGGCCATTCTCGGGAGCCGCCTCCAATTGCTCCTCCACTGTGCTCCTCACAAACCAGAGAGCTCTTGTTGGGATGGGCTCTACCACACACAATTGGAGTTCCATGAGCAGCCACTTCTACCCCTCAGGCAGCCATGGCAAGGAGCAGGCACGTGAGGGGAAAGGTGAGGCATGGCAACCAAGCATTGGCACGTTCCTAAGCAGAAGCCCTCGCTGCCAGTGGCCAACAGGGAAGGCCTTCATTCTCTATAGCTTTCTCTTTCCCTTCTCTCTAGAAATTGGGGACAAAGTCTTTTACTTCAACTTGGTTAAATATACAAGCACAAACACACACATTTTCAAGTCCACCTTCACGATCTCCGAGGAATGTAAATTCTCATAAAACACCCTGATATCCATCACTCACTAAATAGCTAAGATGCCTAATACATGCTTAGGCCCAGGTCTCAAATGAATGAATGAAAAAAACAGGTTGATAAATGGATGCTGTAAAAACTCAGGCTGAATGCCTATTCCCAGCAAGGACTCCCACTGCTGTGTTTTGCAAGAAGTGAGACAAGTGAATGGGAAACTGCTGCCAAAGCTGTGTGAGATGTTCCAGTCACTAACCTGCAGTCAGGACCCGAGTCTCAGCCCTGCTCAATGGGGTTAAGAGACCCTTAACGCTGAGCAGGGGTGGAGCAGATCATTCTTGCTTCATTCTGCTGCTGGCATTTGGCCAAGAGCCCTGTTTGAAACTTACTGATAAACTCAGCATTTTTTTTTTCTTTAAATTAAAACCCAATTAGAAAAGTCTCTCATCTTCTTAGAGTGAGCCTGATGTACATTCCTTGACATCATGACTACACTGGGGTTTTACAGCGTCTGCAAGTCTGTTCTCGGAAGGGGGAGAGAGTTGGAGGATTTGTCTTACCTTGGAAGACTGGGGGTGTGAGGTTTAGGTTTACTAGCTACGAAAGGCTTTGATTCAGAAGGAATCACTCCGTGAGAGTTTTGGTGTGGCTCCTGTGAAGGTCTAGGAGGGGCGGGCTGCGGGTCCCTGAGAGGCTGCGTTGGTTGCTGAGAGTCCGGATGGCGAATCGATTCCTTTTCCCTGGTTTTGTTTTTGTGCTCGGCTAATAACACATCAAATCGTTTTCTTCTACCCTGGACAGCCCTCCGCTGAGTTAAGGAATGTGTCTAAAGACCAAAAAAATACAAAAACTGAGGAATCTCAGAAATAACTGTTTCTCTGTAATATACCCAAAAACACCATTACCCATTCAGAAACAACAACAAAAAACCAAAAAAACAATCTGGACCACTAGCATTGTTGAAGGCTGCTCACCACTTGATGAGCTATAAATCATAGGAGTGTGACCTTCTTTCTTTTGCTAGAATAGAAGCACATATTCCAGGCTCCAAATACATGAGAATTTGGTGATGTTACTTCCACCAGAAGAAAGGAGGAGTGTTAGCTGTGCCACCTGGTATGTAAGTGAACGGCAAACAGTAGAAACAAACAGGTGTTAGGTAGTCATGTTTCATGCCATTATAACAGCTTATTTACTGGGGCTCTTAACAACTCGAATAGAAAAATCCCTCTTTGGGCCACTTAGATTTTAAATATTAAAAGGGAAGAAACACTTATGCCATAAAAATGTACGAGAGGAGTGCCTGGCTGGCTCAGTCAAAAGAGCATGCAACTGGACCTGGGGTCATGAGTTCAAGCCCCACATTGGGCATAGAGCTTACTTTAAAAAAACAATGTATCAGAGACTCCTATTTCATTAACAGCCAGAGAGTAAAAATTAGACAAAAGTTTCTCTATGTTCCAGTGAAAATGCCATGTTGAGAGAGAAAGTGGCTCAAAGCACCCTGGAGATGGGACTTCTTCAGCTGAGGAAGCCTGGAAAGAAGCAGACTACCAGACCAAGAGGAGACAGGTGTGAACAGGAAGAAAGATGAAGCAGAGTCAATCCCTATAGCCAGATACTCACTATGCAAAGAAAATGAGACAGCAGTTCTGGATCTTAAGACAACATTTAACTGCAGAATTAGGAAATGGATACAGTGAGAAAAAACGGTCAATGCTGGCAGGGAAACTAACATCACCAGTGCTTGAGGCATGTCTTATAAAAAATGTCTGTTCTCCAAATGCACTTGATAATTTCTGTTTTTGTTTGTTAAGGCTCACTTGGAGCCAATACTATTCCAAGAAGAAGATAAAGTTAAGTTAACCTGACCATTTCCTATTGCTGGGGTCTTAGTCTGCAAAAAATGTAAGAAGACAGTGGCCACAAATCACACATAGCAAATACAAGTCAATTTATCTATAGATGCCCTCCACTCTTTTATGTTACAAAAGTAACAAAAGGGGTACCTTGTGTTTATGACCTTAGGCATTATACAAATGTATTACTGCTCTAGATGTTTAGAGGAGTGATGTAATTTAAGGGGCTGGAGGGGAATTAGGCTTTTAATGTCCTTCTGAAATTCAGTTAACATATCACAAATTATGCCTGCCCCAAATTTAGGCTGGCATAGATAGTTATACCAGTGAGTTTAGTTTCTTTTTCAATTTTTACTTTATTTCCTTTAACATGTAATATATATATCCACAGTAAAGTAACCCAAATGAAGATAAGGAACTTTGTTTAGTGCTGTATTAGCTACCTAGTTCTATACTTGTTACTCAATAAATGTTTCTTTTTTAATTTATGATAATCACACAGAGAGAAAGAGAGAGATAATCACACAGAGAGAAAGAGAGAGGCAGAGACACAGGCAGAGGGAGAAGCAGGCTCCATGCACCGGGAGCCCGACGTCGGATTCGATCCCGGGTCTCCAGGATCGCGCCCTGGGCCAAAGGCAGGCGCCAAACCGCTGCGCCACCCAGGGATCCCTCAATAAATGTTTTAAACAAAAAGTATATTAAAATAATGACCCTCTATTATGTGTTAAACAAATGAAAGAATATATAACATCATTGGTCCACCTGTCTCTCTAGACAGATGTAAAAGCTGTTTCTCACCTTTGAATGTCCCCTTGTGCTTAGGACAGAAAGACTAAAGTCAAGAATGGAGGCAGAGATGACCAATAGCTCCCCAGCTTGAAGAACAAACAAAATTTCCACTGAGCTCCCTCCCCCATTAGAACTCCTCAGGGCTGCCCAAGTATCACAGGACAAAGGCTGGGTATGTAACTAAGCTCCTGAGGCCCTGCCCTCTCTAATAGTCATGGCCCCCCAAGTGCCTCCTTCTCCTCCTACTCCTTGGCCTTCTGGCTGGCCTTTCAGACCCTAACATGTCTACACTGCCCCATCACAGGATATTTACACATGCTGCTTCCTTGGCTTCCCCCAACCTTCTTTGCCCAGATAAGTCATGTGTATTTCAGCCCAGTATTCCTGTGGCAGAGGAGACTTCCCTGGCTTAATCCCCTACTGAAGGCTGTCATAACATAGGCTTCCTTCCTTTTTATTACTCATCAGTGGTAACTTGACACATATACGAGTGATTATGAAGTTAACCCCCACCTGGTTCACTCGATGGTAAGCCTCTCATGGCTAGGGCACTGTGCCTTGTTCTGTTAAAGCCTCTATCCACTGAGACCCAAAATGAGGCCCGGGTTCAGATGTATGCAATAAACCTTCCACAATGACTGGCAGGCAAGGATACTAGAGCCAAAATCTATTTGCATGGAAGACAGAGGGGACATGAAACAGGACATCAGACAGACAAGAAGTCAGGAGGGGGCCATGCAGGTGGCAGGCAGACAAAAGGGACGAGTGACAGGAGTGGGCAGCAGCAGGTCCCCTGACACTGAAGAGGAAGGCCTACATTCTCAGTCTGAGGCAGGATAGACCTGGGCAGCAACAGGGGAGACATTCAGTGGAGAGGTACTCAAGCATGGGCAGCCTCAATAATGTAACAGATTCAGGCCAAAATGGAGGCAAAGAGACGGGGAGGCCGTGGCAAACAAACCACAGAAGGAGAGGAAGGACAATGTGTGAAAGGGCAGGCCTGCCAATTCTATGATGAACTCTGTGACACACCAGGGCTATAGATGTGTACTAATGTGAAAACAGGCCTGGCACCATGCTATGCTGATGAAACCCCTCACAGAATACACGGGGAGCAAATGTGACTTAAAAAGGAAGACAGGACAACAATTCAGGATCCATACGAAGTCTGTTCACCCATCAATACTGGTTCAGGAAGAAGGCTGGTCAATCTGGCACATCAGGAATTGATAAAAGCTTTTGGTTCACCAGCATGTCCTGGAGATGATTCAAGGTGAGGATCTTGGATAAAGCAAGCACCCTTTGTTGACCACAGATACCCTAATACTGAGAGATCTAGGGTCCTGAGAGCCAGGGAGGTAGCAAGGGAGCCAAGTGCAGTCGGCAAGCTATGGCCACATTGTGGTACTGGACCAAGGCCTACTCTTGCAAAGTCCCTCAGGGGTGGCTGCAGCAGGCCCCAGGTCTACAGAGCTCAAATGGCTACCTTCCAACAACACACCACTATATGTGTACAACTAATGGTACATAAAATAAGAGCAATTTGTCCTGAGAAAGGAGTCTTTAAGCCGAAGATTCAATGGTGGGGCTTAGGGTGAAAATGTCTATGAACCCTTGAGACAAAATGCAAAATTCAGAAAATATGTAAGTATGTAGATATTTTTCCTAAGGGGCAAATGATGTGATTTTTTTTTTTTTAAGTTAGATAGTTAAAGGAACTCTTGGCCAACACCTTTCCTTAAAAGATTCAGAACCACTGTTGTAAGATAAAATCTACATGCTAAAATTGAATTAGAAATTTAAACTAAAATAAGAATCACTTAGAAACAACATTTCCACATTCTAAAGATTTTAATATTCTTCCACTGTTAGGGGTTGGAGTAGGCCCTGAAGTCCTTTACTCAAACCTAATCTTTGGTAACATTTAAAATAATAGACCAAAAATTTTATTTTTAGAAGACAACACTGATTTTTATAATTCTTACCCCCTCCTCCAAACAAGCATTTTTAAATTACGTTAAAGCAATGATTCTCAATTTTCAAACCCTTCTCTGAAGGCTAGCTGGGGACATTCTCCAGGGAAATGCACTTGAGCATACAGGCTTATTTATGTAGCAAGTCAACTGAAGCCACTCCACATCAACTCTTATTTTACAGCAAATAGACCACCTTCTTATTAACATACCGGAATTTTAAAGGAAAATCAAGGACAGAAAAGAGGGTCAGAATATTTTCTTAGCTTGGTGAGATTGTATATTATCTAGTACTTTTCTTAGTACTGGAAAAATAAGTCTACCTCAAAATCAGATCATCTTCAAGTGGCTCTTTAAAACTGAAGAACCACAGATTACAAGCATTTTAAGAATATTCACACATATGCAAAGGAAGTTTCCAGACCTGTTTCAAGTCCACAGTAAAGGGTAACTGCTTATATTAAATTTCCCTACAGAAACATTAACAGTCTTTGAAAATAACAGACTGATGAGGAAAGAATGCTATTGCACTGGATGACACTGGAAGCTGGTAGCAAAACATCTCAAGATTGCAATTTATAACAAGATTTCACATTTCCTGAACCGGAGGCATTCTTCATCAAAATCCTGTTACTCCCTCACTGACGAAATTCAGAACAGCTCCCCTCTGGGTTAAAGAGACTCTGGGGGCCGTGCCATAGATCCCATCTCCTTGAGTTTACCAGGAGTATTCGGTTCTGCAGGAGACCACCTACCTTGCATGTCAAAGAGCGGGTGCAGGGCTTCTTGGTGTCGAGATCGATGACCCCACAGTGTATGTCAGGATCAAACTCTCTTTCTGTCAAAAGCACACTGACATTACAATGGGCTCATCAAACATTATTTATTTTGAAAATAGGAGCAATCTCTGAAGGCATGTTGTAACTTGCATAAAGTCCATCACATCATCAATAAACATAAAATTACAACACGTGAGCACTGCAAAGCAGCAGCAACAGACCCCAGTAAGAGCATGGGGGAACACTGGCAACACCTGACAGGCAAGAGAGTGTGCCAGGCAGCACTACTACCCCACTCCACTCAGAAAGATGCACTAGAATGCTATTTTTACATTACCTACAGACACATGTACTTTTAAACGCAAGACTGAAGAGGTCAGGTATATTACCTAAGTAACTTCCTCCTAGAGCTGAAGCTGACCAGTTCTAAAAAGAGGACTTAGAGACAGCAGTCCATTTGCTTGCTCGTGAATGCCCAATCATATACAGAGAAACATTAAGACAAAAAATGTGAAGTTACCTGATAATCTCTTATTTAAAAATTTCCTGTTGTTGGAATTATCTTCAGACTTCTTTTCCAGAGTGGATGGTGCAGGAAGCCCTTTGCCATTCAGAATCTGTCCAGGTGAAGGCAAGGTTGGCTTTGGTATTGAGGAGCAGTTAAGGCCAGGCTTGACTGAGGAACTCACAGTAGCAGGACAGGTAGGCCCCACCGCAGATTTCAGTAGTGTGCCATCCATCTTCGGATGAATCTTTTCCACTTTGACAGAGGGCGTCATGCTGTCAGAGGGGGAAGCAGGACATTAGCACTCGAGGGCCCAGCAGCCCAGGTAAATGGGGAGCTAGAGGGCAAAAGGCAGAACCCGGATCTACCTACACACTGCAGAGACCTAGGCTCCCAAAGGCGACTTAGGAAAAATGCATTAGGAATAGCTAGAAAACTCAGTTAAGATTCACATTTATTCAGTCTATAAGCTCTCCTGGTGAGACAGAAAGCTCCAGTAAACCATCAGATTTACCTGGCCTTTTCATTATCCAGGACAACCTTACACTTGAGCCTGTGGGAGATCTAGACCTGATACTCAACTCAATGCCTGCAAGAAGCAGAACATGAAAACACCTAAAGGGACCAAAGACTATCTGCAAAACCTTTAGAGAATTTCTTTTGAGAACTATCATGTTTAAGAAAGGATTCATCAAAACAAAGTAAACTGAGTGAACAGAGGAAAGAATAACTGGAATTAGAGAATATGCCCAAGAAACATCACTAAGGACATACAAGAATTCAAATGAGCCCAAGCATATCTCCGAGAAGAGGCTCTCTGCCTCTGTCAATGAAGGAGAACAATGTTTAATTAGTTATGTGATGTGTCACTGAGGTGACAATTCTCCAGTCTCTGAAAAAAGTTTCTACAGTAAGAGCTCAGAATTTAAGTGTCTGGCACACAGCTGGTGAACAGTGAATACTTAGGCCACTAATAAAGAATTGAGTTTTCAGGGGATCTTACCGACGCTATCATTTGGGTGGCAAATGTTAGTACAGTTGGCCTGGTCCCCTCTAAAGCCCAGCTCCAAATAAAGAAAATTTGGACTGATGAGGTTTTATAAACTTTGTTCAGTGAAGTCAGTGCTCAAACAGCTGTTAAGCTGGCGAGTGACTTACACATAGCACTGGCATTTTCTTTGGCTTTCAGACAGGTCCAGGAACGAAAGTCCAGCTTGCTGTACTTGTACTTCTGACAGATGAGCAGAGGCTGGGGGCCTAGCAACCAGGACAAACAGCACCAAACAGCTGTACCTGGGACAGCCCGACAGCAGCAGAGATACTGCAAGAAGCCATGGCCTCTCCCAGCTGGCAAGGTCCTTGAGCAGCAGCAGGTGCTAGACACTGCCCAGAGATTAACCAGGTTATCAGACCTTGGGACTGAGATGTGTGGCATACCCTCCAAAAGGGAGGCAAGCCAGAAAAAGCCACCCACCACCACCAGGGCTGCCGTGATGAGGCAAGACAGGTTTCTATGGAGTGCACGGCTGCTCCCTCACATGACCACGAGGAGCCTGGCAGCCTACAGATCCACTATGAAAATGTGCCAAAGCCTCTCCTGGCAGTGTGAACTTCTTCCATTCTTCCAGTCTTTCCCCATCACTGCTGTGACGTGAACCCAAGACTGCAGGGGAAGGAAGCATTGTTTCCCTATTGCTCTGCGGGCTTCAGAAAATCCTACAACAGCATCTGGGAATCACCTCACCTTTTTATTCCTATTGTTATCAATGGCAGCAGCAGAAGCACCAATGTCCATTCATTTATTGTCTCCTGGGGGCCAAACACTATGCCAGGTACTTGACGCTACCATGTTAATTCTACTTCTCCCAGTAGCTCTTCACAGTGGCTTTTATTCTCAGACTGAGAGAGAAACAGTGCCTCACTCAAAGCCCTGCAGTTAAGAAGTGATAGAAGGGGTGTGTGAAGCCAGGCCTGTCTGACTGGAGCACTCCTTGGCTAAAGCTCCTTGACCTTATTATGTTTCCTTCTCCTTATCTGCAGAATGGGGATAACAACAAGACCTGTTTCATAGGGGTGTTGTGATCATTAAATGACAGGACACCAAGAGAGCCAAGTTTCCCTAGCTGGCACACACACAATAAAGAATCAATAAATAAGTATTGTTAACATTCCTATTACTATTCTGTGAAGCCTCCCAAAACAGGATAGGGAACAAAAGGAGGAAACAACATATATTTGATTTTCCCCCACAGCAGCCTGTCTTTGACACTATCCACAGTACTCCCAGATGCCACTGGAGCACACAGTTCCACGCCTGGCAGGGGAGCTCTCAGAACCTCTGGGCCATACTCACATTCTACCATGGGGGACTCGACTCTGCTGAATGGGATGCATTGGCCTGCTGTTCCCCCTGAGCTGCAATTTCTCTTTGGGTGATTTCAGCAACTTGGAACTTAATGAGGATGCGCTTAGAACACCTCCACTGGAAGAACGGCTGCTTCCACTTCCGCTGCCTCCTTTGCTTTTGGACAGAGAAGGGAAGAAGGAAAATACTGAAGTGGGAGGAACGGCCAAAGAAGGCTTGCTGGATGAGCTATGTCTTCTTTCTGAAAATGAAAACGGGGGGAAAAAAAAAAGGACATGGTTTTAGGCAAATCGCCAATGGAATCCTGGAAGAGTCCCCTGAAATCAACACATTTAGGTTCAAATATGCGTCACTAAGTGAAAATATATTTAACTCAGCAGCTTTCAGAAATGGCTTATCTAGGCCCCACAGACTTATTTAGGATTCTAGGAACTGGTCCTTCTGCTTCGGAAACATCTCAGCATAAAGCGGTTTATCACACATAGATAGCCATTAGGAAATTAAACAGCCATTCTAAACCTGAGACTATTTGGTTTTGCATGCTAGAAATGACCCTCACTCGCTCCAACTTGCAGTTGGAGGCAAATTATTCATTCATCTGCAGAGCTGTACTAATTGACGCTGCACGGATTTCTTTCTTCCTTTCGAGCATACTATCTTTCCAATTTTCAGAATTGCAAAATGTTAAGAAACAAGTTGTACCTTAAATTTTTTTGTCACTACCCACCAGCATATGATACCAAATAAGAATGTTTCTAGGGTTATCTTATCATTCTTTAAGAATCTGTTCTGCAATTTTTTTTTTTTGTTCTGCAATTTTCCAGTGAATCACTTTACTCACCCCTCCCCCCCTTTTTGAAAGATTTTGTTTATTTGTTCATGAGACACAGAGACAGAGACGGGGGTGGGGTGGGGGGGGTGGGCAGAGACAGAGGCGGAGGGAGAAGCAGCCTCTATGCAGAGAGCCCGACCCAGGACTTGATCCATGGTCTCCAGGATCCCGCCCTAGGCTGAAGGCGGCGCTAAACTGCTGAGCCACCTGGGCTGCCCTCCCCCCTCCCTTTTTTTAATAATCTCACTTGACTACAGATGGCATAGCTCTGGTTCATGCCACTAAGATGCCAAAGGCACAAGACAAAAATACCACAAATAGCTACGCCTGTTTTTTTAAACCAGGAAGTAATTCATGGTTAAATACAGACTACACAGGTTTAACTGAAAATAAGTCTACTCAGTGGAGAATCAGGTTTTCTCAGCATAAGGCTATCCACACTAAATAAATTGAGAGCTGCTGAAGAATGTTACTATCTGAAACACGTAAATTATTTAGTGACTTTATCTACTTAAGTACCTTATGACGGTAGCTTAGTGAGTGACTTCAATTAAACTTGCAATTTAAAATGACACATGGCTTAACTGTAAGTTTTAAAATGCAAGGGATCCAACATTTACTTATTACAGTACAGAAGCTATATGAATATTTACAAAATTGAGCAAACTAGAATCAATAACTATAAGCATCACATAAATGGTTTATTTCTAAAGGTCATTATATACCAGTCCTGAGGCTCTCTGGGAAGCTGAGATGACTTATTCCCAGGAGGCCATTAGTTCAACAATGCTTTATGTCGTACTTAAGGACCTGCACTACAACAGGACAAAATTATACCTATCTACAGACAAAATTCCAATTGTCCAACTAGACTACACAAAAGCCACAACCAAGTTAGGATGGCTAAACTGATAGTGATTTTTAAGTGCCTGTTGCTTTTTTTCCCCCCCTAATGAAAATTGTGTGTATGGGAGGGAAAATTTTTAAAAATTGAGGTTTAATAACTTTCTAAATTTGGCATCCTAGAGGTTTCCCCCTCCACATTTTTTTTTAATTTTTATTTATTTATTTATGATAGTCACAGAGAGAGAGAGAGGCAGAGACATAGGCAGAGGGAGAAGCAGGCTCCATGCACCAGGAGCCTGACATGGGATTCGATCTCGGGTCTCCAGGATCGCGCCCTGGGCCAAAGGCAGGCGCTAAACCGCTGCGCCACCCAGGGATCCCCGCCCCCCATATTCTAATTTAGTTTCTCTCTCCTCTGTCATCCCAAAATATTGTCTGAATATCCTTCCAAGCATCAGCACTTGTCAGCCAGGACTGTAAAAATCAGTTTCCAGTTGCAAAAATCAGTTTCCAGTTGCCACCTCCCTTGGATGGTGAAGCTTCCTTTCTGGGTCATCTCTGCCCCTGTGAGGCATGGCATAGAGCAGACCTTCAATTAACATTTGCACTAGTGGTACAGCTTTTCTTGTGAGGAGGAGTGATTTTCAAATGGCCCTAGACAAATGGTTCTTAATCATGGTCACACATTGGCACTGACTTAATGAGCTTAAAAAATACTGAGTCTCACCCTCAGAGATTCTGATTTACCTGGTTTGGGGTGTGGTCTGGGCATCGAGACTTTTATAAGCACCCCAGTGTGATTCCACTGTGCAGTCAAGGTTGAGAGCCTTCCTTCTACAAGGCTAATGCTCCAGACCATTAGACATGGCTGAGTAAGTTAACATTTGTAGAGCACTGAGAACACTGCCTGGGCCATGGCACTCTATATCAGGGCCTATTAAATAAAGCTCACTGCTACTACCTGTTCTCAACTTGTGCTTTCCAGACTTCCATCAACTGCAATTTTCATCATTCTTACCAAAGCTACATAAAATACTATTTTTTACTTTACACTTTTATTTAAATTATCAACTCTACGGTTCCCTCATCCTCCTTAGCCAACATTAACTGGTCTCTCTCATGGAGGCATCATTGGTATTTCTGACAGGACAATTCTTGTACAGGATTTCAGGATTAGAGAGAGGTCCTGTCCACTATCCCTTAATCACCAGCAGTGCCCCTATGCCAGGGGAACCTGAAACTACCCTCCAATTTTCACATAACCCAGTGTGAAGCATGGTACCATCCTGAACTGAGAGCTATTTCTCCAAACAACAGTATCTATGAAACAGTAGGTTTGATAAGCTTGTTACAAAGATTTTTGAAGTACATTATAATAAATAATAAAATATTCCTCCACGTTCATCCACAGCAATCTTCTGTGCTTCTGATGGAAGCGTACTAAAGAAATACCATGTTTCTGCTATGAAGAAGGAATAAAACCCCAACTAAAACTTTTACTTTAAGGGGCAGCCCGGGTGGCCCAGCGGTTTAGCACTGCCTTCAGCCCAGGGTGGGATCCTGAAGACCCGGAATCGAGTTCCATGTCGGGCTCCCTACATGGGAGCCTGCTTCTCCCTCTGCCTGTGTCTCTGCCTCTCTCTCTCTCTCTGTGCCTGTCATGAATAAATAAATAAAATCTTAAAATAAATAAATAAATAAGTAAGTAAGTAAATAAATAAATAAATCTTTTACTTTAATGAAGTACACTCTTTTTACTATTCTCTAGGGATCAGAATTCTCAAACAAGTGTCTTAGAGAACAAATTCTCAATCTAATTCAATACAGTTTTGCTTGTAATGCTTGTGTTGAGAAAGTAAATTTATTATAAAGCCCCTGATATACTAAGGAATGATCTGAACATAATGAAATACTGCACTTGCTTTTGCAAGATCTCATCTGCAAAAAGCACTACGTCAGAGCAGAAAATTATACCTGGCTGAACTGAGCCACGGGGGCGTACACAAAACATACCCCTCCCCCCAAACATCCACCATCTACCCCAGTTCATCATGGATGTGAGGAGCCACACCCATCCACAACTGGTGCTATGACCTTCCCTCGATTTCAGATAACCTTCCATCCACTACTTCACAAGAGCTCACAAGCTGCAGCCTCCCTTCCAACACCTACTTCCAAAAGCAATTGTCAGGTAATTTTTTTTGCATTTACCTACCCTTAACCACTTAATCTATGTAAAACTGTGCTACCAGTTTTGTTAGGTTGCTACCTTTTTTGTGTGTATCATTAATGAAGTTTTTTTTTTTAAGATTTTATTTATTTATTCATAGAGACAGAGAGAGAGAGAGAGAGAGGCAGAAACACAGGCAGAGGGAGAAGCAGGCACCATACTGAGAGCCCGACGTGGGACTCGATCCCGGGTCTCCAGGATCACGCCCTGGGCTGCAGGCGGCGCTAAACTGCTGCGCCACCGGGGCTGCCCCATTAATGAAGTTTTGAGTGTTGTGCCCATAACCCCATTTTGCCACTGAGTCTCATGTGGATTCTATGACACAATTTTGCACAGTGCAGTAATTTCTTAGGAATGTGTGCTGTGTGACAGCAGAACTGACTGTAACTTCAAGCTTGTCCTTTTAATTCTCCATTCCCATCCTAGTCCACTCCCAGCATTTTCTTCAGCTAATGCTTTTCTAGTCTACTAGCTCTTGATACGGGATTTTGCACTAGAAAAATCAAGAATCAAAGCCTCCTAACATTAGAAGTCAGCTGATGTATCGAAAACATTTCCAAAAAATTGTGTTTTCTATTTCAATAATAAAAACTATTTAAAGGGATGCCTGTGTGGCTCAGTTGGTGAAGCGTCTGCCTTCGGCTGAGGCAGGTCATAATCCCAGGGTCCTAGGATCCACTGCTGTGTCAGGATTCCTGCTCAGTGGGGAGTCTGCTTCTCCCTCTCCCTCTCATCCAGGGCTTTTAGAAAAAGCATTTTAAGATGCTAAGAATGGCAATCTATCATGTGAATTTCTTTCATTCACTAAAACTTGAAACAGACTTGTGGGGTGTGCGTGTGTGTATGTGTGTGTGTGTGTGTGTGTGTGTAACAGATTCTGGCTGAAAAGTGCCAGCTCAAATCCTTGTCGTGCTGCTGAATTAAGCTGTTCCTTCACATTATGGTCTGGTAACTTACTCTCTGGAAAGGGCGGTATCTGGCTTACCCTTTGCGAGAAAGCAAAAGAGGAAAAAACAAATTTAATTACAGCTGAGTTGGACTCTCATCTTTTCACTGTGGGCCTTTATTTTTCATAAGATTTTAAGCTGGGCTTCCAGCTTAAAAAAAAAAAAAGTGTTTGTTCCTAGATCAAAAGAGAAATGGGCAACTTATGGGTAGGGTTAGGGACCTTATATTAAGTGGGCAAATTGGTGGCCAGATGCTAAGCATAAACTGCAATGTGGTTTGGTGAGGAGTCCAAGTTGAGTTTTCAAAGCACTCCTCTCTCCAGGGTCTGGCACCAGCTCAGAGAAAGCACACTGTTGTCCCTGAATGAGGAGGGCACTTTGAATGGCTCCAGCAAGAGGGAGAGAGAGTTAGGCAGACCAACAGAGAGACAAATACAGATATAGGGAAACACAGAACAGAGAGAGCCAGACTGAACCGACAGGCATGGGTGAGCTGGAGTGGGGGTGACATTGGAGGTTTGGGTTAAACAAAGCAGACAGGCAGATGTGGGGAGAAAGAGGCAGACATAAATGGTTGTGGGGGAGGGAGAGAGAAAGAGACTGTAAGCAAGCATAAAAAGATGGATGCACTGAGCTTTCTTCCTCCTTATGCCTTGAACGTGTGCTACCACTGAAGGCAATGGCAGGATATTGGGGAGGGCTAAGGTAGAGGACAGCTCTTTTAAAGTCTTCAAAATGGAGCGGCACGTGGATGGCTCAGTTGGTCAGGCATCTGCCTTTGGCTCAGGTCATGATCCTAGGGTCCCGAGATCAAGCACCACACCACACCAGGCTCCCTGCTCAGCAGGGAGTCTACTCTCTCCTGCTGCTCCCCTTGCTAGTGCTCTTGCCCTACCCTGCCCCCAAACAAGCAAAGTCTTCCAAAATGGAAAGCAACCAAGAATACTTACAACCTGGGATTTATGCTGAGGTTTAAAAATAAATGTATGTACGTGTTGACACCCAGGTACAAACCAAGTAGGAATTCAAAGCAAATAATTAGATCGATCTTAAGTCATAAATAAATAATGCTTTGAAAATAACTAAAAATAATTCATATGCACAAGTGTCAAAGTTAGGGCACAAACCTAAAAAGCTGTCAAAGCAAATTGTAACTTCGAACCACTCATTCAGGGGGAAAAATTTACAAGGATGTATGTCAAATTTTAAGTGCTTATTCCTGGAATTAGGGTCTATATTTTTAAAATTCTTTTGGATAGTTTCATTTTTCTATAATGACTATGGCTTACTTGATTACACTTTTGAAAAAAAGAGAAATTTCATGTGGCATTCTAGCCTCAGTTTCATACATGCCAAAATACAGCAAGACATATTATCATCTATGAAGAAGTAATCAATCTGTTCTATTCTCAGTGTTCATCACATAAGAGCAGGCAAGAGCACCTAACAGCTATGAAGACCACTTCACAAACTTATTTTTGCTTAGGGCTCTTTTGTTAATGTTTTATAATTCAAACAACTGACTGATCAGAAGTCTCACCTTCAGCAATCTCAACAATAGTAGCCACTGTTTACTGGGCAGAAAACACATGTCAGGCATCATGCTGCATAATTTGCAGAGGTTATCTCATTCAGTCCTGACCATCTCTGTACAAAGCAGATACTGTTGTGATCCCATTTCCAGATAAGAAAGCCAAGACTTTATTTTTTTTAAAGATTTTATTTATTTGTTCATGATAGACATAGAGAGAGGCAGAGACACAGGCAGAGGGAGAAGCAGGCTCCATGTAGGGAGCCTGATGCGGGACTCGATCCCAGGACTCCAGGATCCGCCCTGGGCCAAAGGCAAGCGCTAAACCGCTGAGCCACCCAGGGATCCCCCGGAAGCCAAGACTTTAAAGGACTTATGTGGGTTATCCAACATTACCCAACTAGTTAAGAGGCATAGTTGGGACACAATCCTAGGCAGGTTGACTCTACCACCCAGGCTGGATCACACTATAACCCACCTGCTCTCAAGTGGTATTATTAACAAACCATAATATGTTGTCCAAAGGCAGGCAGAAGAGAGAGGCGAAGGTGAGGGTTGGGGCATATAACGGTAAGAAGCCCATCTTCCCAGGTGCTCAGCAAAAGCAGGCTAACTGCCAGCACAAAAGATTGCAGAGGCTAAACACACAAGGTCGAGACAGAATTTTAGCGAATTCAGGAGAGGGATCCAGAATCTGTTTAAGGGAGAACCAGGTTGTTGTGGATTTCATCTTTCCGTTTTGTAAGCTGCTATCCCTAAAGATTAGCTATGCAGGTCAGCCAGTGTAGCTTTTTTCTTTTTTGCTGGGGCGGAGGGGAGTGGGGGTGGGCAGTGTTTAAAGCATCAGAGATGGTTTGAAAAGTGAATTTTTGTAGAAAGTGCCAAGCAGAGCTGTCTTTCTGGCTAAAAAGAAACATTTTACAAAGTTCCAAGATGAGTCTGTTTTACTAAGAACCAGCAGGAGGGGCAGCATATACCTGTTCTATAGGATTAGGCTGGCCCCCTCTGGACCAACACAATGCATGCTTATTGTCACTCTGGGCTCTGGAAGGTCATAGTCACCTTTCCAGCAGAGGCTCAGGGCTGTTGGGCACAGTCTTGACTTGGACTAAGTGACTAACCAGCCTGAAGAGAATCCAAACTAAAATAAAATGTCCCCTGAGAGTATAAGAACTTTTGGAATCAGACAGATGGGTTCAAAGCCTTGCTCTGCCCCTGACCAGCTGGGTAATGCCGGACAATCACTGGATTCCACACACCTTGGCAGCCCCTTCATCTGTTAAGCCTACCCGGCAGGGCTATTGGAAATTGAATGATGGAGTGTAGTCAAGCCCTAGCACAGGGACAATTATGGACCAGGCACCATAACACCACTCAGCAGACATGGAGACACGTGGCCCCCGGTCATTCAACTATAGATTTCTGTGAGAAAGGTGTGCATATGATCAAAACAGCCAGAAGTCACCTACTACTAAACCTAACCCACTGTAAGTGATCTTCTCTGGCGTGGGACAGGTAGAGGCTTCATACTGGGTGTATATGTCTGTCAGTCCAGCAAGACACTAAGCTCTTCTCAGAAAAGCTCAGAGGAACAAGTTTTAAAATTCATTTTAAAATGAGTAAATTTACACCAACCAAAAAGAATGTTCATTCAAGCTAAAGTTATTTCATAAACAAAAAGTTGGCTCATTTTCCCGACAGAAATAAGTCACTGTGGAAGAAGTGCAGGTGAATGGAATGGAATAAAGTGAAGATCAAGTCTCAAATTCAGCTTATATATCCAAAGGTGGAAATCTGAGGCAGATTATTGAAGAAATGACTCCTAAAACTCACAAATTTTCCTCTAAATGAAACTGACACTCCTGGATAGCTTTGGTTAGATAAGGTTACAAAGAGTGTGTACTCTGTACAGAAAGGCCTTATGAAAAATACCAATCAACACTTCAAGGAATGTATGATTTCATGGGGTCTCTGACAGCCCCAACCCACTAATACTCTATAACTGCTCTCTTTTAAACAAGGATTTTTAAATAAGTGTGTACAGAGCTATCAAAAGTTAAATGTGCATGTGTGGATCATTTGGCTAGGCATAGCAAATAATAACTGCATATAGCAAAAGGTTAGGTTTGGAAACTTAGGGTCATTCTTTAAGCAGGCTCTTCACAGAATTTATTAAGTTGTTTATTTTAACATCCAGGTTGAAAAATAACCATAAATGTGCTATTATTCAGCTCCCAATTAACACAAACTGTCATACTTCACTTTCAGGCTGCCAGACACAACTTGTGAGGTGTCAACTGGCATCAGCTGTCTGTCTTAAGAATGACCCCTAAAAAAACATCCAAGATCAGGAAACTATAAATCAAGACTACATATACATTTTTCAATTTGCAGAGCATCTTCCTTGTACATCTCCCTAGCTCCACATCAGTATTTGCCCTAGACTTTTGACATTCAAAGCTGAATCCCACTTTGGACCTTTTGTCGTTTCTGCACATTATCTAGATTATCTACTTACTATATTTTTCAAGTTCAGCAGCTGACTAGGTATATGTAATTTCATATTATCCTAATAAGCATTATCTATAAAATCATGACTTGGCGTCCAACACAGTATTTATTTTTTTTCCCTAATAACTTTTTTTTTTTAAGATATTATTTATTTGTTCATGAGAGACACCAAGAGAAAGGCAAAGATACAGGCAGAGGAAGAAGCAGGCTCCCTGTGGGGAGCCCGATGCAGCACTTGGTCCCAGTACGCCCGAGCTAGAGGCAGACGCTCAACCACTGAGCCACCCATGTGCCCCTTACCTAATAACTATTATAAAAAATACTTGGCATCCTATCTAAATTCACAGCATGGATATGAAATCACTGCACGTGGACATGAAGCATTTGATGATGTCTTCTCACTACTTTCATGGTCAACTTTTCCTTGTAAGTTTCCTTCTTGTAAAGGCACTCTCAAGCGTCTGACCAGCAAATATGGTCCTACCCCACTTCCTGTCCTCACATATTCTCTTTAATCCTTGATCTGCTTTTTCCTTGATCCAACTTCTTTAGTATCCCCAGACACTCAATTAGACTCCTCCAGAGAGAGCCGGGTGTAGTCTAATGCTAAAAAAAAAAAAAAGCCAATCCATGAGACTGTCCCTGGAACATTCAAATCACAGGTTGAGGAATCCAAAGCTGACCTCTGACAGGCAGTGCCTCAAAGGACAATTAGCTAAAACTGGAGCTGGGACACAGCCTCAGGAAAGCATGCTTAGGTGGGTTACAAACGGCGCTGGAAAACAGAGAAGAAGAAAAAGTCTTTACCACAAAGCACTCAGCATCATTTCCACTAGAGAGATTTAATTGAAAAGGATGATTTCAACACTGGCTGCCCTAACAAATTAGTCTCCAACTGCGACTTCTGCCAAATGCATTTCTCCTCCCCCTAACGCAGAGGTGCTTTTAAATTAAAACATAAGGGGAAAGTGCAGAAGAGAGAGTCATTTATAGCACTTGGGCCACTTGAAACAACTTTTCACCAAAGGTCTATAATCAAATTATCAAGCTCTTCAAGTCAGTGCTTTATGACGGAAATAAAAGCCCCACTAAAGTATTCCGGGTCTCTTGGCATTTCCACGTCTCTGGGCAGGGTGCACACTGCAGCATCCCCATTCACACTAGCTGCATGAAAGAGAACAGATCACAAAGGGCAGATTACAAGGGAGAACAACTCCAACTCCAGTGGGGGAAGGGACAGGCGTGAATGGATTGTAAATAATGTTGCTAAGAAGGGAGCAGAAATATGGCAACTTCAAATAATCCTCTTGCCAGGAATTCTTCCCATGGGGAGGGACTGTTCTTTCTGTACTTTGCTTTCAAGTATGTGAGAAATACGAAAAACTTACTACCTGGGGGTACTCCTACCCTGCCATCTTAACTTGTAGCCCTTTGCAAACATTGTTACAATAACTTTTTTTAAAAACCCAAGTACTTTATTAGAGGAGAGGAAACCCGAGAGAAAAAGAGGAGGCGCTGAATGGTATTACAGGCAATTCTTGGTTGTACGTAATAACATCCCTTCTTCATAATCAGTGTCATAAAGCAGTTTGTTTTAAGGAAAAGTGAATCGTCTTAAAGATTAGTTCATCTCCTGATGTGGGCCCTTCCTATACATCTGCAACTGTGTTAAAGGTGCAGACTCTGAGCTAAGGATTATCATGATCACACACAGGCACACACAGATGTTTTCAGTACAAGTACCTTTGGGGAAAAGGCTGCAGCTGCCTTGAGCAACATACAGCCACCGAACTCTAATTTCACAGCCACCATTTCTGACTATAAGATATCACACCACAAATGACATGCTGGCTGACACTTCTATGTTGCTAACAGTCACAAGGACTTCTCTCTGCCGTCCTCAGGAAGCACAGTGTTACCCAAAGGATGCTAGCAGAGTGCAGCAAGCAATCACCCTGACTGAAACAAATGTGATCTGAGTGGTACATGGCATTTCCCCCAAACTTGCTCCCTGCTCTCACAGTCATCAATGACTTGAAATACTTGCATTCCTCAGATATCAACATGTGGGGAAAAAAAGAGCCAAAACCAAAACTAGACCAATCTCCAGCTACTTCTGATTTAATCCTTCACTGGTTAGGGAAGGAAGCATCCTCCAGTTCGGGGAGTTCTCATTTGAGGTTTAGTCTTCCAATTCATTATATACCATGTACAGCTCAAGCATCAACATACTCAATCCATACCCAAACTTCTCTGTAGTCACATTTTGGGCTGAGGTCCCAAATGAAAGACACAAGGTTTTCATCAAAATGCAAACAGTAATCTAAAAAAAACTAAAGTATGCCTTTCCCACTCCAATCCAAATTTCAAACACACACACACACACACACACACACACACACACACACGGGTAGAAAGAGACAATTAAAAAGAACCCGGTAAAACTTAAGAGTTCTCCTTTTCATTGTTTTCATTCTGTTTATCTTTTAAAATGAAAACTGCTGTGCAGGAACCCCCACAGGGAACACTATTCCTAGGCCCAAAAGGAGTAGCAAGTCCAAGGTGCAATGGAATGCCAGCTCCATCTGCCATCGAGAGCTACACTGAGTCTAAGTCACATCCTTATTGGTTTTCCCCACTAATTTGGTATCCTTTTAATTTCAATTTATTCCGGATGGGGGAGGGAAGCAGACTGAACATGGGAACAACAGAAACCTCAAACTCAGAATACCGCTCCCCAAGCCTTCCTCATTAAGCACTCTGGTTAATAAGGAATGAGTGATTCATTACTTCACAATGCCAATGTTTTCAATGAATTTGTGGCACACATTTTTTTGTTTTTTTGAAAAGAGAAACAGTATCTGCCCCACCTTCGGGCTGGGGCTATCAGCTAATAAACATCAAAAGCAATATTCAAAAACGAAACCACAAACAGCAAAACTAAAACTGTCTGATGAGAAAGTTCTTAAAAAATAAATTTTAGGGAATTAACAGCAATTTGATTAAAGATTTAATTAAGACCTGCCGATATCGACAGACCTTTAAAGTGGTGGGAGCTAAATTTCAACCTCAATTAAAATTATCTGGTCAAGCTCATTAATGCGTAAGCCATGAAAAGTGAATCCAGGGAAAGGTAAAGAACTCCACGGTCACGTCACCCACAGAAGCATGGGACAGGGCAACTTTGAGAACAGACTCCTAACAGCCAAAAACAATTAGCTGAGCTGCCCTAGCTACCTTGATAACAAAACTGAAAAAAAATCGTTCTTTCTGGCAGTCAGTATGTAATTAAATTTTTATACACTCAATTTAAGTTATTGAATGACTTTCCAGGGCTACTGTTTGTATTTTGAAGCTGTTCGTCCTCTTGACACAGTGTTCTGTTTGAAACTTTGCTGTGGATTTGAAGTATCTGACAAAACAGCTTTCAAACACATTCTACAGGAAACACTATGAACTGCCTGTCATAAAACCTCATTTACCACAAGTGAGATAAAAAACAAACAGTTAAAGCGTGTAACAGCGTTCCTCCATTTTTAGAGAGCAGCGTAACTAATGCTTTCCCTGTTTTGAGATACGGGAACTGTTTGGTGCAAACCTCAGCATTTTGTTGGAGTTAATAACAAACTAGACTCCTGTCTGCGTTTGAACTTTGTCCAGACCACTCAAATGACATTTCAGAATGGCTCCGGTGAAGGGCTTGCAGCAACTAATCCCCCTCGTTGCGATTACCCACTCTGATCCACTAGCTCTGCAGAGCTCACTCCCTCCACCAGTTCAGCAACATACAGCTCACGGCCTGCTGGCAGGGGAGGCCAAATGCCAGGAGGAAAGAGGCCTGCAGGAACTCTTCCCGCTCCGTTTGGTTCCATGTAACATTAGCAAGGACCTAACCCACCTCCCACAAGCTCATCCACAGCTGGGCCCAGAGCCAAGCCCAGCCTCTAGAAACTGCCTCCGAAAACTTACCCAGTGGAGCTTTCAGCCCTCGTGCGGAGGAAGGGCTGTTCTGGAGAGGCTTCTTGTCACCTTCCATTCACATAATCTGGCTGTGCTTCATTGCACACTTGCTACTGCAAGCTTGCATCATGACTTGGGTCTGCCCACCAACTCCAAATATGCTCCATGTTTGGTCTTATGTAACATTTGCTACTACTGTAAAAAGCACTTGAATTACAAAGGTCCTGGCAGATCAACAGAAAACAAGGGGTGGAGTCTAATTTCATCTAATATGGTCATACAAGGCGTCCTGGCTGGTGTAAATTAATCCTTCTATTTGAAAGGCAATTTACCAAAACTGGGGAAGATGGAACTTACAAATTTAACCTGCTAAAAAATGTGAATTTACTCACACCCTGATTTTTCTAAATACCTTTAAATGGATGCTGCTACCAGGTATATTAGAAAATTTACATGATTCATTATACAGCCTACATTTTAAGCCTCCACAAACCCAGAAGTTTTAAAGTTAATGCAATTTCTATAAAAATCAGCAGCCTCTCTCATCATTTCATTTCCCCATGATCTACACTTAAATATAATTAAAACTTGTCATACCAAAGCTTATTTTTCCTTCCTAAATCTAGTAACAAAAATCTTAACCAATTTTCTATGCACATTTGTAAATACATCTAATTTCAGAAAGATATACACCTGATTGGGAATTTGGTGTTCAATCATTAGGTGACTGACTAAAGCTGAGACCTTTTATGCTTTTAATCCAAAAACTTTTCTAACTAATGGCTCTTTATAAACAGTGTCTTCCTGGTCTGTTTCCCTCTCTGACCCCTATTATACTCCCCACAGAACTACCCTCCTCTTCTCAATCCCCAAATCTTACTGTGAAATAGATATGGAAAAAATAGCCAACTCTCCTGAGTTTTATGATGATAAAGGCTGCATACATAGATTTGGATGCCTGATAGTTCAGAATGAACACTTTTAAATGTCAAAGGGGCGGGGTGGGGGGCTGGAATTCCTCTACAGAATCCCATCACCCCATAGAGAATATTTGGCAAGAAGTCATGAATTATATGTGTGGAAAAGATTTGGCCTGGGAGGGGTGGGAAAGAGTCGTGAGGTGTAGGAAATGGTTTCTATTAGACCAGACACAAATTCCAAATTTAGTCTAAAACACAAGGATAGTAGCCACACTGCTTTATTTTCATGGCAAGCATTTAGATCCCAACCATGGCAAAAAAAAGTAAGATCCAGAGGTTTTCCTGAAACCTACTTTCTTTCTTTTTTTTTTTTTTTCCCAGACTTCTCATAGTCACAGTCAAACAATGCCAAAACTATGGTGGTCCTTAAAAGACACCAGGAACACCAGGTAGGAGGCCTCAGCAGGTCTCAGAAGCGCAAGATAAGAAAATCTTACAAAAGTTTAGCAAAAATATGAAGTTTAGAGTTAATTCACCAAAAGTCTTCTTAAGTTGGAAGAAAAAAAATTTCATTGCTATCCTGATCGCAACAGGTCTTAGCATTGTTCACTGCACCCACCCGCCCTCCCCAAAGGGCAGCTGAGGAGTCTCTCCTTGATGTCATCAGCCACAGGACAAAGCTGAGATAAGAAGCCCTTTCTCAGACTAAGCTTCGGTTCCACATCACCGCACCTGTCAAGCCAGACCCCAGAATCCTCGCTGTTCTAGCACAAATGCTTGCCTTTCCACTGTTCCCTTTTGTAGATGGCGGTAGAACATATTGGGGGAAAAATCATTAAAAATCCAGCCAATCCATGAGTTCCAAGAACCAAATCTTTTTGTAATTCTGATGAAAACTAGGGAGAATTTCTGCATACTTAATTGCTACGGTACAATCTATATTTAACTTCATAGTTAATTGATCCTTGAACAACATGGGGGTTAGGGGGCCTGACCCCCCATACCAAAGGGCCAAAAATCTAACTTTTGACTCCCCAAAAAGTTAATTATGAAAATCTACTATTGACAAGAAACCTTACTGTTAACATTGTTAATTAACACACATTTTCTATGTTATACATATTATGTACTGTTTTCTTAAAATGAGCTACAGAAAATTATAAGGAAGAGAAAATACATTTACAGAACTGTACTTTATTTATTGAAAAAACTCCACACATAAATAGGTAAAATCTGCACAGCTCAAACCTATGTTGTTCAAAGGTCAATTGCATAAACAAGAGAGAAACAATTTAAACTTAAAGATCTATATCCTAAAAGGGATGAATAAGCCAGGAAAATATAATTTTGTACAGTAAGAATATACACAAATACACAAAGAATGGGCATAAAGCTTCAAATTAGATTTTTGAACACACACATTCTCTCTGAATGTCCTGAGTAAAATGTTTAAGCAAATACTTCAATACCACTTTGTTCTGCTTGGACAGCATTCTTATGATTTTCTACCAACCATCTCCCAATATCCTATCCAAATAAAGTTTATTTTCATACTAAGTTTCTCAGTGACAGCTCATATTTAAGTGTCTGGGTCTGGGGACATGGTCACATTTCATTTTTCTTATGGAAAAAAAATTCAAAGACTACAGACTAAATAAAGGCTACAGACTAAAATACCATTTTAATAGAATAACATCCATGCCTTACAGACCAAAAATTATAGGTATTGGCTGTGTTATGGATGGTGTGCATTCATCAATTTTATTCTGGTGGACAAAGGGAGTCCTGAACTAACAAAAATTCTTCTGTGAATGAGCCTGCTCACAGCAAACAAGCACACCAGCAGCAGCCAGGAAGGGCAGTGCCTCAAAGGTGTGGGTTTAGGGGACAGCCCGCAGGCTCATCACTCCAGTTGTGCAGCCTAGGCCAAAAGCCTTCTGTCCCTCAGAGCCTGGGGCCTCTCCTGGGAAAGTGCCACGACTGCCTCTTCCCACTGGGCTGCGGTGAGGAGTAAGGAGGTAACGCACAGAATGCAGTGTCTGCCACCTTTTCAGTGCTCAATAAATGTTAGCTCTTATGGTTGAAATCAAGGAGAAATTAGATGGTGGGCATCAGTTCAAAGAAAGGCCAAAAAGGGAAAAGAGGTTCCTACTACAGAAATTAGTGACGTCACCAACAAATCTTGGGATTTCCTCAACAAACCCCTGAGAGGCCGGCAGGTGTCATCTGATTTTCAGCAGGGCAACCAACAGGCTGCTGGCAGCTGGGAAAGGCTGTGTTCCTGTCCTTGGTGGCAGCCAGTTCTCTAGTTTACAGGAGCCCAAGTCTTTACTGACTCCACTTCAGTGTCTCAGCAGGCCGGGCAAGTTATAATTGGCCTTAATTGGCACTTACAGGAGCTTTAACATTCCTTACCTGCTGCCAAGGAACACTTGAAAGGGGGAGAAAGTATTTTCAAACTTGGAAATACCAAGCAATTCATTCAGCTGTGGGCCTGGAAGCCTGCTATCCAGAATCAGATTAGCTTCACCAAGAAATGTTGCTACATTATTATCCAGTGCTCATTAGGTACTCATGCTGGATTAGGAGAGGTGGGAGATGAAGTTTAAATGGGGATAATTCACCTTGAGGGCTAATACCATGCAGCAGCCTTCCTATAGCTGGCATCATCTGATCTTCTGGTGGATGGCTCTTCAGGGCTCAGCCACACTGTGTGTGTGTATCCCTTTTCAACTGTTCTCATTGTTCAAAGGCAGGCAAATAAAGTAAGCATAACCTCATGGTCTGATTTACAAAGGCTTTATGTTAACCACGGTCCAACCTCAGTCCAGTCATTATTTGACACACAAGGTGAACACTGTTAAAAGGTGACCAGTCACACCAAATGCAAGGAGGATAATGAGATCAGAAACAAAACTGACAACAGATTAACTAACATCATCAGTCCTACAATTAAATCTACCCAAAACTGTTATCTTCCAGGAGCCTAAACATGTTGCTGAGAGGAATCCCAGCCTAGCAGACGCAGATTCTCCCCTAAGGTAAATTCCAAGTAGGATGAATAGAAATTTCCCACAGATGCCAGGAAAAATTGCTGATGACTGCTTAAATGAATATTTTTTTTTAAATCACTGCTCGTTTTGAAAGATCTCCTTGCCTCATATCATTCCATATTACTCAAACTCAGAAGATATATGCCTGGTAGTAAAAACATTTGTGCTTGTTTCAGAAACTTAGTTCAAAGTCAAATTACAATGAATCACATCTGTGTGTGTGTGTGTGTGTGTGTGTGTGTGTGTGTATAAAACACTTTAAGATGCTTTAGAAAAAGAAACTGAATTTTAGAAAGATAAATAGAACATCTACTCCTGGTGGTGACACTGTCATACATGTCTAGTAGATACAAAGTATTACAACCTTTGTGGAAAGCAATCTAGTAGCAGCTATTAACAATGCATATAGATATCCTTTCTGACCCAGGAATCCCTTCCTGAGACTCTGTGTTTCCCACAGAAACAAAACCACCACAGGAGTTAAAGATGTTATATATGTAGCAGGAGGGTTACTACTGTTTTGCTCCTGGAGGCATAAAGCAGGAAATACGTGTATGTCCAACAGGCAGAGGACTTCAAGGCGGAAGCTACTGCCTGGCCACACCTTAGAATAGTAAGCAACCGTTAATAAGGGGGGATTCGTGTTATATCCTGGCCTGTGAATGAATTCTCTTGTGGTATTGTTGAGTAGGAAAGAAGCAGAAGTGTATATAATAGAATCCATTTTCCATAAAACTATGACCAAAAGTCCTTAACTAATAAATCACAGGATATGTGCCCAAATTCATTAGCATGAGAAAAAATATAGTATATACTAAGTTAGGTACTAACACTTTCTATATATATAGAAAAAATATAGAAAACGTACTAAGGTACTAATACTGTACTAAGTTATAGATGGTTTACAGAAAGAGAAGACTTATAGTTGGAAAGGGTGGGCAAGCAGAAAGAGCCAATAAAATAAGTAGGCTAAACCGAAAATAGCTTATTTGAGATCATGTTTGTGTATCTATGTAAAAATATGTTTATATATTTAATATATTCATGCATATTCAAAAATCCACAAAGAAACTAACAAATTTTTGTTCTTAAAGAATGCACTGTGAAAGGAGCTAGAGAAAAATTTAGGCAGCCTTAAATTCTGGTATTACATCAAACAAGGAGATCCTGATTAGGGCTCCTATTTCATTTGTTTGGCTAAGCCAACTGAGATTCAAGTAGCACAACTGAGCACACTAAGAATCACAAAGAAAAAAGGCCTATTAGCCACTCTGGTGAAACAATATTTTAACATTCTAAAGCTCACTACAGGGACGCCTGCGTGGCTCAGCGGTTGAATGTCTGCCTTTAGCTCAGGGTGTGATCCTAGGGTCTTGGGATTAAGTCCCACATCAGGCTCCCTTCTCTCTCTGCCTGTGTCTCTGCCTCTCTCTGTGTCTCTCATGAATAAATAAATAAAATCTAAAAATAAAATAAATAAATAAAAAGCTCACTACAAATCTTCAGTACTTAGACATTCTAACAATCTTTTGAAAATATCAAGCATAAGAAGCAATAAACAAATTTCATTCCAGAGTTTGTTTCTGGCCTTAGGAGACTACTGATCAAGAACTCTATCGTGTATGATTAGGGATTTACTGCTTTTAACTTTTAAAACTGAGATAATTACCTTCCCTGCCCTCTCTCTCTCTTTTTAAACATTAAAACACAAGAGGAAAAGGTATAAAATTTCTTTTGAAATTCAATCTGAGAATTGTTATCTTAATAACAAAATGTAGAAGTAAACCTAAATACTGGGGTTTCTATATACACAATGTGAAATGAGGAAGGAAGAGCTAAATTTAGTCACTGCTCCCTTGCCTCAAACCAGTTTGTTTTGTGGGTGTGGGCTAGCACATGCACGAGAGGAATTATTCCAGCCAGGTAGTAGGTATTAGCGCATAAAGAAGCAATAAAAACTCCCTCTTCTGGTCATAAGTAAGACCACAGCTGAACGAGTTTTGAAATAGCAGCTGTGTAACCAGTAAACATACACGTTAGTCTTGTGAAATGACTCGGGAAAAGTATCTTTTAGCAAGTTTAATTAAAATGCGGCTTTATATACTGAAATATCCCCTTTAAAATCTGCAGCACAGCCATCCTGATGATTTCTATATATACTAGACAGGTCAAGAAGAGCACTGGTGAATAAAAAATATTTATTTACTTATTGATTAATGCCGCTAGAAACTCACATTTTCACTATTTTATTCTGGTGACACACATTAGAAGAACTGTTGGAAGTATTTCGTTAAATCACAGTAAAAGGGCAGCCCCAGTGGCTCAGCGGTTTAGCACTGCCTTCAGCCCAGGGTGTGATCCTGGAGACCTGGGATTGAATCCTACATCGGGCTCCCTGCATGGAGCCTGCTTCTCCCTCTGCCTGTCTCTGCCCCTCTCTCTCTCTCTCTCTGTGTGTCTCTCATGAATAAATAAATAAATACTTTTAAAAAATAAATAAATAAATCACAGTAACACTAACCTAGAGGGCAGCTCTGAGCAGCCTCCATGTGGAGAATTAATACACTGAAATAAATGACAGACACTCCCAAAGAAGAATGTTCTTTAAAGCACTGCCTGTCATAAAGCAACACTGAGAAACTACAGGTCTACCAATAGAGGACGGGTGAAATTAATTTAATTACACCAATAAAGTGGAATAATAGTCTTTAAAAAGAAGTAGTGTAGTATGAATTCACATGAAAAAATAAGATTAAGTTATTAAGTTAAAAAAGTAAACTTATAACAAATCCAGTATTAACATGTATGAGGGAATAAGATATATACAGCCAAATATGTCTACATGCAGGGTCTAGAAACTTTTATTCATTCTGATTTCATATTCATCTTTCTCTTTCATATTTATTTTTCTTTTACAATGTATACTACTACCTTAATAATGAAAAAAATCAAAATGCATGTGTTTTTGCTTTTTAATCGGCATGTTTTTGTTAGCAGAATGAGAAGCTAAGAAGTCCCAGGAAAGCGTGCACATCCTCTTTAGCTTCCTAGCTTCCAGGGCTAGATAACTACCGTTCCACTAAAACAACAACAACAAAATGCCAAAGTTTGGCATCATTGCAATAATCATTTTCAGCCCCTACAATATTTACAAAATGCCTAAAGAATGAATATAATACATCAGGACCCTTCATTCAGGTCAGAATACCACATTAAAAAAAAAAAAAAAAAAAGTCCCACACACAAATTGGAAGAACAGCCCCTTGATTCATCAACTAGGTAAAATCATCCAGCTGCCTGAGCCAAAAACCCCATGAGTCGTTCCTCATCCCTTCTTTCCCCATATTGCTAATCCCCAGTCCATCAGCAGGTCCCGCGCTGCCTGTCTACTTCTATGCAGACTGCAATTCTGGCCACAACTCTCAGCCTCTGCTCCAATCTTCATCTAAGCTTTTTCTCCTGATCCAGCTCTCAACTGGACTAGGGCAAAGCAGCCCACCACCTGGTGTCCCTCTTCTGCTCTTGTTCCTATGTTCCACAGAGCAATCATCGATCAAATCAGGACACTTTGCTGCTCAAAACCCCAGCAACTTCAAATTACCTGCACTGTCCAATCCTGATCCTTTGGTGGCCTGTAGGGCCCAGTACTCCCTTTTCCAAATCTTAAGCCACACCCCTCAGGTCCTTACACTTTGCTTCTCCACCTCCACACTGGCCTTTCTGCTATGCGCATTTCCACCTCAGGGTCTTCTGCACTTGCTCTTTTCTCTGTGTGCAACAACAGTCCTCCACATGTTCACATGGGGGACCAGAGACCTTTTTCTTGCTGACCTTCAAAATCAACACCTCAGAGAAGCTTTCTCTGACTAGCCTTACCTAAAGGGCCTTAACCCGGTGGTCGTTCTCTCTCACATTACTCCTAGCATTTATCAATACCTGAAGTAATCTTATTTTACTTGATTTTGTCTCCACCCTTCCTAACTAGAATAAAAGCTACATGAGAGACACTGCTTTTATAGTTCAGTGGGAGCAGGGACTAGAGCAGACATTCAGTACTCAATAAATATTTGTTAAATGCATAAATTACAATTTACTTATTTTTTAAGCAACTGGAAACACATATTAATAAAGGCAGAGATTCATTAAGAGGAAAAATCAATACATTTTATAACTATTCATTTAAATGTTGCTTCTAGGGATCCCTGGGTGGTGCAGCGGTTTGGCGCCTGCCTTTGGCCCAGGGCGTGATCCTGGAGACCCAGGATCGAATCCCACGTCGGGCTCCCGGCATGGAGCCTGCTTCTCCCTCTGCCTGTGTCTCTGCCCCCCTCTCTCTCTCTGTGTGTGACTATCATAAATAAATAAAAATTTATAATAAAAATAAATAAATAAATGTTGCTTCTATAAATGGCATAAATAACACCACTTAAAGATACTGCTTATTATATAAGTGAGGAAAAAGATAAAATTATATTAGCTAGGGACAAAGCAGTCCTTTATTTGATGCTACTGAAGTTATATGAAAAAATTAATTAGCACTATTTGGCTTGTGGCAAAGAAAAATTGAATTCACTGCATTTACTTTATACATGCCATTTTCAATGACAAGTTTAGGTCAAATGGTCAACTGTAAATTTCCACTGAGAGTTAAACTAACATCCACCTTGACATCATTCACATTTTGATATGCCTGCTCTGGTTAGCTCCCTTCCCTGACTCAGCCCTGACTGCTGGAGAAAGGCCTGGCATATGTCTCAGCAAAAGAGTGAAGTATTTTTGGCTCTGCAACAAGTTTCAATCTTTATACTGACTGCAGAAATAAATATGCCAACCAATTCTCTAAAGAAGCTACAGAATGTCATGGGGCTGGAACAAAAAGAGAAGGAGCTTAGCTTTGGTTACTAATTTAGGGTTAAATAGAGTAGGAGAAGAGGCTGAAGAGAAATCCAACAACTATGCTAAATCAACTACCTACTACTCATTACATCTTCGAATTACTAAATGTTCTCTCTGAGGTAATGGGCTCACAATGCCGACCCAGCTACTCTACATCAACTTTACAGTTCTACCTGGGCTAGGACATCTGTCACCAATGATGATTTTTGTGACATGTGGAATTCATTACATCTTCCCTGGATTTTCTTTTAACTCTATCCATCCTTATTACATGCAAGAGAAATAGATATGAGTTGCCGGAAAACCTGGCCTGGTACATTTTATCCATGTGAAAGAAATATAATTTAGGAGTTTTATTTGTAAATTGGTAATATAACTATCCATTCACTGGGTCGCTAAGAACAGGAAATGAGACATACATACAATGATGCTTTGTGAATCACCAAATACTATTAAAAATCATTAGTCTGTGGACTTTTAGATGAATGGCAACCCTTAAAAGATTAACTATCACTAAACGTTTCCAAGTAGAAAAAGGCCCCAATTATAAAAATACAGTGGCCAGATTTAGACAGCACAATGGACAGAACAGAGAAACATTTTCTTCTTTATCCAAAAACAAAGTTACTTAATAGCCAAATAAAATAACTCATTTAAAACGCCTGAAACTGTTACTTTCAATCAGATAGCAAAAAGAGGAAGGGTGTTCTTTAATAAACAGCAAAAACCTCTGCTTTGGGATGTAGATTAATTCAAAGGGCAGCAATCACCAATCACAACCATGTGAAATGCTGTACACAAAGGGAATCAGCAGCATTTATGCCAGAACCAGCCCATGGGATCTCGTAGATTAAGACTCATTTTGCTCCCCCACTAACATTCTCTGAAATCAATTTAATTAGCTCAAAAAAGTATGAGTAATTTCTATTTACTCATCTTCATTACATTTTTGAAAAATATAATTTATGCTGGCATCTAAAAGAATCCAAACCACCTCAGTGTACTTCAAGGAACATTAAATCCAAGCAGCGTGTGTGGGTATTAATTTTGCGTGATCTTAGTATCTACAAGTAGAGAAAGTTTAAGATCACAGCAGTGTTTCTGCTAACACTACTTTCACAAAGTTAAGAAAAACCCAGACTTATGATATTACACCCTCTCCAACCCCCATCTATGAACAGGTCTGAGAGAGGAAATATGTTTTAAACTGAGGACCAGACTTACACACCATTCATGGTGACTGGCAGGGACTCAGTACATAATCAATACATAACACCAACTGATAAAAGACCAAAGATATTTGTCCTCTGTGATGTGAGAATTCTGCTTCCTAGACATGACAACTTCTTAGGGCTAGAGTTGGACAGCTCCTTAAACAACAGAGGAAACCAAATCCAATAGCTTGAGCTGGTGTTTCCCAAAACACGGGGTAGGTATCACTCCCCATCATTAACAACATTAAATCTCAAGTGACAACTTACTTCTTTCCCAAATCTCCTTCAATTCTTCTGATAATATCACACTACCATGCGGATAACACTGCCTAAAATGTGCTAGTTTCCTTTTCCACAAAGGGAGCAGGCCCCAGGCCTCAGCAAGAACATCAACTGGGAAGAACATCAACAAAGAATTTAATCATCTTTTTACTACATTTTTTTTGACACTTAGCATCTATGGCAAACACAACCACCAGTCTTCCTTTTGACGTTTCTGGTAAGGTTCTCTTTGTAAGGACTTCTTTAAACAGAAGTGGTCTGATTTAAAGAAAAATATTAAGTGGAATTATGTAAGCAAATCATAGAGAGCCCGACTGATTAAAATCAGGGAAAGGTGGCAGAGGCAGGTGTGACTACGAGGCCTTGCTCAGGGACCCAGGGCTGAGCCAAAACGTGAACAAATGGGTCAACTTAACTAACCTGGGGCAAAATACTTCAACAGCTGACATTCAAGCAGGGTTTCAATTCATTAGAGATTGTAAATGTGGCACCTGTCCCAGCTGAATTAACAGCATTCACTTATTTCACCTAGGTAAGATCACCTCATGTCTGCATAAAAGATAGATGAGAGAGGAATTAAGGTATTCTTCATAAGCAAACTCAAAGAGAAGGAAGCAGCAGAGCAAAGAACAGCACAAGCACACAGCATGTCAGAATCACTGGGGAAGCTCTTCCAAAACAGAACCCCAAAGGCACCCCAAGTCATCAGCTAGTCCAACCTGTTCAGCTCTCTAGCCAATGTATATAAACAGGACCACACATCTTATGCTCCTTAGTAGCCAGCTTAGGACCAACACATTTCTTACTGAGATTCCTGCCTTGGTAAACAATCTCAAAAGAAGGGTGCTCCGCCCTCCTCCAAACTCAAAGTTTGAGGCAATTAACAGGACATTTCCAGCATGTAATACCAAAAGTTAAAAATCAGTTTAAAAAAAACAAGGGCCTCCGTTCGTGCCATCCTTGCTAGACTCAACACATTTCTGAGTGCCAATCTACGTCAGCCACTGTGCCAGGCGCCAGGAATACAAAGCAACAACCCTGCCAGAGAGGAGGGCGGCTGTTATCACAATGCATCCCAGCCAGCCTGTGGGTCAGCATCGGTCTCTGGAGTGGTTTAGAATATAGAGTCCTAGGGCCTATCCCAGAGATTCCCATCTAGTTGGTCCAAATGGTCCTTGGGAAGCTGCCCACTTAGAAAGCTCCCCTTTGATTCGGATGCACAGCAGGTCTGGGATCCAATGATTCAAATTATACTTTTAAATCTGAAATTAACAGTAAGGAACATCTTGCTCTCAAAAATACCAAGTAACTAAAAGAAAATATGAAGTATCTTGGACTACTTCAAAACATTAAAACAGCAGCAAGAAAGTATGGTATTACTATGAAATTTCCAAGAAAAAAAAGCAATCTATACTTAAAAGCAAAAAGACCTATTAGAACCTGGGAATGACACTACCATCAATCACCATCACTGCTCACATGGAAATCTGGGTTAACCATTAGCTCCCTTTCTAGGCAGTTTGGCTAGCAAAAAAAAATATATTATCTCTCACTACTGTGGGTAATAAGCTGCTCACCAATTCCCAGTAACACTACCACCACCATGAATCGATTTATAAGCCTCGTTGGTTATTATTGCTTCCTTCTCTGTCCTGGCAGCAGTAGCTTTAAAGGAATTGCCTGCTGGATTTCATAGCAACAGCTCACTTGTTCATAAAAGCCACAGATGAGTATCAATAATCCATTAATTCACAGAAGACTGTCTGCATATTTTCACCAATTTCATGCAAAGATGAGAAGAGAATCCTTCCATTGGCAGGTATGGATTCTTCCTAATACCTAATACAGACTATAATGGCCACTGGGAAGAATTTTGAATTTGAAAAGTGTTTTCGGTATTGACAGGTTAAGAATGGGCCTTTGGGAATTACAACAACAAAAAACACATGGATTCCAAAAAAACTTTTCCCTGTTACAACACCTATCCCCAAAGAGAGGAGAGACACTGGCAGCAATGGAAATGCTCCCTGGTACTGGGAACACTGCTCACCCCTCCTGCCCTCTCCATAAGTGGTATTTCAGTCCCAAACCTCTCCAGGGTCATCACATGGTGCCTCTCTCGATTTCGTGCAGTGTACCCAACCCCCAACACCTACCCACGTCCAAACCTCCGGTTTGTTTTCCATTAGCTTTCTCCTTGGTGCTGCCTCACAGAGGAAACTCCTTCACCAGTTCCCAGCCGAAAACCTCTCTCCAAACACCCAGACCCCATCTTTCTGCCAGGGACTCCTCTCTTCCAACTCTTCTTTCAGCTTCCGTATTTCCCTGGCCACTAGAGGGACCAAGCCCCACCCCTCCTCACCCAGTGGCTTTATCAGTCCCATTCTAGCTCCTGCATAACCATAGAAGGCATGTGAGCACGTGAATCTTGCATTCACATCTTCTCATTTACACGTCTGAAGTGACCACCATTCCTTTCTCCTCCAACAAGTATCTTATTAGAAGATGGTGGGTAGACTAAGTACTAGAGAAAAACGGCAAAAATATGACTTTCTGGAACTCCCTCACCTCTGCCCCCAGTACACATTCTTAAAGAGAGTGAGAAAAAATCACCTCCGTAAGATGTGCTGGAACAACTGTGTGAAGTGCTTCTGGAAGAGGGGACCAAGGGAGGCCCCTTTCTGCCTGAGGGAGTCTTGGAAGAGTGAACACCTTTCAGTGGGCCTTGCCCCAAGCTGCAGCTGTTTACACACTGCCATTTGTTCTCCTGTTCCTTGTCGATCCATTCTGCCCACCACTCCTCCCTGAAGGATCACTAAGTCATCACTTAGAAAGAAACCTGCAGCAGGACAACGCCAGGGGTCTCTAGTGGGCACTGAAGCTCTGAGAGCTAGTCCCAGCTGGTCTCGGCACACTGCTCATCCCCATGTGGTAAAATCAGCTTTGGCCAATGGAGACTCCATGCAGTATATCCCAGACGGCATGGAATCTCCTGCCTCTGTGCTTGCTCACATCATTGCTATTGTCAACCTGAGGCCACATGGTGGTTCAGCGCACAAACTGTGAAGTTATATATGGCAGCTCTATCTAACCCCATCAAAACACTGCCCATTTTAGGGGATTATAGGTGATTTTTATTTTTTTTTATTTTTTTATTTTTTTAAAATTTTTTTATTTATTTATGATAGTCACACAGAGAGAGAGAGAGAGGCAGAGACACAGGCAGAGGGAGAAGCAGGCTCCATGCACCGGGAGCCCAATGTGGGATTCGATCCCGGGTCTCCAGGATCACGCCCTGGGCCAAAGGCAGGCGCTAAACCGCTGCGCCACCCAGGGATCCCTATAGGTGATTTTTAAAAAGTATTTTCTGCATCTTCCACATTGTACATGTATCACATACCTAAAAACTGAAAGATAACATTTGCACATGGGACAACAGATCCATTCTACTCTTCGGAATAGCCTAACCTTAAGGTAATGTTCTCTAAGAAGCCTTTTCATCAAGAAGCAATCTGTGTTCCTCCTTATTCTTAAGACACTGGACCGTTTTTTCACTTTAGACACAAATCTTTCTGTATCCACAGCTGTACTTTTTCTCCCTCTCTCATACCTATCATGCGTGAGGTGTTGTAGAAGGCACTTTACATGTTGTTTTCACTTAATGGTCACTGAGAACCTATGAAGTTGCTATTACCATTCGGACATTGTAACAAAGGAAGCTGAGGTTGGAAAACTTGCTTGGGGCAAACAACCAATTTATGGTTTTTGCAAGTTTAAATTTAAATCCAATCTAGTTTGGCTTCAAAATCTTGAACTCCAAAAAAATTTGGTAATTGATTAACTACTTTTTCCAATACTAACCTCTATGAGTCTTAATCAAAGAAGACAATATCTTATTCACCTTTGTACTCACTCTAGTGCCTACCCCAGGGCTTCACTCAGAATGAGAAACTCAAAAAACCTTTTTATGGTTACATAAAAAAATCTATTCCTTTGTGAAAACATGGTAGGACAATTGGTATGATGGCATGACTCTTAAAATGACTTTTGTCCCAATAGCAAGCCTTGCAGATTTTAGTCTTAAAATGCATCTCAAAGCTATGTTGTCTCCCCAGCTCTGGTGTCCCACCTTAGCCTTACTTACTTAGTCTGTTTTCATGTCTTGCCTTTGAACTATTTTCCCTGCTTTTACTCTTCTCCTACAATTTACTCTCAGCAAATTAACCAGTAAGGTGGGCCTGTGTTACTTTCTTATATAATAAGCCCTACATTATATGCATCTTATATAAAGCCCCCAGGCTGCTTCTTACTCTGTCCTTCAAGGCCATGCACAATCAAGGTCCCTGCCTACAAGGGCAGACTTCTCTAGTCTCTACTTCCCTTCACTATCCTCCATCTAGTGGTCAGCTATGCATCACTTCTTCCCTCTGTATAAGAAAGCTCTTATTCCAGACTGCCACATGGCTCCATCCCATCACTTAAAGCTCAGGTCACCAGGGTCACTTCCTCACTTCAGAAGCTTTGCTTAAACACTCTACCTATAGACGGATCTCATCATTCTGTCTCAAAGTTTGCATAGTACCGAGGACAACGAAGAAACAACTTACAGTTATTTAAAAAGTATGTCTAGTTAGTTTTGCCCACCTCTTAATCTAAACTATAAACTCCGAAGAGGTAAATAAGGATTATAGTATATATCCCCATGCCTGAAACAAGGTGTACACTCAAATACTTCTGAGCTGTAACTGAACCCAACTGGATATAAAACTATGTCTTTAGGTGGCATTATGACCATGCAAAACCATCTTATTTGGATTCTTCCATGATTAAACATCCAGACAGCAAGTGTGGAGCCTAGAAGCCCAGAGATGGTTCAGGGTTCATGAAATCCCTAAAGACACAATGCTTCATTTCTCAGTACATGTGAATTTTAATGGAGAAGATGTGACAGCTTCATCATATTCACAGATTAGAACATGATGTCAAGCTGGATTTCAAACTACTGCACTTGGACGTTTCAAAATCACATTTCTTTTTAAAAAGACATGTATCCATACTGTGTGTGCATGTATAATTTTACCATCTACTAAATTCACAACCATGAGGTGTAGAAGGAAATAAACCTTTCACTATACTGACTCAATATTTCAAAAGAGATTTTATAAAATACATTTTTCCCTGTCCAATTTCAATAAATTAGAAAATGCACATCACTTCCAATAAAATTCAGAAAATACCCAACATCTGACAGGCATTAACCCATTCAATGAATTAGAAAGCCTACCTCCTGACAGAGGGAGGGATATTATATTCTATCCCTGCTGTCACTGGCCTTCAGTTTAATCCTGCTTTACCTTTTACCCTCTAATAATGATTTCTGAATGGTTATGCACTTACCATAATGTGATTGAAATGCCTGCGGTTTGACAACCTGATTACAGTCGTTACACACCACCAAGTAGAAATCATCGTGGGCTGGACACAGACCAAATATTGGCATGTCTGCAATAAAGAAAGAGCATCACTCACTCATCTGGTTCTGATTAATATGAAACCATTTAGGCTAGCAATACTTTCTAAAGGAGCTGCTTTAAGATGAAGTACACCAGTACAAATGTTACTCCAGTATCATTTAAAAGTAACTGATGTGGCACCATGACTATTAAGAGAGAAGTCAAATCAGGCTTACAGAATCACTGTTCAGAGAGTCAAAATAAAAGGCACCAAAAGTCATCAGTAAGAGGTGAAACAGACAAATCTATTAAAATGCAAACAATGCATACACTCACACAATAAAACAACTTTAGATAACTCCACCAAGGGTTATAGGGAAGAATCTGCAACCACATAAAATGCCTAGCAAGTTACAAAGCTGTATCATCTAATGATTTTATTTAACTATGCATTCTATTCCAGCCATTTGGTCTCTGAGTTCTATGGAAAATTTAAGAAAGGAAGCAGAGGTTTCACTAAAGAGTAAAATTGCTGGTTTGGTCAGTGTGTAATACAAAGAAATTTATTTTTATACTATTTTTTCAGGTCACAGGAACCTCTAGTCCTTTTGCTCACATACTGATGCTCCTGAATACATGGAACTTTGGTACAAACACAGCATTACATACATTAATCTCAGTTCAGTTACCAGAATAGGGCAAGATACAAGTTGGATTTTTTAGTTAGAAAGTTAAATTAATTAAAACACAAATGTGAAACTAAACTATCTGCATATATACAAAAACTGAAAGTGACTTGATATATGGTTAACTAAAAAGTCCTAACCATGAATAATTACTTATTACAACAATCTAGGTAGGGAATAGCACTAACATTTCAGATCCAGAATCTAATCTCTTAAATATTTCAAAAGTGGTGATTTTAAGGGTGCCTGGCTGGCTCAGTGAGTAGAGCATGGGACTCTTGATCTTGAGGTGGTGAGTTCAAGCCCCACACTGGGTTAAAAGATTCCTTTAAAAAAAAAGACAACTGCTGATTTTTTTTTTAATAAATTTTTTTTTAAGATTTATTTATTTATGATAGAGAGAGAGAGAGAGAGAGAGAGGCAGAGACACAGGAGGAGGGAGAAGCAGGCTCCATGCTGGGAGTCTGACGTGGGACTCGATCCCGGGACTCCAGGATCACGCCTGGGCCAAAGGCAGGCGCCAAACCGCTGAGCCACCCAGGGATCCCCACAACTGCTGATTTTAAACAAGTATTGTGTACACTATTTAGAATATCTGCAATAAATGGATAATTAGCACATTTCAATTAGGCAAATAGTTGAGTACATCAAATACCAAGTTTGAAGGGGGAAAGAAGTCCTAAAACTAATTAGCTTCTGTTTTCCTTCCTGTAAGATTTAATTTCACACTTTCTCCAGCTTGGGTGATCATGGCAGGTTTACAGGAAAAAGAAAATACCCTGAGAAGATATAAAGTGATCATAGTCTCAAAAGTACTAAATTACTTATCTAATATCTACACACAAGATATAGCTCAGATTTTGTTTAAGCAGTTTCTATTACACTGAATTACACAGATCGCTAGCTATAAATCTGAAATATACCAGGGACCAACAAGATTCTGAGATGCAGTGGCAGCACTGAGCAGTTTCTAGGTGCTATTATCTCAATTCTTTTCTCACAACTACCTAGGTAGATACCATTACAACCCCACTCTAAAAAGAAGGAAACTGATTCACAGAGAGATGAAGTACTTTGTCTACGTCAGAAGCTGGGATGCCATTCTGACTCACAACAATGGCTTGGACCTGGTCCCTTGAAGATCAGAGGAACGTGATTTCTAGAAATTCCTTCCAGTTTCCACCTCCATTAAGTTGGAATGTCAGACCTGAACACCTTTGATAAACTGATTAGATAATGTAAGAAGCTTCTAGTAGACTGCTGACTTCTGTGACTAAGCTTAATAATTTAATGAAGAATAAGAACCAAACAATGTGCTATTTTCCTTGAAAGCATGCCCACATTGAGTTAATAATAGTACATGTGGGAGAAAAGGAAAGGTTATATCCATGCAATGATCAACATGTAATAAGCCATTTTCCATGGCTACAATTTGACATGATATTTCATTTTAAAAATAAAATTTAAGTAGTTTTCTTTTAAGTTCCATATACTCCTATGCTAAATGCCTCTAACACAAGACAAATTAAGAAAGAAAATCTGAATTACAGAACATAGCATTCATAATTAACAGTTGTAAAGTATGAAATGTCTATAAATATCAAGTTTCATTAATGAAATTGACTCAATTAATTTTATTAATTAAATGGTAGTTAAAATGGCATTAAATCAAGTGTGGTCTCAGTTTAGATTTAGGCAACTGCGATGTGCTGGTTTGTGTGGTTTCCCACAGCACTCAAAGTTAAGCAATGCTGTTTAAAATATATCACTTTGTCAGATACTAGCCCCCCAACCCCTTTATAAATAAAGCAATTTGAAAAAATTAAAAACTATACCAATCCTTTCAAGTAGTAGCAATTCAACTGGCTACAATAATGTTTATACAGAAAACTGTTCTTTTTTGAATCACAGATTCCTTTCTTCCTTTTGTGAGACTTAGAAACATTATTAAAAATAAGAAGGTAGGAATCATTCTGTAAGGGACCAGGAACATAGACTTCTGTAAAAACTTCAATTTCCTCAGTAACTTAAGATCATTTGCAATCGATGATGACAGTAATGAAGATAAAACAGTTGGCCTTTACTGAGAGACTGCTATGTACCAAAGGCCCCGTGCTAAGGACTTTTTATATGGTTTATCCTACAATATAATCTTCGTTTTACCCATGGAGACTTGAACTTGTTTACTATCACTCACCAAGAAAGCATAATCATGACTCAAACTCAGGTGTGCTCTTTCTGTGAAGTCAGTTCTTAATATCTCACCAGCACATCACACTCCCTAAAAAGCCTGCATAGGCAGGAACTCTCTCTCTCTCTGTCTCTCTCTCTCTCTCTCTCTCTCTCTCTCACACACACACACACACACACACACTCTCTCTCTCTCTCTCCCTCCCTCCCTCCCTCTCTGGAAAGAATCATGGTACACACTTAAATCCAATTCATGCTACCCTAAGAAACTGAGTTCCAGTTATGAAAATCTAAAGCAACTTTAATTTTAGCTTTCTAAATTCTTTACTTTCAAGATATCCATATTTGGAAGTAAGCTAGAAGATACAAAATAATTTAAATAAAATGTCTTCAGGAGAAAAAAAAAAAAGAGTTCTATATCCTTTTTCTGCACTGGGACATTCCAGAGGCCTTAGCAACAGGAACAGAATGTGGAATGTTGTGGCAACAGAGAAAATGAAATTTTTGTGAGAGACAGTATGTATGTTTCTGAATATTTTTAAAGAATGTTTATAATCAGCCCATCTACAAACTAACATATAAAACTTGTCCAAATGCAAGGAAGTAAAAGATTTAAATCAAAAAATGAAATAAGAGTTGATAAAAATGTTACTACTGAGTTTTTTTTAAAGTTAATAAAATACACTGTAAACATACAACTTAGACCATTATGTACTTCAAAATAATGAAAAGTTTTTAAATCGTACACCTGGCTCCCTGGACTCCAAAATAATTTGAAAGAATGGATTTTATTGTGTGTGAGCCCTAAATCTTTTTCAGGATTCAGGTCATTCCAATCTTCCAATTAGCAAGTAGCCCAGCACCCACATCTAGGCCATCATGTACTTTGTGGAGACCCCAGGCCAGCATACAAGGAAGGACTGGGTTTAAGCACATGGACACATGAGCACCTGTGCAGAACCTCCACAGACAAGTGTAGAATGAAGGCTCTCTACCTGAAATCAGATCCTAAACAGGAGGGAATGTATTCAGTTACTTTGGTGCTACTATCCCCAACTTGAGAACTGAGTTCAACAACAGAACGTGTGTGTTGTAAGCAAAAGCATCCCACCTTTGCAGCACCCTGGGTATCTCCCTTCTCCCATACTCCCCGATTTCTACATGCCAATGACTCCTACATTTCTATCTCTAGCCCCAGATGGTTCCTGAGCTCTGTCTACACTCACATATCCAACTGCCTACTAGACACTGCCATCTGGATGTCTTATATACATCTCAAAAGGATAAGCATGTCCAAGAGAACTCCACTTTCCACCCTGCCCTGTTCCCACCCCCTAAAACTTCCCCTCTCTTGGGTAAATGACTATTCATCTCCTTGATTCCTCAAACTAAAAATCCAGATGTCATCTCTTGATTCCTCTTTCCCTCTTCACATCCAGGCTTGGCTTTACCCTAAAATCTCTGTCCACTTCTCCCCATTATCTAAGCCACTGCTCTAGAGCCTCCCACCAGCACCTTGTTTCTAATGGACTATGGAGGTAGTCCATCTACCAGGTGGGTCTACAATCTCTTCCACGCAGCTGCCTAAGTGATTCTTTGAAGTCCTCCAACAGATCGTGTCACTACCATTAACATTTCTCCAGTGGCTTCCCACTCCTCTAGGAATAAAATCTCAGCCCTTACCACAGCCCCCAGGGCCCTGCCAAATATTCATCTACCTCTCTCTCACTCTCTGCTCCCTTATTCCTTCTCTGCTCCTCTCTCCTTGGCTCATTCTGCTCCAGGTACACTGTCCTCCATTCTCTCCTTAAACCAAGAAAGCTTTCTCAGCTAGTCTCTGCCCTTTCTCTTCATAAAATGCCAAGTACATTTGTACATTGTCAGGTCTGGTTCAGCTCTCTTCTCTTCAAAGAACTCTCCCACTAACCATTAGTTAGTTGCTCTCTATCACAAATAAGCAGAGGTGCTAACAGAGAGGATCCCTCCCTATCACTCTGAATCCAATGTGTTGATGGACAAGTTCTGTAAGCCCTTCAAACTTCAGTTTCTTCATGTGTCAAATGGTACTGATAAACAGTACCTAATTTACTGGGCACTTCATAGGATTGAAAGATTAAGAGTTAATACATGCAAAATCCTAGGAGACCTCCTTAGGCAGTGCTCATGTAACAGTCCCCTCCCCAACCTGTGAGATAGGAGTCATGCACCCACACTATTGCTCAGGAAACAAGGCACAGACATTGAGACTTTACAAGCTCGTAAGTGGCAGAGTTGACATTTGAAGCCAGATGTGTGGGGCTCATGAGCCCAGGCAATTCCCAACAGTCTCTCAGAAACACTGCCTAAACCTGCCTCCTCCATGCTACACCCACTGCCAGTAGCCACAGTGGTAGCTTCCGCACACTAGGACAGATCTCCTAACAGAACCTGTTTCTTCCCTTTTCAGCCTCCTCTGCCCTACTGCCAAAGCCACAGACCTATAAAGCAAGAACACTAATCCTCTCCTCAAAGACCTTTGCTGGCTCCAAAACAGGGCTTGGAAAAAAAAAAACAAACAGGGGTTGGACCCCTGACCAACCTCTCCTTGACCAAGGGCCCTAGCATCTGGCTTCTCCCACCTCTCCGGTTTGAGTCAACCTGCTCTAGCCTTCTCAGAGCTAAAAGGGCCACTCCCCTGGCCTTCTCAGAGCCTGCCTTGTCTTCCTACAATCCCATCTGTTGCCCAGAACCATTCCTAGAACATAGAAAGCTTTCCCCTCTTCTTCCTGGAACTCCTACTATTTATTATTTAATAAGAACAGTTTCACTGCCCTCTCTACTGTGCTCTTACTCATATCATTCATTATCCCATTGGAGTCCCTCCATCACTGATTTATGGATGGTAATTTACAAGCAGCCACCTCTGTAATCCTGCCTAACAGCAGACTCCTTCTTGCTTTCCCTAGCCCAGATCCTGAGAAGCAAGCTCTCACTGTGTGTTAGTGAAGTCATGACTGGCACTTGGAACTTGTCTGTAGCTTCCAGTTGCTCTTAGCATAAAAACTGGATCATGAGGCCTTAAACAGCCTTAACTTGCCTCTTTGCAGCTGGCCCCTCTGGCCTTTGATTTGTTCCTGGAGCACATCATGCTCTCTCCTGCCATAGCACCAGGTGCTTGCTGTTCCATCTGCCTGGAACCACCACCTTCTCCACATCTTTACCTGGCTTGGATGTCAGGTCTCAGCCTGGATGTCACTGTCACGGAGACTTGGCTAGGCAGGCCCTGTTATACGTTCCCAAAGCACTGACTTAGTTATTAGCCTTACCACAGCGAACTATGCTCAATTTGTAACGACCCATCTCATCGTATGAACCTTAACCACCTCCCACTAGAAAAAGTTCTGTATTTGTCTGACTTCCTACTCTAGGGACAGTGCCTGACAATGCCTAAATTGACCAATAGGAAGCAGCAAATAAATGTGTCATATATTACCTGATGAACAATAAGTGAAGTATTAAAGTCCTTGGGGGGCCATCATAAGTCAAGGTTATAATTGTGCCTTTATGTCATTTAACGACAGAGTCATCCACTAGAATTGAGTATGCCATTTAGTGACACAAACATTTGAGGTGAGAAGGTTTCCCTTAAACATGTGATCAATCCCATTCCTGTGGGATGGGATGAACCAATTCATGTGTCAGGGTCTGATTCTCAGAATGAACAGCAGCAATTTCTCTTTTGCTGGTTTATCAATGCAGCAACTAAGAGCAGTTGTAGAGTCAGACTACTTGGACTCATGTCCTTATTCTTTTTCTTACCAGCTGTGTGATCGTGGTTACATTATTTAACCTCTTTGAACTTCAGTTTCCTCATTGGTAAAATACCGTTAACAGGACCTGTATTTCAAAGTGTTATTTTGAAGATTAAATGAATGAATCCATGGGGAGCACTCAGGGCTGAGCAGGTAGTAAACCTACTCAATAAATATGAGCAAAAAACCCCAAAACACAAAAATAAACATTTGCAGTGTCTGCTGCAAGGGCCCCAGCTCCCATTAATTAAACTCACAGAAGACTGATATATACACAGACAGGGACAATTTTACAATGCGAGCTGAGCACTCAAGTGGACTGATGCTCCTACTGCTGACCACACTCTACTCTCCGTAAGCAAGAAAGGCAGCGGGACAGCGGAGAGGGCTCACTGGCACTCCTCTCCCTGTGGAGGGTCAGGGCCCATGCTTCCGAGTTTAAGCTATGCCCCTGCAAGCCACAGAGAATCCAAGATAGTAAGTGAGGAAGCCACATTATAGAAAAAAATCACTCTGGCATAAGTGTGGATCAACTCAGGTGACAGCAAGGGGGTAGACAGATCGAGGACACTGGTCCCTAGGACTAATGCACAGAGTGAGACATGAAACACCTGTGCAATGAAAATGGGGGCAAACAGGCCAAAGACAAACTCTGGAGGACCCCGCCAAGCCCTCAGATTATAGGTGGAGTATAAGGCCAGGGGAGGAAGCCTAAGATGGCGCTGCACTTCCTTCCACACTGCAGCTAATGTGAACGCATAGACCCTGGTAGACACGGATGGAAGAACTTGGTGTGCAAAGGCAATAGAGCCCAGTGGCTAAAGGTACAGCCTCTGGAGCCACACTGGCTGCATTCAGATCCCAACCATGCTACCTACTAGCCTTTACTCAGTTCCCTCCTCTATACATGGGTAATTGTACCTACCTCATGGGTTGCTGAAGGGATAAGGAATATGAAATCCTATAACAGTGAAAAGTACTTTAAAATGTGAGCCACTTTTTATCCTCTTCCCTACCACTGCTCTCTGGCATTTGATCTAAATAGTAGCTATGCTCCCTTCACCTTTTCCAACCTTCACTCCCCTACAGCAACCAGTGATGTTTTTAAATCAAAATATCACCTAGTCTGACTTAACCCCTTAGTAGTTCTCCAATGTAGTCAGAATGAAAACCAATGCTTACAAGGCTCTGCTTGACCTCTGCAACCTCAAGACATAGTATTCACCCCACAATTTCCACTCCAGAATTCTAATCTCCTTGACAACTACACCAGCATGCCAATCACAGGGCCCTTGCTAATTCTGTTCCCTCAGTATGGAATGCTTTGCCTGGCTGGCTCCAGACCTGGCTCCAGGTCTCAGCTTACATTCCAACAGAAGGATCTTCCCTGACCACCCCCACTTAAAGCAGGCCTCTATCTCTTCAGATAATTCTTCTCTTCACTCATTAGTTATTTCTTATTTGTGCTTTGGCTCTTTCCCTAAGATGTAAGCTCCATGAAGGTAAGTGCCATATCTGCATAGCACAATGCCTAGCACACAGGTTCTCAAAAAAAGAACTTGAGAAAGCCCTCTGTATCAGACCTTCCGAGTTTAAATTGCAATGCCATCATCATTCACTAGGAGTGTGACCTTGGGCAAGTTCCCCTGCTTCAGTATTCTCATCCATAAAATGGAGATAATGCTAGCAGCTATCTTAATGGGTAGTTACAAGCGTAAAGTAAGGTAGTATGCAGAAAGCTCTTAGAACTGTCGGACATGTGCTAGGTCTGCTACTTTTACTGTCAGTGAATTACATTAGTCACTGCTTCCAATCTCTGCCATCAACAGCCAGCACCTCTTATAATACTATGTATTAAGTACTTACAAGTATCATGGCAAGTACTCTATATACATTAATGCATTCATTTACTCACTCATGTACTGAACCCCTACCCTGCCTATACACCATTCTGAGTACTAGGTAGGTACCAGAGAACAAAAATCACAACAACAAGAAACCCTAAGAAGCATTAATACATAAAACAAAAGTAATAAAAGTTTACACTTACTAAATGCTGCCGATGTTCCAAGTACAGCACTAAGTATTAAGTCATTTGATCTTCATAATACTACACCTACCTTTCACAGTAACAAAAGTATAAACTTTTGTTACTATATCCACACTTCACCAAAAAAGCAAGAAAGGCACAAGGTGATTACCTGCCTGAAGTGACAGCATCAGGAGGTGGAGGAGTTGGGATTTGAAGAAGGTGGCTTTCAAAAGTCCATGTCCTTCTCCACCTCAGTAAACAAGCTCTCCACTATCCAGTGCCCCCCTTACCCTTCAGGATCGCTCTACTCTTCTGCCTTGTTTAATCAAAGCCAACCAAGGCATTCTATCAGAAAGTAGACTGCTTCATCCACCTCTGGATGGTGTGCTCTCATCACTCCTTAAAGGCTTCCTTATATACCAGGACGCTCAGCCCTATTAGCTTCTGAAACACTTCTAAATAACCTGACCAACCTGGAAGGCTAGTCTGCACATACTAAACTTTTATTACAGTCAGCCCCAAATTGATTTCAAATGCTAACTCTTTTTTTTTAAGTTTGTTTGTTTATTTATTTATTTATTTATTTATTTATTTATTTATTTATTTATTTATTTATTTATTTATTTATTTATGATAGACAGAGAGGCAGAGACACAGGAGGAGGGAAAAGCAGGCTCCATGCCGAGAGCCCGACGTGGGACTCGATCCGGGGACTCCAGGATCGCCCTCTGGGCCAAAGGCAGGTGCCAAATCACTGAGCCACCAAGGGATCACCCTCAAATGCTAACTCTTGATTCTAGAAATTTAAAAGTAATATCAATAACATAAAAAAGTGTTTGCTATTAAATGAGCTTTAATGTCTTAACTGGGAAAGGATAAAATAGAACTTTATTTCTACCCTCCACACACATTTCTCCTGAACTCCTATCATCTGCTCCAATAATTAAAGGCAATCAGACTTTCCTTTGACCATAAGATGTTACATAATGGAACTAACTAGGGACAAAATATCCAATCAATAGCCTGCTAAAATATATGTTGTTTGGGGCTCTATCTGAACTAAAGTAGTCAATAAAGATTGGATTAAAAAGAAAACTGACATATTTTAAGTCAAAGAGCAATTAACCAAACAGCAGAGGACCAAAGAGTTAGAGCAAAGAAAATAGTCCTAATATTTATGAATCACTAACCACCAGTGGCCAGCCTCACATTGACCCTCCCCAGAAAAGTCACAAGTGCTGATGTTGTCACTGCTTGTACCGAAATTGAGATACAGTGCCTGGAACAGAAAAGAAGAGGCAAATATCGAAATCCTAGGGAATCCGCATTAGGGAAGTCACATCAGGCTACAAGGGTGACCAACTGGGCAGTACACATGACAGGCTGTCTCATGTGTACCTTAAGCTACTCAAAATACTGTCAGTAAATTCTGACCTTTCAAATCAGAACCCAAGCCTGAAATGCCATGCATCCTAAATCTGGAAGTGCCTGCCAAAATCCTTACTGAATCTGATTTGCAACATTACCACTCAGCTAAGCTTGTAGCCTATGGGTGAGACATAGGCTAAAAGTCTACCACTTTGCTACTACTGTAACCTCAAGCAAGGAACTTAACCTCCTGACTTCCAATTTCTGGATTCGAAAAATGGTAAAAACAATGGTATCTATCTCAGTGGATTGTTGGACTGTATGAGATACTCCACTAAAAATGCTTAACTCTATTCTAAATACAGTAAGGAGAGTGTATATAAAGGATTCAATAAGAGTACTGTTAATTTTACCATCATTATTGTTAGGGTTACAGTTACAATTTCATGACTGAATTAAGAATACCCTTACCTCTTTTGTTCAAAAGGCAGTCAATACTGTAACACCACACCTGCCAGTATCTTGTAGGCAGAAAATCCATGGCTCTCATATAACTAAGTACAACTTTAACTATAAAATGGCACTGCCTACTGACCTATCTCTGTTCTTAAATGATCAGCCTTCTACAGACCATACCCTGGGACATAAAACAAACCTCAATAAATTTTAAAGAACTGAAATCACACCACTTATGTTCTCTGTCCATGACAGTATCAAATTAGAAATCAGCAAGAGGAAGATAACATGAAAAATTCCCAACACATGGAAACTAAAAAGATATTTCAAATAATCCATAATCAAACAATGTAGTTATATTAACAGGCCAAGGAAGAAAAATCATACCATCATAAATGATGCAGGAAAAAGTATTTAGGATAAACAACCACCACCTCCACAAAGCCAGGAAAAGAGACTGCTTTAACTTGACAAAGAATATTTACAAAAACACCTACAACTAATATCACACTTAATGAATGAAGAAAGATTATATGCTTTCCTCCTAAGCTCAGAAACAAGGATATCCACTGGCACCATTGTCATTTAGCATAATAGTGGAAGTTCTAGCCAGAGAAATAAGGCAAGAAAAGGAATTAAAAGACAAACAGATTGGAAAAAGAAGAAATAAAACTGTCCCTATTTGCAGATGACCTGACATTCTCTGTATAAAATCACAGGAACCTACAGAAAACCTCCTAGAATTTACCAGTTTAGCAAGATGACAAAATACAAAGTTGCCTTAGTCTGTTTGGGCTGCTATAACAAAATATTATAGAATAGGTGGCTTATAAGCAACACACTTCTCACAGTTCCAGAGGCTAGAAAAGTCCAAGATTAAGTTACCAGCGTGCGTATTCCATGTCTGGTGAGAACCTGCTTCCTGGCTCAACAGTTTTCTTTTCTCTATATACCCTGCTGCTTAAATACGAGCCATGGACCATACCTTCCATATCACCAAGAACTAAGAATTGCAGAATTTCAAGCCCTGACCCAGACCAAACAAACCAGAGTCTGCATTTTAACAAGATTCTCAGATGGTTTACATAAATGTTTGAGATGTGCTGAAAATAGAGCATCATACAATGTAGACTGAAAGCTGAATAATGTTAGCAATACTGGAGAAATTATTCATATCATAATTCGTATTTTTTCAATCTATCCATCAAATGCACCTTAAGCATACTTGCTCAAATGTATATGGCTCTAGTGTGTACTGACTATATGTGCATTGTAGAATATAATAAATGTATACTGTATAATGTATACTGAGTATATTAGCCTGTAGTTTTGGTCTTTGGCTTCATATATCAGAGTACTGGTCTCATAGAAAGAGTTGAGAAGTATTCCTTCCTTTTCTATGTTTTATAAAAGGTTGTATAGAATTAGCGTTAATTCTTTATACATTTAGTAAAATTCCTCAGCAAAGCTGTATGGCCCCTGGCTTTTCTTAGTGAAAAGTTTTAAAGTTACTAATTCAAATTCTTGTACTAAGTCTATCTGGATCTTCTAACTCTTCTTGAGTCAATTTTGGTAGTCTGGTAATGTCTTTCTAGGAATCTGTCCATTCCATCTAAGTTATCCAACATGTTGGTACACAGTTGTTCACAGTATTCCTTTATAATCCCTTTCCACTCTGTAAGGTCAGTATTGATGTCATCTAATTCTGGATTTTAGTAATAGGAGTAATATGGTGAAATCTAGCTAAAGGTTTGCCAATTTTATCAAAATCAGAGCCTTCTGATCTTGTCAAAGTACCAGCTTTTGGCGTCACTGATTTTATCTTATGGTTTTTTTTCTGTTCTCTAGGTCATCTATTTACACTCTAACCTTTGTTATTTTCTTCCTTCTGCTTGCTTCATACTGAGTTTGCTCCTTTCTCTAGTTTCTTAAGGTGGAAGGTTAGAGGACTGATCTGAGATCATTCTTCCTTTTTTATAGAGCTGTTTATAGCTTTATATTTTCCCTTAAATACTGCTTTAGCAGCAGTGTAAAAGTTTTGGTACATTGTATTTCATTTTCATTAATTTCAAAGTATTTTCTAATTTCTCTTATTTCTTCTGTAACCCATTGCTAATTTAGTAGTGTACTGTTGGGGCACCTGGGAGGCTCAGTCAGTTTAGCATCTGACTTCAGCTCAGGTCATGATCTCTAGGTCCCAGGATCAAGCCCTACATCGGGCTCCCTGCTCAGCGAGGAGTCTGCTGCTCCCTCTTCCCTCGGTTCTTCCCCCGTTCTTGTTCTCTGTCTCTGTGTCTCTCAAATAAATAAATCTTTAAAAAAATTTTTTAGCCTTTTGTTTTATTCTTTAAATTTGTTAAGGATGTTTGTCAATTTCTCAAATTTCCTTCTGTTGTTAATTTCTAATTTTACTCACTGTGATTAGAAATTGTACTTTGTACTTACATGATTTCAGTCTTTACATTGAGGCTACCTACATATGATACTGGAAAATATTCCATGTACATTTGAGAAGAATGTGTATTCTGCTGTTGTTGGTTAATCTAGTTGGTTTATGTTTTTCAAGTCTTCTATATTTTTATTGGATTTTCTGCCAACTGTTGTGTCCATTCTTGCAAGTGAGTTACCAAAATCTTCAACTATTATTGTTTAATTGTCTGTTTCTCTCGTTGGTATCAGGTTTTGTTTTGTTTGCTTCATGTATTTTGAGGCTGTGTTGTTAGGTGCATATGTCTTTATAATTGTTATTTCTTCCTGATGGACTGACTTATTCATGATTATATTATGTCCTCCTTTATATCTAATGACATTTTTTTTAAAGTTTATTTTGTCTAATATTTGTATAGCCAGTCTAGTTCATTTGTTTGTTCTTTCTCTCTCTGTGTAATCTCTATACTCAATGTAGGGCTCAAACTCACAACCCCCAAGATCAAGAGCTGCATGCTCTTCTGAGAGTCAGCCAGCCACCCCCTTGACTAGTTCTCTTTTGACTGCTGTTTGCATGATATGTCTTTTCCATTAACTTACAACGTATTTCTGACTTTGAACCTGAAGTACATCTCCTGTTGACAGCATATTATTGGGTGATTTTTAAAAATCCATTCTGCCAAAAACAAAAACAAATAAAAAAAATGACAAAAAAAATCCATTCTGCCAATTTCTACCTGTTGATTGGTAGTATATTAATATTTAATGTAATTATTAGTAAGATAAGATTTACATCTGCAATTCTGCTTTTTTATATCCTGTCTTTTGTTCTTCCTCCATTACTACCTCCTTTTGTGTTAAACTGATATACTCTACTTTTTTTCTTGAGAGGGAGTTGCGGAGGGGAAGGGCAGAGGGAGACAGAGAATCTGAAGCAGGCTTCACACCCAGTGCAGAAACTGATGCGGGGCTCAGTATCACAACCCTGAGACCATGAACTGAGCTGAAATCAAGAGTCAGATGCTGAACTAAATGAGCCACCTGGGCACCCCTCTAGTATAACTTTTTAATTCCCTTTTTCTTTTGCCTTTTTGTCCCAAGTTATTTTATTAATGGTTGGCCTGGGGATTGTGATTAACAACGTCAAACAATGTAGTTTGAATAAAACCAACTTAATTTTAACAAGATAAAAAAAGCTTTGCTTTGACATGACTCTAATTTGTGCTCCTAGTAGTAATAAATATGGCCCAGCATGTGGGCCATATTTTGCTGTGTCTTTGCCATTCTTATAATTTTTTGAAGACTGGACAAATACTATAATGTGGCAACTCTGGAAATCACAATCACTGTCCTTGTTTGTTTAGTGATTTACCTGGTCTAATTGTTTTAAAGTCTATTCTGTTATGTGTGGTTAGCTAATTATTAGACAGGGATTTCCTTAAATATGTTGAGCCAGTGAGTCTCCTGGACCTTGTCGAGGGGCTCTATGTGTATGCTGGAGCATGCCTTCAACGCTCTAGCAAGCATTTTTTTTTTTCCATTTCTTTTTTTTTTTTTTCTAGCAAGCGTTTTACAACTCTGCTTCAGCCTTCATTTCCTGCTTGCTTATGGCCTTCAAGGTCAGCCAGAGGTAAAAAAATGGATTCCTTCCATTTTTCCTCCCCAGTTGCTTCCTCCCCAGTTGCAATCTCTTCCCTAGTGTTTCCCACTTAGATTGTTAGTCGACTCTTGTCTGAGGTGGTGATACCAATTGAGGCTAACAACTGCAATGTTCAATAATTGCCACTAGTCTGAGGGGGTTTTTTTGTGTGTGTGTTTGTTTTGTTTAATAAACAGAACGCATAGTAAACCTTAAGCCAGCACAAGTAAAGGCAAGTTCTGGGAATGGAACTTTTTAGGGCACTAGCAGGCAGTTCAAAGAATGACAAATGCCTGGGAAGAGGACTCTGGGGGAGCTCCAAACTCCTTCTGTCCCTTCTAGTAGCTTCTAGGCTGCTGGTTTTCACCACTATCACAGTTGTAGAGGAGTTAGTTGGTTTTCAAAATTACCATGGAGCTGGTGATGGGGTTTGAGCAAGGGTGAATTAAAAACCCCCAGAGTTTGCTGTATTACAGAGATTCAGCTTTCTTTCTTGCATAAGTGTTCAAAAGATCCTGCCACTCTTAATTTTCAGAATGCTGACAAAGTTAATTTTGACAATTCTTGACAGTGTTCTTACCACTTTTATGGAGAAGATTTTCAGGGGTCCTTACTCTGCCGTTAAGTACTTACTGCAAGAGTATCAATCAGACTGTTTATCACTATTTTCAACACTGCTCAGACTACAGTGTGGAGAAGGGAGGTTCATAGTTCAAAGCAGAAGTAAAAAAACCAGACAGGAGCTGTTTGCAACAGTACAGATGAGAGACATGGGTCGTGTGGACTTGGGGATGGCAGTGAGATTGCACAGAGACAGTTCTGAGACGTTTAGAAGGAAATGTTGCCATGACTTTGTAATGGCCTGGACACAAGGGTGATGCAGAGAATGACGCCACATCTCCTGTCCTGCAGAACAGGATGGATGGGTGGTACCAGTATCTGAAAAGGAATTCTGGAAGAATGCCAGGTCTGCAAATAAGGAACATACACTTGGGACATTTGAAATCTAGGTGACTCTAAGACTTCCAAGAAGATACTAAAGAGGCATTCATCCAGAAGACTCCCCGCTAATTTTAGAGCAATGTTTTATGAATTCTATGAATGTCTTATAAATTCATTGTTTCCTCCATATGGGAAAAACAAAAATAGGCAAGGCATGAATACTAAGTGTCAATAATTCAGTCACCCAGGAATTAAAAATATGGTTCCAAGAATGATGAGAACCAGGCATAAGTGCCTGAAACTACTCATGGCTTACACTCAAGTGAATTAAAGCTTTCCCCAAAGGCAGATATATTTAAAGAGAAATTACAATAAAAAATAAAGATAAATCTTCCCTTGTGTCTAAAAAGATGCTGTTGCACTCGTACACATGTCAATGTAATGTTCTCAATGATGCCTGTGAAAAGAGCTCAAATCAATCAGATTCATTCATGCCTCCACTCATTGCATGAATACTAGATGCTTCCTGACTGGCAGCACTTGGTCTGACCTAGGAGACAGCTGGATCACACCAGGTCACCAATGTGCAAATGGTTCTTTTAGTCTTAACACCGACTTTTCTGAATATCATACATTTTTAGTTGTATAAATATTTCTGGTAGTCCTCCCTTTATGCAGGAAATTTTCCTGTAGAGTGGCTGTCTCAGGAGAGGTGGGGAAGGGGGTACATGGGGAGGGGAGAGACTTAGAAGGAATAGTAAGGGGAGAAAGAAAGAAGAGCGTTGACTGCTAGTTAATTACTTTTACTCGTAATCTCTCCTAATGTTACAAAGGCTTCCTCTGTTTAAACAGATCTGATGTAGTTTATTACTATTGGGAAATATTTAAATATCTCAAGTTTGTTCTGACTGTTAGCTCATTTCTGTTTCAAAAACTCTTAAGAGCTAATGGGTAATACCTTCACCAGAAAGCTTCATGCATTCTTCTATCTCAGCTGTACCTCCTTAGACAGTGCAGCTTCACTCCTTATCCTTCCAGGGCAAACTGCTCAACACACCTGAACAAGGTACTCAAAGCTCAGTTACCACAACCATATGCAAACAGATGTGGTTGGCAGATAATACCCTGCATAGCCACAATTGAGAGGGATGCCACAGGTTAAACACCTGTTTCTCCTCAGTTGTTTGTTTGTCTGAGTGCTTATAAAATAAAATGTCAGACAAATGTTTAAAATACAATATAATGATATAACACATCACACATTTATCGAGCCCTCACTGGGCTAGGCAGTGTGTTCAGTACTTTACATGCTTTATGTTATGTAATCTTCACAACAACCCTGTGACATATGTGCTGTTATTAGCCCAAGTTTACAAATGAGGAAATAGGCATGGAATGATTAAGTAACTCACCCAAAACTGTACAAGCTGGCAAGAGATGGGCCTGGGGTTAAAGGTTACAAAATAGTTGGCTCCAAGATCCTAGTCTCTAACTGGCATGTACTCACATGTCACTGGTTACAGAGCTTCAATCTCTCCTTCAACAAGTTATTAACTAAGGGTCCCACTATTTTCACCTCTGGGGAAGAGTAAACAGGAAACACAAAGATTCAATCCTTGCAGAATTGACACAGCTTCTGACATTATGAAGACGGTTAACTTTAAGACACTTGTGTGGGCAAAACTGTTCATATACGTTACTTTATACACACTACTTAATATTCACCACTGGCCTAATAATAAATCCCAGTTAGCTTAAATTATAGTGTAAAAAATTACAATGGAAATGATTTCAGTGGATGGGGGTGAGATCTAAATATGTTCAATTTGGGGATCCCTGGGTGGTGCAGCGGTTTAGCGCCTGCCTTTGGCCCAGGGCGCGATCCTGGAGACCCGGGATCAAATCCCACATCGGGCTCCCGGTGCTTGGAGCTTGCTTCTCCCTCTGCCTATGTCTCTGCCTCTCTTTCTCTCTCTCTCTCTGTGACTATCATAAATAAATAAAAATTAAAAAATAAATAAATAAATATGTTCAATTGAAGTACAAAGCATTCAGCTATATTCTTGAAAGACTAACATGACAATCCACACTTTCTCCCCTCATTCAACACATCACGAGGCACTTAAGACAGAAAAAGAACTTTATGTACTAATAAATGGAAACAAAGTAAGCCTTTTCACTACAGTAAGCCTTTGGTTTATTTTATTTTAGTTAACAGGTTTCTGTCCTTCCTTGTTTCAGAAAAACAGCCAACACGCTGCCTTATTTACATCTATGCTTATCAGTAATGACATGGCTATATCTCTGCAAACAGTTGGTTAATTAATTTGTAGCCCTATCTTCTGGCAACCTGCCTATGCAACTGAACAGCAGAAATAATTACACTAGGCTAAAGTGGGAACATTTTCACTTTTCTTTTTGAGATTTCTTATTGTGGGGCTTATGCCGTTCTTTAACTGGGCTTAACTTGCAGAATGCTTGCAAATCAGATACAGTCATTAGAAGACTGTAATGTTTCCATTCTTCACTATAGCCCGAATATGCTATCCGAAAGAAAAGGGATGTACTCAAAACTGACCCATCAGTCAAAGGCACAAAATGTGAGCTGAGTGGAATCATGAATGAAGACAAATCAAGCTCTATTACAGGAAAGACCTTCATCTCTTTCATTACATTATAATCTGAGATTAATCTACCAACACATATTTACCTAGAAACTACCACAAGCAATTCCCTACTTCCTTATACCACACCATATGTTAAAAGTCAAACAAGAGGTTACTGGGATCCTGTATTCGACACCACAAATCACAGAATATCTAATTAGGGATCACCTTTGAAGCACAGTCTCGAGGAATATACGTCTAGTACTTGAAGGTAAACACTATAGTCCCCTGAGTCCAGCTAAAGCCCACCTAACATATAGTTGATGTTACAGCTTTCTTCATGCCTAATTATTTTCATCTGTCTTGATTTTAACAGTGGAGTTCCACTGGTTGGTTTCTAACATCAGTTGAAGTCATCCTTGGGAATTTCTCAGACACTGCGTGGAGGCCAACCAGTAAGTCCCACACAGCCAGTTGTGTCACTGTTAGAACAGATGGCTATTCCTACCAAATGAAATAGCTGGCTTGTATTTAGAGGCCTTACTACACAAAAATATCCATGTAATTGAACACCAGAATCACAGGACAATGAGATGCTTGCACTTGGACTCAGTTCCCACAAGCATCTCCAAATAAAGGAAAAGCAACCAATATTCATAATTAATTGTTTGCTTACTATATTCAAAACACTCCTTCAGGATGCTGAAGATATAGCTGTGAGGAAAATCCTGTCCTAGTGGAACTTACATCTTAGTTGATTCACACCTCCCTTTTCAAGCTCATTTCAGGACAATATGCATAGGAATGACTGGTAAAATTAGCCATACTGTTTTTGCTCTTTTGTACCACCATACAGTATAATTTGCACAAGTTACAAGAAGGTATGATGCAACCCTCCTGTAAAAGTTTAAGACCTATGTTTCTGTTATCAGCAGTGTCAGAAAACTAGTTTATACTATATGTCTTTTTTTGTGAGTAAAATGCAGTAAAACAGTCACATAGCCACTCACAGACTGCTGAAATGGCAAAACAGGAACTATTGCATAAAACACTGTTGGTACTGACATCATGTGAGAGACTGCACTGCTTTTTGTCCTGAGTTGTGTGAAGGTCCAAAACCATATGAAAAGCAGTTTAAAGGCATCATCACAGAACAGTGAAAAGTGCAGGCTGTTCAAATGTTCGAGATTGTATGTTTGTGGCATTGTGCTGAGTACTGGGAAAAAACAGCATTAAAAAAACATCCTTTGCCCATAAAGAGCTTCCAATCCAGCTGCAAAGCTGAGACATTCACAGAAATACATCCCTTCATTTCAAAGCTGCCTCCCAAGTTTGTGTCAATTATCAGCCTCTGAGGAAGAATAAAATAATGTACCTTTCAACTTTATAATCCACTCTCATTTCAGAAATATTAAAAGGAGAAAGAAGTGGGACACCTGGGTGGCTCAGTTGGTTAAGCATCCACCTCAGGCTCAGGTCATGATCCCAGGGTCCTGGGATTATGCCCCACGTTGGACTCCCTGCTCAACAGGGAGCCTGCTTCTCCCTCTCCCTTTGCCCATCACCACCCTCCTACCTCCACTCATGTGTATGCATACTCACGCGGGCGCAAGTGCTGATAAATACATAAAATCTTTAAAAAAAATAAAGAAAAGAAAAAGTGGCATCTAGTGAAAGGTAATAAAGGGGAAAGGAGAAAAAATAAGTGGGAAATATCAGAAAGGGAGACAGAACATGGAAGACTCCTAACTCTGGGAAATGAACTAGGGGTGGTGGAAAGGGATGTGGGTGGGGGGTGGGGGTGACTGGGTGGCGGGCACTGAGGTGGGCCCTTGACGGGATGAGCACTGGGTTTTATTCTGTATGTTGGCAAATTGAACACCAATAAAAAATAAATTTATTATAAAAGAAAAAGAAAAAGTGGCATCTTGGAATCAAGGATATCCAATAACAGTTAACTCTGGGACTTCTGGGGTATGGCTGTGCAACATCAGTGAAGCTCAGGATAAGGAAGAGAGTGCTTCTCTTGGTAGTCACCCAAAAGAATGTAGTTAATGTTACGGCCACAACAATCTCAGCAAGGTATCTCCTCTGTAATACGATTTCTAAGGAAGGAGCTAGCTGTCTTTCAACAGCATCACACCAGCAACAGCAACATTACGTTATTTGTTCAAATATTTAACAAGAACCTAATAGGCATCAAATACTGAAGAACATTCAAGGACCTGAGTGAGGGGCTTTATATCATTAAAGTAGTGGCTCTCGGGGATCCCTGGGTGGTGGCTCAGCGGTTTAGCGCCTGCCTTCAGCCCAGGGCGTGATCCTGGAGTCCTGGGATCAAGTCCCGCGTCCGGCTCCCTGCATGCAGCCTGCTTCTCCCTCTGCCTGTGTCTCTGCCTCTCTCTCTCTGTGTCTCTCATGAATAAATAAATAAAATCTTAAAAAAAAAAAAAAAAAGATAGTGGCCCTCAACCAGGGGCAATTTTGCCCATAGAGGGAGGCTGGCAATGTTTAGAGACATTTTTGGTTGTCACATCTAGGGTGTGTGGTGCTACTGGCATCCAGTGCAAAGGCCAAAAATGCTGCCAAATACCCTACAATGCAAAGGACATTCCCCCACAACAAAGAATGATCTGGCCCCAAATGTCATGAACACTAAGACTGATTGAGAAAAAAAAAAAAAAAAAAAACCCTCCATTAATTAAAGCACCCTCAAAACCCCTATGGGGGAAAGTCTATTTTAACCCATGCCCACTTGTGAGGAAATGGAGGCGAAGAGGTATTAAATAACTTGCCCAAGGTCAGTGGGGAAGTGATGGAACAGGGATTGTAACCCAGGAAATGTGAAGCACGGTGCAACAAGCATTAACACCCTGCAAAACTCTTGATGTGATTACAGGAACCCAGAGAGGAAGTACTTAAAAAAACTGAGTCACCAGGATGTAACACTTTTCATTTCACCCTCTCTTCCCTCAGTCACCATCCAGAAGTATTCCCTTTCGGCCTCTCACAAAAGTCATCTCTTTCCAGTGCTCCCCTATCCCATCTTGATCTCTGGAAAGAGGTGTGTAAGTAGGATGACTGATTTCTGATTCCTCCTTCCATTGTTCAGAGTGGTTCCCATCAGCATAAACAAAACCACCCCTTGCCCCCAAGAACCCAGAGAAACAGACAATTCTTTCTGTGAATTCTCTTCCCGGAAGTGGTGGAACATTGACACACAGTGCGTTGCGCCAAAGAGGCCAGACTCAGTCATAATCTTGGAGTACACAGGAATGAAGAGGTGGTGGGAGAGGCTGCCAGCCGGCAGGCAGAAATGAAAGGACAGGACATAGGGGGCTGGTTTTCAGACTTCCCCAGCTCCTGGAGGAATCAGTCTTTGGCTTCTCCAGGCAAATGCAGGGTTAGCCATTAAGTGCAAAGGAGCTAGAGCAATTGATGATTCTGAAAATAAGGATGAACATCAATAGCTTTTCAAGTGCAAAATCTACAAATGAATCAATCATCCAACTTCCAATTAATTTTCTTCTTCTAAAAAAAAAGAAAAAAAAATGAGGGTCCCATCTTCAAATGATACGAACTAACAGCAGCAACAATAAAAAATCAATAAAGCCACTTGCTCCGTTAGGTACCTGTGAGATATCAATTTTATTATCCCTTCAGCATGAACCATTACCCTTCTTTCTCAGAAAGGTTATCTAACAAACCGCTCTGCAAAGGCTTATTTCAATAACCAATGAAGATTATCATTTTTTTTTTTCCAGGAGAAAAAACAAGGGAGACTACCGCAATCACAGGGAAATTTTATTTCCTCTTTTTTTTTTGGTAAAAGAAAAGTAGCTGAGACTACAGTCACTTAACATTCTGTTCCTTATTCAACCACAAATCCTGTTATGAGATGTGCAGTTTACAAATCATGATGGACTTTCTAGAGGGAGGTAGAAAACAGCTTTTGCCTTTGAAACCATGAAGGCTGGCCATTTGCAGAGTGGATGAAGAAAGTCAACAACAGGTGGCAAAAATGGTACCCTAGATTCTGTGTGTATTAAAGAGGGAATACCCCAGGTACTCTGATTCTCAAATGAAGACAATCATTGTAACCAGGAAGTATCCAATGAATTCTTCCTTTAACAACAACACTTTGAAGATCAGATTGCATTTTCAAATCACAGGGCACTAAGTTTCTACAGGACAGAAGACTGCATTTTCAAGAGCTCAGAAATTGGGGAGTAGGAAATCAGGGGAAAAAGCCAAGCCTGCCAGTTTCTTAAGAAGAGACAGACTCCAAGAGAAAGGAACTGTGTGTTCTCCAAGCCATCAACAAACTTTTCGGGATCCCTGGGTGGCGCAGCGGTTTAGCGCCTGCCTTTGGCCCAGGGCGCGATCCTGGAGACCCGGGATCGAATCCCACATCGGGCTCCCGGTGTATGGAGCCTGCTTCTCCCTCTGCCTATGTCTCTGCCTCTCTCTCTCTCTCTGTGTGACTATCATAAATAAATGAAAAAAAAAATTAAAAAAACAAAACAACAACAAAAAAAACTTTTCTGTCATCTAAATGGACCTCTGACACAGAAAAGCCTTTCTGGAGGTTACTCTGGCATTATCTGCTTAAATATACCTTCCATTTGTCCGTTCACTTACAAAATCAGCAAATAAAAATTTCACTAGTGCTAAGAAGCTTGTAAAAGTACTTTAACTGTACCACTACTGATAAAAGCAGCAAAACTACCAAGAGCCTAAATATCCATCCACTAAGATCAAATTTATACAACCATAGTATATTCATAATACAATCTACAATGCAGTAGTTTAAAAAAAAAAAAAAAGGCAGAGCTCTATGCAATGACATGGAAAGCTCTTCTTAATGGTTGAACACAAAAAGCATGCAGCAAACATAAAGCTGGACCAAAGCTCCAAAAGGCTGCCTGGAAGAACTATGGTTGAAGATGGGACCTAAGAGATGAAGGTTAATTTTCTTTCTCTGAGGGGAGAGATGGGCGGGTGGGGGTGGGGAGCAGAGCAGCGAGGGAAGGAGGGAAGGGAGTCTGGAGCAAGGGGGTAGTTACCGTGCAGAGGGACAGACATAACTCAGAGGGAAAAGCTAAGGAGCTGAGAGGCTGTGGTGGCCTCAGGCAAATAGAACCTTGTCCAGAAGCCATATTAAGTAGTTTTAGCTTTACCCCAAGGGCAAGGGAATCCATGAAGTCAGTTAAGCAAGAATATGTCATTTAAGCAATAATAAACATTATTCGATGTGAGTCTCAGATTACCCTGACTGCTACCTCATGTCCTAAAATCTGTCCTTTATTTGTCCTAAATTTATAAACAGGTTCATTACAAAATGTCAGGTGGGACTGAGCTTTATATCTATCTGCCTGTCTATCCGAAATGATGCAGATCCACAAGGCACCACAATAGCAAAAAAAAAAAATAAAAAAATAATAATAATAATAATAAAAAAATAAAAAGGGTGTCTTCTCTTCTCAGGCTGGCCAGCCATGACTCTTAACTTTTAATGCAGCCGGAATACTATATATTTCTAATGAAAATGATAGAAAATAATAGTGCATGAAAGCATTAATTAAGCAAAACAAAAGATTTAGGAACTGAATAGGAAGGTAGCCAGGGTGGCTCAGTGGTTTAGCGCCGCCTTTGGCCCCGGGGCATGATCCTGGGGCCTTGGGATCGAGTCCTATGTCAAGTCCCATATCGGGTTCCCTGCATGGAGCCTGCTTCTCCCTCTGCCTGTGTCTCTGCCCCTCTCTCAGTGTTTCTCATGAATAAATAAATAAAAAGAAAAAAAAAAAAAAGAAAGAAACTGAATAGGAGATTTTTAAAACTATCTTGAAAATGGACAAAAACACCTTTAATTTCAAATAATATAACAACAGAGACTTGCTCTTTGGGTATTTTTATTGGTAATGCCAAACCCTAAGGGGTTTTTATTTTTGTTTTAAGATTTTATTTATTTATTCATGAGAGACACAGGGAGAGAGAGAGGCAGACACAGGCAGAGGGAGAAGCAGGCTCCACACAGGGAACCTGACGTGGGACTCGATCCCAGATCTCCAGGATCATGTCCTGGGCTGAAGGCGGCGCTAAACCACCAAGCCACTCAGGCTGCCCCCCTACTGGGTTTTAAAAGGCTTCTGAGTATCTGTTTAAAAGTATATTCTTTTTTAAAAACTGTACTTAGGCAAATATAGACACTATTTTGCATATATCTACAAAGGGGTTGGAGGACCTCCCATCGCTCAAATAAATCCAGTTTTAGAAACCACTTATTTCAAAGCCCTTGCATTAGTTAGTTCTTTGTAGGTCTACTTCCACTTGTACACTTAAAGGCGACTCTTTCCTGACACAGTTGTGTGTCACAATTTACAGTGGTTGCCTACATCAGGATAGGAAATCGGAAACATTAAAAGGGAACAGGATATCATATGAACTCTTTTCCTCAAGTAAAAGTGGAGGGGTTGGGAAGGGCAATTTAAAGAGGCTGTGGGTGTACAAAGGAGACCACGTAAACCAGAAGAAATACAGCCAAGAGTACTGAAAACAAAGCAAAAAAAAAGAGATGGCAGTGATGTCCTTTTCTGAAGAGAAGGCAAAAGGCTGTAAGGAAAGGGGAACGCTGGATTAGTCCCTTAGTAGCCTCAGAGGCCAGGACTCTGACTTGTTTTCTGCAGGAAGGACAAGTCCATGAACAGCCTCTCTCTGGTCTGCAGGGGCTCTTCCTTCCTGGCACTGTAGTCAAGGCCAGGCACCCTTCATGCATAGACTCCACGCATGGGTAATCACAGGTACTGCTCACAAACCCTTTATCAAAATTAAGTTAAAATTTCAAGTAATTAAGCTTCATGTTTTCCCCCCACTTTTTCAGAGGTGGGGGGAGGAGGGTAATGCTTACAAGAAAGAAAGAAGATCAACAGTAGAAACAAGAAGTTAGAACTTCCACTATACACTCCACTGACTCCAGCTCTAAGGGCTGACCTCTTCTAAACCCCTCTGTGTTTCACTTTAATTCCTTAGTGGTTCTCTGAAGGAAAGTGCTCTTCTTTCCCATGCCCTATATGGTCCTCTACTGCCAGATTTAACAAAATCAGTACACATGCTCTTAGTAGGTCTCCACAGAAGTAGCCACCTGTCCACTGTCTTTTTTTTTTTTTTTTAAAGATTTTATTTATTTATTCATGAGAGATACACAGAGAGAGGCAAAGACACAGGCAGAGGGAGAAGCAGGCTCCATTGCAGGGAGCCCGACGTGGGAATCGATCCCGGGTCTCCAGGATCACACCCTGGGCTGCAGGCGGCGCTAAACTGCTGCGCCACCAGGGCTGCCCCCTGTCCACTGTCTTAAACGGTGATACAAAAATCCTTAAGCAATAGGGGTATGTTAGAAGCCATCCCAAATTTTAAACTATGGGATCTGAAAAAGATAAAGTGGCTATTCTTCTACCCTGGCTCTTCTCTTCATTTCACAGTGCCCAGATACAGACATAATTATGGCCAAGGCCTTCCAGGGAAAGCTGTGGAGGGGCCGCACACAAAGGGATCTTATTACGAGATATTTTCATCAGGCAAATAGGAACTTGAGTGATGATGCCAAACCAACCACTTGCAAGACATATTCCCTACTCACTCCCTAATTACCTTTTCATAAAACTGACAGCACTGAAAGTTTCCTGGGGATTTGGGAATAAAAATAAAAACTTGTTATCATTTAAAATGGAAGGAAAAGCTGTCTCTGAACAGGAGCTGCTAAATTTTACCAAAAATCAAACATTAAAGTCTGACCTCTCAAAGTAATCAGCACTATTTGAAAACCATTACAATATATATTAAGATCTATTTTTCCTGTGGAAGAAAGAAAAAGAAAAATTAATTAATTATGTCCAATTAGTCATAACCATTTAAAAACCCTAGATTCCTGCCAAAGGCTAAGGTAGGTAATTCCCAGTCCCTGTGGATGGCTGGGGAGCCTCTCAATCATCTCTGCACTGACAACAGGCAGTGTGAACCCACTGTGCGCAAGACAAAGACAGAAGGCTGGGAGTGGCTCTGCGGCCAGGGAGAGCAGGCTGACCTGGCCTTCAAGAAAACTCCCACTTGCCTCTGCCAGCCGGGCTGCACGTAGGCAAGACCACAGTAACGCAATATGACCAAAGCAAAGAAAAATATCTGATGGAAAGTTTTGTTGTTGTAACCTATTTCTCTTTTGGGAAGCACTACCAAAAACACCAGCAGAACCAGAGATGCAAAAAAACAAGAATGAGAGATCAGATCAATTTAGCTACTTAATACCAACCAGAAAAATGGTTTGGTGAGACAGTAAAATTTTCAGTCTCATTTTCAAAAAAAGACTTCCTGGAGAATCTCTGGATTACAAGCATCTCTGTGCATTATTATAAAAGACTGTATTGGCTATGTTTATTTATTTGCCCAGATGAAGATACTGTCCTCAAAGGTTAGTATATATGCCACTTCCTGTTACAATTAAGAAATGTCTCTATTTTTTTTGTTTCGATTAACCATTAGGATTTACTTTCAGAGTTAACCATTTCTCCACCAAGTACTCCAGAAATTATATTTACTACACATTTTAAATAAATCCCTGTATGGCCTAATACATATATATACCCATACACATGCATGTGCTCTCTCTCTGACCCACCATCCCCAAAGTTCTCAGACAATACACCCACTCTCCCCACTATAACTTCACTGCTGCTGCTGCTGTTGCTTAAAACACCAACCAAGTTATTTCCTTGATTTTAAACTGCTCTCTGGAGTGTGCACTGATACTTTACTTGCTTACCAATAAATTAAAGCCTATTCTAAGTGTCCCCTCATAAAGGACTGTTCAACGAGCAGAAATCAGCCACCACCAAAAGCAGCAAATCAGGGAACCATCTGGCTTTGGGGTCAGTCAGACCAAAAATCCCAGCTTTTCCACTTATAGACTGTGTGATTTGGGGGAAGGTAACTTTCCTGAGCCTCAGTTTTCTCACCCTTAAAATGGGGATAATATTGGGGCACCAGGGTGGCTCAGTTGGTTAAGCGTCTAACTTCAGCTCGAGTCATGATCCAGGGTCCTGGGATGGGTCCCAGCTTGGGCTCCATGGGGAGTCTGCTTCTCCCTCTCCCTCTACCCCTCCCCTTACTCCTGCACTCTCATGTGAATAAATCTTAAAAAAAAAAAAAAAAAGTAAGAAACACAAATAAATAAATAAAATGGTGATAATGTGAAGTACCTTCTTTGCAGTACTTTGTAAGGACTAAATGGGGCAAGCCATGTAAAGCTTAGTATAGTGCCTGGCACACAGGAATTGGTCAAGCAATGACAGCCACTAATACTATTAGGTACTGGCTAAAATGCTTACTTTCTCAAGTTCTAAAATACTTCTTAAAAGCATTTTCCCAGTGCTAAGTAAAATGGGTATGTATACCATATAGCTATCAGGATTTGACATGTTTTCATAATTCTTAAATGCCATTTGTTGAAATCCTATATTTACGGAGCCGTTTTTATTTCAGAATTACTAGTGAGGAAAAAGAAAGGATCTTTGAAAAATGTCTACAAACACATACACAGCAACTGATGAATACTAGTACCTACCAACTTGAGTAATCTATCTGGATGGTTTGGTTTTTAAACTATAAAAAAATTCGTTGTTTTATTTGTTACCCTGGCATAACTATCTCTTTAATGAGAAGGGACTATGATTCATGGAGAGATTGTAAACTCACACAACAGATTATTTTCAGCAACAGCCACCAGCTTTTAGGAAAACATCTACCAAACACACAAGATCTTTTAAAGAAATAGCCATTAGAGCTGCCAGTTAACAATGAAAAGCTTCTTGGACATGAGGCAAGATAAGAAGAATAGAAAATGTAGTACATAAAATCTAAGGTAAACTCTGAGCCTGCCCCTAGTACAGTGGTTCATCAGAGGAGACAGAAAAAGACCTAGAGATAGGAATAAAGGGATGGAAGAAAATAAATTTCCTATTCAGAGGCTGAAAAAAGCAGTTTATCCTGGGAAAGAAAACCCCGATGACGTAATAGAGAGATTCAGGCACACTGTCATTTATTCCTACAAAACCAGTTATTCCAAAACCAAAACCATTTCTCTCTTCACAGCACAGTTACTCAGCCAAAAAGAGGGTGCTAGAACACTAGAAGCAAAGGCGAACAAGGGTCTATCAAACTTTATATCCAACAAGGTAAAGAATGTTATTACAGTGAACACTACCCGCATTTCCCCAACAAGAGGCCAAAGAACATTATTAGCAGGTGATCTACACTGGTTCTTCCCTCTAGGCAGACCAATTTTGCAAATTTATTCAAGACCTGTGTTGTGATAATTCCTTCTACCCAGTATTTATACCCCAAACCTATCAGCATGCCACATTTCAGTAAGAGTGATGGCTTGCTTTACATCATCACAAGATACTAATGGACAGTTTTTGATAAGGGCTACAAAGGGATAATGATATGGAGAACTCCTTTTAGGAAAGTGACCCCTAAGCTAAGGAAAGGTGTAGGGGCAGGAGAAGCTCCCCTCCAAGCAGAGGGAGCAGCATATGCAAGGGTTCCCAGAAGTGGGAAAGAGCCCAGAGTGTGTGAAGAACTGGAAAGAGGCAAACACACCTGAGGTGCTGTAGGCAAAGGGGCAAATGGAAGGTGAAGAGGTTAGATGGCCTGGCAGCGGCCGGACCAAGCAGGACCTGTGGGCCACAGGAAAAGGATCTGAATTTGCACTGGGCTACGAATCCCTACGGGATCTGCCTCCCCAACTCAGCCCAAGCCCTCAGCATGTGACTTCTACCATATTTCTAATCAGCCTCCCCAGACACCCTGACCTCCTGCCTTTCTGTCAACACCCTAGAATCCTCTCCCAGCAGGGCCTTTGGAGTTGCTGTTCCTTCTGCCTGAAGCTCATCCACATCCAGATGGCTCATGCTTTCATATCCTGTAAGCCTTGGTTCAGAAAACTCACCCTATTTTAAACTTCTCCAGAGCACTCATTACCACCTAACATATATGTATTCTTTTTTTGTTTGTTTGTTTTTGTTTTTTAATTGTTGCCTGTCTCCTCCACTAGAATAGAAGCTCTATGAGGGCAGTTCTGGAACACTGGCTATTTTCCTGAAAATTAGAACAGAATCTAGCACAAAGTAGATGCTCAAGGCAGCCCTGGTGGCGTAGCGGTTTGGCACCACCTGCAGCCTGGGGTGTGATCCTGGAGACCAGGGATCGAGTCCCACATCGGGCTCCCTGCCTGGAGCCTGCTTCTCCCTCTGCCTGTGTCCTCTGCCTCTCTGTGTCTATGAATAAATAAATAAAATATTTTAAAAAATAAAATATAAAATGAAATAAAAAAAAAAACAACAAAGTAGATGCTCAATAAATACAGGCTGGCTGACTGACTGAAAAACAACAACAACAAACACAAGTTTTACCAGAAACAATCCACTTTAGACTTTTTTAGAAACCTCCCTTCCTCAGTTTACTCACCCTTACCTAGACATCTGAAAGTTTCACATGAAGGAGGTAGGCTACATGCCCCACTAGCCTCCAACCTCTACATTAGCCAGGGCCAGTTCAATCTCCACACAGCCACCGTGCTGATCTCTCCACATCTACCCTCTGGGGTGACCTTCCTCCTCCTGTAATCAGCTCTACCTCCTGCCCTCCAGTGCTCCCCTCCTAGGGCTGTAGCCAGGTTCCAGGCTCCTTTGCAGAAGTGTCCCCACTCAGAAGCTGCTTCCATATGAGACTGGCTAACTCCTTCAAGGGTTAACAACAGCTCCAACTCTCCCTTTTCACCTCCTCCAGGAAGCCTTCCTTCCTTCAAACCCCTGTTTTCCCACCAACTCACTGTGTTCTCTGTGGCAAGTTACTGAGATTCTTGATTTTCTGGGGTGGCCCACTCACCATCCAAGGCCTCAGAGGCCTTGCTAAGAAGTCTGGATTTCCTCTAAGTGAACTGGGAAACCTCCAAAGGATACATAACTGCCAGTTTACTTAGCTATCCATCCTCCCCTGAGCCATCTAGATGCTTTGAAAAAGTGGCAGACAAAATTCTTTCTATCCACTCTCAACTGATGACCTCCTAACTTTTCTTTCTTACTTCACAGGAAAGAACTAATTACCTTATCTTCCCCCAATTCCATGTATCTACCTACAATCAAATCTACAATCTCTCATTAAAACAGAAAAAAAGCTTCCGTCTATCAAAGCGGAATTGTCTACTTGGGCTCTGATCCCATCCCCTTTTCTCATCTAAAAGTATTATCCTTGTGATAATCCATTTTCTCCCGTGCAACTATCCCCACTCCGGGATATTTCCAGTGGCAAACAAATATGCCCTAATATTATCCAAAATAAATAAAATAAAATGGAATAGAATAAACTATTCCCCTTTTTCCATGCACCCACCTGCCACTGCTGCATTGCTCTGTTCTCTTTCAGAGCAAAACCCTTTGGTAACCTGCCCGCATCTGTCCTCTCCACTTCCTCAGTGCTAGTCCTCCCAGCCCACTCCAACAGCCTCCTTCAAAACCCCTCCAACGGCCCCTTCCCATGAGGCATCTGCCTCTCCAACTCATCCTGATTAAGGTCATTAACCACCGCCACACTGACAAAGCCAAAGATCAATTCCCTCACCTGCCTTTGCATCACTTCACACAGCATCTGACATAGGCAATCACTCCTCAATTAAAGGTGTTTCTTCTCTTAAATTCTACACCAGCACATTCACCTGGATTCCCTTCCCACCTAGCAGAGATTCCTCCCTCCTCCTGTAGATTTCTCCTCACCCACCCATCGGCTCAATGAGAACTCTACTCTTTATGGACACTGACACTTTGGAGGAACACACCCGGTCCCACAGCTTTCCACATTCTCTGTGCACTGGTGACATAGATATACACAGTGCCGCCAGCCAGGCTGTCCCACTGAGCTCCAGACTCTATATTCACTGCCGACTCCACAGATACGTGTGAATGCTAAGTCCATCAGACATACTGTGGCCCAAACCTGAGCTCCTAACCAAGTCTCCACTTTCTCCACCATTCCTCAGATTATGGTACCACTTAGCTATTCAACCCTTACCCTTCTACCTAACCCACATCCAATTTGGCACTAAATCACATCAAAATCACCTCAAAAACATACCCTTAACAGACACCCTGTCTGCACTGCCACCACCTCTCACCTAGCTGCCTGGCCCACACTCTCCCCTCAAACCACTCAGCATATAAGAGCTGATGGTTTTCACACTTCACAATCAGGGCATTCTCCTGCTGTAGGCTCCCATTACACTTAGGATAAACCCAAATCCTGAAATCCTGACCTTTGTAAGCCTCATTTTCCTCCACTCTTCTCCATTCCCATCTTAGAGGCTTAGGTACTTGCTTTCTCCTTCCGCTTGGAACACTCTTCCCCCTCCATCCCAGAAGATCCAGTGGCCACTTTCACACCATTCATATCTCAGCTTGAATGCTAAACTCTCAGAAAAGCCTTCCTTGATCATGTTAGCTAGAACCCTCCTCCCACCCTCACATCATTAGCCTACTTTACAACGCTCTATGTCCTTGAAAAATGTTTGTGTATTTACTGTGTCTCCCTTTGGCAGAGGGCAGGGGCACTTTCTGACTTGTGTCACTCTATCTTCAACACCCATCAGAGAACCTGGCACTTAGTGGGTAACTCCATAAATATGTGCTGACCAACTGCCTGACTTGGGGGTTAGAGCTGTGCCTTCTTACCTTGTTTGCAGTCATACCCTCAGACTCTAGACCAGCAAAAGGCACACATAGAATGCCTATCAAACATTTGTGGGATAAAAACTAAATGAACAAAGGCAAAACAGCCAGAGGATTCTCAAGACAGGAATCATGCTGGACAAAATATCCTGAGGCCTGCCAAGAGACAAGGTCTAGACCTTGTCAGGAAATAAAATGACCAGGCTAGCAAGTTTGAGTCCTGCCTATTGTGAAGTGCCCAAAGCAGTTACATAGGTGTCCTTGATCAAGCAGGAATTGCCCTATGTCCAAATCCTGTAATTGACGATTTGAAATTGGCCAGAATGGGATTACAGAGAATGATGGCTTTCATGTTCCATTAGTAAAATCTTAACAATGAATATGTATTAACTTCTATAATAATAATTTTTTTTATTTTTTTCCCATTAAAACACATATATCTATACAGTTTCCAAAGAGAACAAAGTAACTTAAATGAAGAACTGCTTCAAGCTGAACTGGAAATTTCTAAGAATTAAAAAGGCAATTTTCTAAATTCCCTCACCAGGCAGAAAACCCCTTGTGACCACCCCCCCCCGCCCCCCCCCCCCCACACACACACTGTCATCCTATCTACTTCACAATTTAGTGAGGATGATTTGTTCTACTGGCTGTAATTTACCTTTCTTGCTCAGAAAAAAAAGGTCTGTAAAACTTTTTAAGAAGCTACCTGAAGACAAACTTCAGGCTTTCAGAAGAGGAGCAGTGCCACTCTTTGCAAGCAGGAAAGCACAGATAACTACACTGGGCTGCTCTCTGTAAGTCAAACAGAGAGGACTAAAGGAGGAAACAAGAATTGTCAATTCCCACTTCTCATTTGCACTGGAGCACAAGAAAACTCGAAACTCGGGTTTGTTTCCTACCCACTGCTCCCCTGAACATGCTGAGGTTTCCTCTCACTGCCAACATACCACTTGCTAAAGGAAAACTGGCATCTCACTTCCTGCTGCTCCTCTGACAGTCCTGGACCACCACTTGATTATAGGCTTGCTCGTTACACTGCATTCTCAGTACCCATAAAATTAACAGAATTAGCAATTAACCTTTAGTGGAACAGTTAACTCTGCTAGATGCTATACAAAGTGCCAGAACTGCATCATACCAATTAAGCCTCCCAACCACTATGAGGTACTACTACTATTCCCATTTTACAGGTCAGTCAACAGAGGCTTAGCAAAGCTATGTAGCAAGTTACTCTGCAACTACAGCTGAGATTTGAGCCCACATTTGTTTAATGCCAGGGTTGGTAGTTGCTGCCTCCAAAGCTGCCTTTTTCAAACTTACCACATGGAACCCCTTTTCTGCATAACTCCTAATAGCAGCACACGGAAGGAGGCATGGCAGACACTTTGAGAAGCTGATCTAAAAGCACTGGTTCTCAAATGCCAAAATACCTAATAATCTCCAAGAAGTCCACAAAGAAATGAGAGAAGGACAATGCATTGTGCCTTTCTTAAGCTTTCAATTAAACAAAAACCAACACTGTCCTTTATTCCGAAACAGTGGCCCTCATACTTCACGATGGCAAGAATTATATGCATGTCTAATTACATATATTCTAAAATGCTAGCAGCCCTTGCATTGGTCCCAAATTTATTTAGGAAACTTTCTGGTTTGAAATATAAAAGCCTGGGACCACTAGTTAAAAGCGTTCTTCTTTTTTCCTACTGTGTTACTGGAGCTCCAGATTGTGGAAAACATTCATATAACCTAGGAGGGAAATATTTTCTGTTTTAAGACTGTGGATATAATTGATAGTAACCTATGACTTTTGCTTGCCATAAGCTTACACAGAACAGAAAAAGCATTTCATGTTAGCAGGGTCTTTATTACAAAGAGGAACAAGAACACTTAATCTAGTTTTACGTTGAGTGCCTGAAATGCAAAAACCATTCTTTTCCTTCTATCGCTCATTTATAATAATCCCTGCTGTACAAGATGAATATAAATGTAATCCTCTGCCTTTCTCTCAAAAGTACAGTAACTCCAACTGTTAAGTCTACTAACAGGCTTCTTTTTCTCCTTAGAACTTCAATCAAAAAAATACTTTAATAATCAGAGGGGTACATTTATTAAAAATACTGCCATAAACTTTGAATATCAATGTGATTAAAAGCAATCTTGCCCTGAAATGCTATTTAAATAGTGAAATTTCACTTCTTTTTTAAAGAATTCTTTCTAATGGTACAAATCCCAGATGATTGTGTTTGCTATCTGCTGCAACCTTGGCTTTCATTTAATCTTTTTTTAAAGCCAATTACTTCTAACGCAAACCACACACACTACCCCTCCCCCTCAAAGAAACGATTTTATAAAAGAACTGCTAAACACAACGTATAGACTACTCTAAGGCACAGCAAGGAAAAGGCTCTGGTACCTCTAAAATAAATTGGGAAGGGGGCAGTAAAGTTCAGTTTTTCTAGCTGAGGATAAGGAAAACAAAGTCACAGCAACCTGCTCAAGCTCATGAAAAGCAGGTGAGCATTCTGGAATGGGCTCAGCACAGCATAGGGTCAAGCATTTGGGCCATGGAGTTGTGCAGATCTGGGTTAGTCTCTTACATGCTTTGTGATCTTACCAAGGTACCTCATTTCTCCGAGCCTCAGTTTCCTCCTCTGTAAAAGGGGGAAATGATAATACCTAGATCACACGAGTGCTATAAAGATGGTAAAACTTGTACTGGCACAGAATAAAAGGTCTCACCAAACTTAAGCTGTCCACATATGTACAGGTACATTGTGAGGTATGGCAATGAGAAAGCAGGATATCCTTATAAGAAATGAGGCCACAGAACATGTAGGTCACACTCAATAATGATGCATAAATTCCTCATGCTTCATCCCCAAAGTTAAAGTTCACAAGAAACAGAACTGTAACTGGGGTAAAGCTTGTGAACCCCATCCTACTATAGCTAATGTACATGATTTCCATTAATGACAAAGCCTTCAGGGTTGAGGAATTCAGCATGGATTGTGCTTGGTGTTACACTCTTCAGCAAGTACAGAACCCTAAAAATGTGAGATATAAGAATGCTATACACCCTCTCCACCCATCAGAATGCAGATTTCTTTCCTGGTGGACCTGCCTTTTAATTCCCAAGATGATTCCAACGGAGCTTCAGCTTCTCTAACCCAAATGCCAAGGGCAGAAATTCTTAAGAATTTGAGTCAGGTACCCCTTTGAAAATCCTATAAAAGTTTGATTCTTTCTCCAATTGAGCTTAACAGAAGCCAAGCAGCATCCTTACAGTTTAAGGCTCTTGAAAGCTGAGACAATAACAGCTTTGTTGATGCTGTATTTGAATTGCCCTGAAACAGACCTATGTCCTAGAGAAAGAGCAGTGAATGACAGAAGTAGACAAGGATAGGATCCTTCTTACACAAAACCTGATATAGAGTCTCACAAGTTCCTTCTAACCCAACGTATTTCTTCAATACTGAATAAACTTTTGGTTTAAGAAGAATGGATTTTACTAAAGATTCTCCACTTCAGAACAGAAAAGTTCAAGGAGTACCAGAAGCACACTCTGCAGAATGAGTTTCCCTTCATTAACCAAGGAATCTATTAGAATAAGAATTGGCAAACTCTTTCTGCCAAGAGTCAAACAGTAAATTGTGGGCCTGGCCGACTGTATGGCTTCGGTTGCACCTACTCAACTCTTCTGTTCTTGTATGGAGAAGCCGCCACAGACATTCAGTAAATGAGCAGCTGTGGCTATGTTCCAATGAAACCTTACTATGGACTCTTAACATCTGAATCTCTTATGTTTTTCACAGGTTGTGAAACAATCATTTTCTTTTGGGTTTTTCCTTCAATGATTCACAATGTAGGAACCATTCTTAGGCAGCAGACAGGGTTTGGCCCACACACAGGCTATAGTTTGCATTAAAGAACTAAGGAGGGTGCCTGGGAGGCTCAGTTGGTTAAGCGGTTAAGCGTCAGCCTTTGGGTCAGGTCATGATCCCAGGGTTCTGGGATCAAACCCCATATCAGGCTCCTTGCTCAGTGGGGAGTCTGCTTCTCCCTCTCCCTCTAATCCTCCTCCCCATTTGTGCTCTGTCTCAAATAATAAAATCTTAAAAGGAAAAAAAAAAAAAAAAAGGAGCCAAGGAGCCAGAATCAAGGAAAAAGGAATCCCTGTTGTGGGAGGGTCTCTAGGCCTCTAGGGGTCTTTCACTCCCAAGTTAGACTTTACAGGTAGAGAGTTACATACATGAACTGTCAGCAAGGGCACTGTAAACTGTCAATACAGCCCTAACTCTCACCCACAAAGCATCAAGTGTGGGTGACCTGCAACTGAATCACCTAAGTGCTCCGTAAATGAGTATTAACATAAGTCTGATGCAGTGAACTTGGATCTCACTGATTCCTGTGTCTGAAGCTCAATTTCAAACTCCAGTTGAGATGCACGCAGAATGCAAAGACTGCCACCTGTAGAAGCTTTGTACCATGGAAGAGGTCAGGAATGGCAGCCTGGCTTGCCTCAAAAGAAGGCAGAGCTCACATATAGGCTCTACTTTGCAGGACACAAGTTGAATCCATGTAAGCAGAAAAAAGAAGACCAAAAGAAATGATATGCTGTCTGGGACATGCTTCACAATAACTCAGTGTGGGGAATAGGACAGAGATGAAACAAGATTGGGCCATGACTCATTAGTTGTTTAAACTGTGTGATGGATACAAGGAGGCTCATTAAAATTTTTTTCTGTACTTTTGTAGATTTTTCAAATTGTCCATAAGGAAAAGCTGCTAGAAAAATCAGGAGAGAACCCTAGAGAAAAATAGAAATGTCCTCCACTTCAGGAAGAGGGTTTTATGCCTATCATCCAATTACTTTAACAATACTTCACACAGTTACCTATTTGTTTTCACTTGACTGAACATTTTTTTTTTCCCTAGGAAAGAAACACTTGGCATTTTTTTTTCCTAGGAAAGTCAACACATCCATGTTGACTCGGTCTTTGTTGATTGAGGATACCCACCTCCTAGTCAGTTTTTTTTTTTTTCTTTTAATCTAGCTGCTTGTAGATGCCAATAACCTCTTTTTCATCTTGCCCTAGGCTCAATTATGTCACCCTTATTATGACAGGGAAATCACCTGTCATCAAGTGTGGCTATCACTCTGGGTTGCCATCCTACTCCCTTGCCTAAATATCACAGATAAGAGAGGTGGTGTCCTGTCTGCACTTTCTGGAAAGTGTAAATGGAGTGCTAAACTCAGGACAAAACAACAGGAAGTGCTGAAAGACAGCCTCTGGCCTTCCCTGGGGCCATAAAGCCTACCTCCCACAGAACAGGTACCTTTGTGGGGGGGGGGGGGGGATGTCACAGTGGAAAATTTATCATTTGACTTCTTCATCCTTGAGTGACTCAGTTCAATCTTTCTAAATAGCCCAATTAATTCATTTTGGGCAGCAAATATTTACTGAGCACAAATGGTGCAGAAGCTGAATATGCCTCCATCAACAATGCTCCTGTCCTCTGGGAGCTGACATTCTAATGAATGAGCCACCACATAATACATACTTTCCACTGGTGACAGGATAAGTGTCTATTGGAGAGAAAAATACAGGCTACTTTGTTTTACAGCAGGTGGCTTAAAAGAAGTTAGAGATGCTTTTCCCAAGAAAATGTCATTTTTCCAACTCTACTGCTGACTCCCACAATTACATGATTTTTAAAAAAAATCTGCCATGAAATTAAGACATTTAACATTTTCATTTTTTAAGGCTCCCTATATGTTGGGGCACTAATATGGAAACCTTAATCAGTTACTCATACCAACTGATTTCATCTAAAAACAATTTTGTTAAACATAGAATTTCACAAGTCACCTCTGGAAGAAAGGGTCATTTTTCTTCTAAGTTTAATTGTTTGAAAAAAGTAAAAATGTATTATCCATTTTTTCCTACCTAGGTCAACTCTGCTATCAACTAATATTACAAATTACAGAAAACAAAAGGCAATAAAAACATGAGGATGCAAACGAAAAATAGGCCGACCTCTGAGAGATAACTGAAATTTTATCCTAACATTTGCCTACCTGTGCTAATTGGAAGAAAAGGGATGATATATTAGGTAAACCACAAATAATCTCACTTCCATTTAAATCAATAGTTCTAAATTCTCCTGCAGCATTAGCCCTTAGGCAGTCTTGCCATGAGGGAACTGGCCAAACTAAGCTACAAGAGGAAAAAGAAAAGGACAGAAATCCTGGCTTAGCAGTTTTAAATTCTGGAGTTATGAAGGATCCTCGAGAATTCAAGAGAAGCTGTGGACAGCTGCCCTAGAAAGTAGACATACATACTTCCACTTAGAATTTCAGGGCAACTATAACAGCCCTGAAGCCCATTCAAGTCCCAGACTAAAACCCCTTGACCCAAATACAGAAATACTGAAATCAGAAATCAAGTCTAAGATTATCAGCAGTTTAAAGGGTTGAAAGAATTAGTATGCACTGAGTCATTTTCCATACGTTATCTAACGTAAGGTCCACACTCCGACAACCTTGAGAAGTAGGTACTATCATCTCTTTTTACAAAGAGGAAAGCTAGATTCTGACAGGTTAAATAACAAATGCCAAAGTTAAGCAATCTGCTGTCACATACAGGTTTTTAACTCTTAGGTCCACAATCACGAACTGGATGAGAACTCAAGAAGTATGGTTCACAGTCCTAAGCATTTTCCAAGATGGGAAGTTTCTGATTTTTAGTGCTTCAACCATATGATCAACTTATCTACATTTCTTCTCCATGTAATCTCCCTGCCAAGCAGAATTAGTACAGATTTAGCTCCATGCACCTCTTCTTGTAAGGAGATAATCTCAACCAGAGACAAAAGACAACTGTCTAACAATTTTTGATAATTTTAAAATGTATTTTGGAGTGCCTGGGTGGCTCAGTTGGTTAAGTATCTGCCTTTGGCTCAGGTCATGATCCCAGAATCCTAGGATGGAGCCCTGCACTGGGCTCTCTGCTCAGGGGGAGAAGCCCACTTCTTCTCCCTTCTCCTTTCTCTCTCTCTCTCGCTCTCTCCCTCAAATAAAATATTTAAAAATTAAAAGGTAAAAATAAAATGTATTTTCATTTCTTAAAAAGTCTAACATGAGCTGCTGGTTAGACAAAGCCCACTGCGTGGGTGCTGAACATTCTCATGCCTGAATTTTAAAACTGGCTCAGAAAATCATAAAGTCACAAATGAATTAAAAACTGACTGAATTGGGATCCCTGGGTGGCGCAGCGGTTTGGTGCCTGCCTTTGGCCCAGGGCGCGATCCTGGAGACCCGGGATCGAATCCCACGTCGGGCTCCCGGTGCATGGAGCCTGCTTCTCCCTCTGCCTATGTCTCTGCCTCTCTCTCTCTGTGACTATCATAAATAAATAAAAATTCAAAAAAAAAAAAAAAACTGACTGAATTAAAAACTTCAGTCTCAAAACACCAAGGTAGGGGATCCCTGGGTGGCGCAGTGGTTTGGCGCCTGCCTTTGGCCCAGGGCGTGATCCTGGAGACCCGGGATCGAATCCCACATCGGGCTCCCGGTGCATGGAGCCTGCTTCTCCCTCTGCCTATGTCTCTGCCTCTCTCTCTCACTGTGTGCCTATCATAAATAAATAAAAAAAATAAATTAAAAAAAAAAAAAAACAACACCAAGGTAGAATTTCGGCCATCCTGTCCCATTCAGCATCCTCTGAATAGTTAGAAGAGCTTTTAAAACACAGCACCTTTAATAATCACTAATCATTTGATAGGTCAGATGCACACACAACCAACTCTTATGACCCCATTTTGCCTCAAGAAGATAGTCAAGAGGTCTTAGATCCTCATGGTAAAACCTGCTGAAAATTACATATATGGCCAAAACTGGGTTCAGGCCACTAAATTTGGTTGGGTCTCACACCAGACCAAGTTGCCCAGTGAAACACGAATGTACTTACTCATCCTCTATTGGGGAATTACCAATAATTAGCACGCTGTTTTCACACAGATTTAGAAACCCTTTATGGGAAATGTATCCACACCCAAAAGAATAAAAACTAAGAACAGGAGTGGGTCAGGTCCTCTAATGCTCTACTCCAACTGCTTCCTATGAGAGTTGCCACCTAGTGATTTTAATTTTTTAAGCCCAGGCGGACTGCCAACTCAACACTAAAACCGGACTAACAACTGATTTTTCCTATTGCAACATCACCAGCAAGTCCTTTGCTTTCCCTCTCTTTCCTTCGCAAACACCTATTCTCATTTTCAAAATCAACTAATTTGCTCTATAATCTGTTCCAATTGGAAGCTCTCACAGAGCTGCCACTGGTATTACTCTTCCTCCCAGTGCCAAGAAGCCAACAAGAGGCCAGTTCAAAACACCAAAACAGCAAACGTGAAAAAAAAAAAAAAAAGAGAGGCCCTAAAAACAAGAAGTAAATATGGAGACAGTAACAAAGGGCCAACTCTGGACTTTAAAACGTTCAGCTCGCCAAAAATTCTACCTATTCTTGGGTGCTGGACAGTAACTGCCAAAGTAGATGGCTACACATGAGGAATGAAATTGCATTGGGGAATAGAAACTCAGTATTTTGGATACCAAATCTCATGTAAGGCCTTGTCCTTACTGCCACTGAAAGAGCAACTTAAACTGAACCTAAAATCGATTGGCCTCCAGAAATCCTTTGTGACCACAGTGTGCCCAGGCCTGGCACAGGCATTAGACAGCAAAGTTGACTATTCAGGGAAAAATAAAATCGGGAAGGGGAGGGGAGGGGAGGGGGGGGGGGGAGTCGGCCGGTTCCTAGATACCTGACCTCTCATTTGGAGACACACCTTCAGCTACAAATATTTTCCTAAGCATCCTTCCCTAAGTATCAAACAGTTTTATTAAAAACTGACCAATAATTAAGATATAGGGTTTCACTAACTATGGACACTAAAGGCTCGTTTCACCATATAGAATTCTGGACTTTTTCCTGCCCTCATCTTGGCCGCTCACACGTACATAAAGTCTGACCAATTCCTCAGTTGTGATGATCCTTCTGTGGCATCCTAAACTCTGTAGCTTAAATCCCATGGAAATAAGGCTGCACAGATAACGTGTTATCTTTTCTAAGGTTTGCAACCAGTTTTGATTGCCAGCAGACAACAACTGGTGGAAAGATTTCCTTTCCAGAGACCCCGAAAGCATTCGTGGACACGCTTTCCAAAGCTTGAGAATTACTTTCTCCACTTGTGTTTCTCAGGAAGAGGGTCAGACCAGGAGGGATTTGGGTTAAACTCACCGCCCGTCCCCAAAGCTTATCATTGAGCAAGGCGGCTCAGGCTGCACCACGCCAGGCCTCGACAGAAGGGTTCCGGGACGCTCCCCATTACAGGAAGCCCTGGAAACCAGATTTTCCAAACGTTCCGCTCTCCCCCTCTTCCTCCTCGGACAGCAGCATCCTCGCGAGGGTGCGGAGCGGGTAAGGTGGGACAGAAATCCCCCACCCTGGTGAGGCCGGCTAGTAAAGTTCCTCAAGGTTTTGCAGGAACTCCAAAGGGGGGCTGGACTCACCTTCGCGACAGAGCCCCATGACTTCGCGGTTTTTCCCAAACTCCTTGAAACTTTCGTCCAATTCCGTCCCTAGGAGACACACACACACAGGAGGAGGGAGAGGCAGGTCAGTGCCGGAGTGTGACGCACGCGCACGCACGCACGGAGTAGGTGCGGGCACCTCCGCGCACCCCAACCGGGCGGCAGCATCCCTGACCCCGGGGGAGGGGGCGGGTCGCAGCGGGGGCACGGGGGACCTGGGGAGGGGGCGCGCGCGGACACTCACCGTCCTTCCCGGGAAGTTTGGAAGCCTCGACCCACAGATTCCACGACTGTCCCAGCATCGCTTCTGGGCTGGGCAGGGGCCTGCGCTCCCCGACGGTCGCCATTGCGGCGGCGGCCGAGGTGGAGGCGGCGCCGGGGCCGCCGTCCTCCGGCCGGAGGCGCCGCGGCGGCGGCGGCGGCGGCGGCGGCGGCGGCTGCCGCTGGGGCTGCGAAGGCGGCTGCTGCTGCTGCTGCTGCTGCTGCCGGGCGGCCGCCGCCGCTGCTCCGCCCGCTGCCGCCGCCGCTCGGCGCGGCTCCCCCCTGACGTCATCCACGGCCCGCTCCGACATTCTTTCCGCTCCTACAATGTAACAAAAAAGGGGGAAAAGAGTCGCGCGGGGGCCGCTTTTAAGGAGGCGCCGGGGAGTTCCGGCGGCGTGCGCGGCCCGCAGGCCGGGTGGGGCGCGCTGACAGCGCCCCCCGGCCGCCCGGCCCTCCCAGCCCTCGCAGCCCGCCCCCTCCGGGCCACCCCCCGCCCCGGGCGCAAAGTCCGCGGCCCGGCTCGCTTTCGCTTTCGACTCCCGCGGCCTTCGGGGGAGGGGACGGGCCGCGGGCCGCCGGCCGCCCGCCCGCCCGCCCGCCCGCCACCGCGGCGCAGGGTCCCCCGCCCGCCCCTGCCGCCGAGAGCCGCACGCAGGCCGGCGCCCCGCGCTGCCCCCGCCACGGCTGCCCGCGCCGGGAAGGCCGCGGACGCTCCCCGGCCCTCGGCTGCCCACCCTGAGGCCGCTCGCATCCCCGGGCCGGGCCGGCGGCCCCGCTCCTTCCTTCCGTCCGCGCGTCCGTCCGAGCGGCGGCGCCCGGCCGGCTCCCTTAAGCAGAGGCGCCTCCCGCCGCCTCCTCCCCCTCGCCGGTCCCTCCCTCTGCTCGCTCCGGCGAAGTTTGCACGTCAAGCCCCCGGAGCGGAGCCAGGGCCAAGTCGGAAACGCAGCCGCCTATGGAGCAGCCGGCCGGCGGGCCGCGGGCCCCGGGCCCCGCCGAGCGCAGTCGCCGTCGGGCCCTCCCGCCCCGGGGCTCGGGTTCGGGTTCGGGTTCGGGCCGGGGCCGCAGGGGCCGGGGGCGCAGGGGGCGCAGGGGGCGCAGGGGGCGCCGGGGCCGGGGCCGGGGCCGGGAGCGCTCGGCTCTCGGCTCTCGGCTCCGCGCTCCCCGCTCCCCGCTCCCCGCTCCCCGCTCGCGGGCGGCCGCGCAGCTGTCAAGAGCATGAATGGCCAAGCCGCCGCCTAACGTAGGAAACCACCGGCCGGCGAGGAAACGCGGCCCAGGTGCCGGCCCAGGTGTCAGCCCGAAGCCCGGTGTTCGCCCGAGACCCACCACTAGAGGTCACAGCGTGCGCCCTGGGAACTTGAACTTCTCGTCTAGCAAAGAGACCATGAAATCTGTGTAAGATGGAGAGAGGCGGAGGCGAATTTTGGAGACACGACCCGAAATTTCTCTACTTGCCCTTCCACTGCTTCTAGAAGTGATTTGTTCGCCCCGGGAAACAGCAACAACAATCTTGACATTTTAAAATCGGACTTTTTTTTTTTTTTAATCGGACTCCTTTTTAATTCAAGTTCTTAGTCCCCCCCTCTTTATGGTTGCCTTTGCTTGGACAGGGCGCGAACCCAGGGCTTGGGGAATATACAGCATTCCTAGAAAATGTGTTTATAAGATAGTGTTTTGTCACATTTTGTACTAAACACTTGTCCACAAAATTTAGCCCCCCTTCCCAATACATACACACACACAGGATGCAAAGCTTTTGCTTAAGTGATAGGTAAAGATAGCAAAATAACAGGCTACTTAATGAACTGAAGTATGTGAAGTACTTGAAACAGAGGCAGACCACACCAACCACCTTCAAGAAGTACCGTGTTGTTTCAAACTGACATGAGAATCTGAAGCCTGACACAGAAACAAGGATTTTTTTTTTTAAGATTTTATTTATTTATTCATGACAGACATACAGAGAGGGAGAGAGAGAGGCAGAAACACAGGCAGAGGGAGAAGCAGGCTCCATGAAGGGAGCCCAACATGGGACTTGATCCTAGGTCTCCAGGATCCGGCCATGCGCTGAAGGCCGCGCTAAACCGCTGAGCCACCTGGGCTGCCCAGAAACAAGGATTTTAATCATGTTTCACATGGCAATAATATCAGCACTCTTGTGGCACATGTGTCATAATTGTTTGCTTACAGGTGCTTTCTCTAGGTGGAGAGGAAGAGGGTTTCATGTTTTTTATCTCGAACATCTGGCATGATAGAAGTGGCCAACTTCTCTGCTAAATAAACAAAGTCCAACTTGCAGAAACAAAAATATTTAAGTCAAAGTAAAAATGAAGAAGGAGATGTTATTGCAACCTAAACTTAATGCAGGGCTCCCATAAGAAAGGGTTTAAGTTGAAATTTTACAAGATTTAAAAATACACACATACACACACACATTTATTTTTAAAAAGATTTAGAAATAACTGTGTAAAATTTTTCCTGGATTGCATGCAAATATAAATTCCAAAAAGTGAAATTATGCATGCTTCCTGTCCTTAACTAAGTAGTAGTAAAAACAGGGGTGTCTGGGTGGCTCAGTTCATTGAGTGTCCGACTCTTGATTTCCGCTCATGTCGTGGTCTCAAGGGTCCTGGGATCCAGCCCGAGTGGGACTATGTGTTAAATGTGGAGTCAACTTGAGTTTCTTCCTCTCCCTCTGCCTGCAGTCACACACTCTTCTATCAATAAAAATAAAATCTTGGGCAGTCCTGGTGGCCCAGCAGTTTAGCGCTGCCTTCAGTCCAGGGCCTGATCCTGGAGACCCGGGATAGAGTCCCACGTTGGGCTCCCTGCATGGAGCCTGCTTCTCCCTCTGCCTGTGTCTCTGCCTCTCTGTGTGTCTGTCATGAATGGATAGATAGAATCTTTAAAAATAAATAAATAAATAATAAAATAAAATATTTTTTTAAAGCAATAAAAACAAAGCAACCAAAAATGGTGGAAATTACTGAAAGGATAAAAAATCATTTCTAAGGCTTTGACTTCCTACATGAGTTGTCACTGAGAAAAACAAATGGGCAAAATACAGAAGTCCTTTGATATTAACAGGGCTCCTTTTTTTTTTTATGGTTTTATTTATTTATTCATGAGAGACACAGAGAGAGAGAGAGAGGCAGAGACACAGGCAGAGGGAGAAGCAGGCTCCACGCAGGAAGCCCAATGTGGGACTTGATCCTGAGACTCCAGGATCATGCCCTGAGCCAAAGGCAGACACTCAACCGTTAAGCTACCCAGGCGTCCCAAGGGTTTCTGACTCTTAAGATAGGCCTCCAATATTGGAAGAGAAGTCCCCAGTACACTTTGAATTTTTCATTCATCTCAAATCACTGAAAAGTTTGTAAAATTACATTAAAATGTCCAATTTCTCTGTTTTCCTAGATTAAAGTGCAGTTTATTACTTTGAATTTTGTAATTCAATATTTAAGATAAATGAAAATTTGAATTTTAATGTCACTTGGAACTGCCATTACAAAAACAACTTAGAGCAACCCAGCTATATAGACACAAAAGGGAGCTTGCCTGTTGAGTACAGCCCTTCTGATCTCTGAGAGAACACTGTGAGAACGAAAATAAGGGGAAGAATGGCAAACATGAAGTACAGACTCACTTCCCCAAGACACTGCTTGATTTCCCTCTTTTTACATGTGAAAATCCTTCAAGATTCATTAATATAACCTCTAGCCAATGGGCTCAATATGGCACTTCATAATACTTCAACTTCTGTCTTTAGTGATGCTCAATACTTTTTTTTTTGAGTGGTTTAATAAAGAAAACACAACAGGGCATTAACTGTAAAATACTAAGTATCCTCTTAGCATTACAATAGTTATTAAGGAAACTATTACTAAAAAAAAAAAAAAAAAGAGAGAGAGAGAAACTGTTACTAATAACAACTATCAGTTATTGAGTACCTACTAGATGCCAAGCACTCCCAGAGGTACCTTATTGCATTATCTCAATTAGTATTCAAGATTGTATAAGGTAGAAGTTGTATTACTTGCAACTTACAAATAAGAACAGTGAAGGAGGGCTCTGGAAGCTAGGTGCTATGAATTCTTTCTGGATCCATATACTGGCTCTTCCACTTACAAGCTGTGTAACCAGAACAAATGACCTAACCTATCTGCACTTCAGTTTCCTAATATGTAAAATGGAAGTAAAGCCAGGCTTCTTCTGAGGAAAAGATCCATAGGAAGCACTTGGTACAAAGCATAACACAAAATAAATATTATACCTAAGTGTCTTATATCAAACTAAGCAATCCAGATCAATTCTTATCTGTGAAATTTATTTAAATTTAAAGTTGAAGATGTGGGAACCAAAAGAATAACAGGCAACTCCTGGCATCTCCCCACCAATTCTATTCTGCTGCAGCCAATACGTTTTACTACACTTTCTTCACCCATAAGTTAGTTCTAAATCCTTCCAGATTCTGATATCCATGGTTGGTCTGGGTTTCCCAATAGTTCAACTGAGTCCCCAACAAAACTCAAAACTGGTAAGCTGAGAACATACACTGTTCTGATATGCAAATTTGGGCAACATTTTCCAAGTACTCCTCATCAACAGGGCACAGTCTATAAAAAAAAGAGTACAGCAGAAACAAATATTTTCCCTACCAGGTCATAATAAAAAAACAAAACAAAAAAACAAACCTGAAGACTTCCTACCTAAATACCCCTCCTCTATATTCCAAAAACATAAAAAGAAAATTACCAATACAATTTGCATTCATTTCATATAATTATTTTAATACAGTAGTGTCCCTTGTATGCTATCAATCAGTATTCCTGCCAGTGTACTGATGATGTCTTACAGCTCTGCGGATCTTCAATATCCATCTGCACAGATAAATGATATGTTTCATAAGGTTTGAGTAATGAGGACACTTCCTGATTGCCTAACACATACCTGGCACTCTGATAGCACAAGGTAAACACAACATAGCAATTTTGCTGAAGACATGAGAGTAAGAAGTAGGGGGAAAAATTTAATTCATCAGGATGCTCGTATGCAAAAGGCTGTCACCACCAATTAGACTGTATGTGGCTTAAGAACTAGGCCGTCAGAAGTGAAAGGCTGCCAAATTCTGAGCATTTCATCCCTTCCAGGGATGCATTTAAAATATGGCCTTACTTCACCATCCAAATTTAGGGATGTTCCCAGTAGGTGCCAAGGGTAACAAGGTCTCTCTTTACAAAAAGTATTCTTTGCACAGCAGATTCACTTGTAAAATGCTTTGTTCAAAGGCCAAAGGCATCAATAAGTGAACAAAAAAAAAAAAAAAAAGTTGATCTTTTCCAGTCTTTAAATTCAGTTTAACGTAAAATGGCTGAAACTGTCCAAAATTTCTAAGATGTAAGACCCTACACAACCAGACTCTGTATTTGGAAAACAAAACAAAACAAAAAGCCCACTGGTCCCACTACAACATTTTAATAAACTTGAAAACCAGTAACTACAGTATATTTATCTGTGCAAATTACAGGGTTGGTAACAGAGAGATTCTCCATTATCAACCCCAAAGGACTGCAGTTATTTGAGTAACAAGAAACTCAGATCCCCTGAATTAGAAATATGTTGGCTTTGGTCTATTTCTCCTAAAATTGGCTGAGCCTTTATTCATTTCCTCTCTCCCTCCTCTGACCACACCTCTCTCTCTCCCTCTTTCTTCTCTAAAGCCAGGGCTCTGCTCTCTTCTGCATGTGGGGCTGGCAGGCAAGGACCCTTTAACCATGCTCCCTCTAGTGAAATACTTAGAGCCTGTCATGAATACTTCTATTCCAGCAGGGGGAGAATAGTGGAAGGAAGAAATTGAATTCAGCTCAGTGTCTGGCATTACTGACAATTAAGTACAAAATCAGAAATAATAAGGATAGCCACAAAGGTTTGGAAACTTAAAGAGGAAGGTAATACACTTTTTAAAGATTTAACCTGTACACATATTCATTCTACAAGCTGTGTCCATTGCTAAAAAGTTCAAAATTTTGAATTTTTTTGTTTTCTTAATCATATGCATAAGTTACAGACAAGTTCTCCCAAAGAAACATTCACCAGTAATAGCAAACTGTTTGGAGGAAGAAACGATTTAAAAATACAAAATAGGGGATCCCTGGGTGGCTCAGCGATTTAGCACCTGCCTTTGGCCCGGGGCACGATCCTGGAGTCCCAGGATCGAGTCCCATGTTGGGCTCCCGGCTTGGAGCCTGCTTCTCCCTCCTCCTGTGTCTCTGCCTCTCTCTCTCTTCTCTCTATGTCTATCATAAATAAATAAATAAATAAATAAATAAATAAATAAATAAATAAATCTTTTAAAAAAAGACATAACCCAATTTATATAAAAATAAATAAATAAATAAATACATACATACATACAAAATAATAGGGGCACCTGGGTGGCTCAGTAAGTTAAGTATCTGCCTTCAGTTCAGGTCGTGGTCCCCGGTCCTGAGATCAGCCCCATGTCAGACTCTCTGCTCATCAGGGAGTCTGTTCCTCCCTCTCCCTCTGCCCCTGCTTGTGCTGTCTCTCACTTATAATAAATAAAATCTTTAAAACACACACACACACACACACACACACACAAAAAAAAAAAACAGTAAGTCTTAACTTTAAACTGACTAAAGACCAACTGTTTCTAGGGATTTAATACTGGCCTGTAATTTTAAACTTGATTGAAAAATCTTCATTTAGAGCCTTTAAATGGTTTTAAAAAGAGAGAGAGAAAGAAAAGAATAAAAAGTTATGGGAAAAAAAATGAAAAGTCAGACCAGCATTTAGCTATAAAAAGAGGCTGACTATATAGTTAAAGCTCTAGTGCACTGCTTCAGATGCAATAAAATGCAAAGATTAAACAAACTTTTAAAAATAGTTTCCTAAGTCTTCTTTGTACTGATACAGTTTTCACTGAAGTGACTGTAAATACCACCACATTACAGGCCCAGCAGTTAAGAACATGAGTTCTAGAGCTGATATGCCCAGGTTAAATCCCTGTGCTACCTCTTACTAGCTGTGTAACTCTGGGTAAGCTATTTAACCTCTCTGTACCTGTTCCCTCATCTATAAAATCTGTAAAACAGGAGTATCCACTTTATGAGGACTATTAGGAAATCTCATAGTGCAAAAGCACCCTGTTAGCGTTAGCGATTCTTATTAATACTGTGTCTGTCATACAGAAAGCCCCAATTTTCATCTATTCATGCTATACTATCAGGTCAGTCTTGCAGAATGAAGAAATGCTTTAGTTATGTCAGTCCTCGCTCTGACAGTTTCGGGGGCTCCCCACCGACAACAAAATTCAATCAAAACTTCTAGCACTCAAGGTCCTCTAAAGTTGGTTGCATCTCACCATGTCTACAGTGTTCCCTCCAACAGGTACTCTACAGTCCAGCCAAAATGATCAATCTATAGCTTCAAACATGCTCCAGCACCCAAGCTTTGTTCAGAGAGGTCACTATTTATATTACTTTGCCTCCCTTGGCTTAAATCCTACTATTCAATCAAGTCCCTACTCAAACTCCCATTTCTTTAACAAAATCTTTCCTGATCCCTCACACTAAGCAAATGAGAACTCCTCTCCATCTCCAAATCACAGGACTTCATGGACTAGGGGGTTCAGAGTACATGCTCTGAAATCAAGGTGGCAATGAAATCTATGCATGGTCTTCCCAGGGATCAAATGTCTGCATTCCCAACATAAGGGTGTCATGGGAGCTCAGACCCTACCTACCCACAGACTGCAGATGTGTGGTGACTGGTTCCCAAAGCTAGGCAGCAAAATGCCTTGAGGCTGAACTCTAAGGCTAACAGAGCAGGTGTGTTAGTACAAGAAGGAAAGTACAACAACTCTTTCTTTCCCCTCTCCTCAGCAAAGTTCCAGCTCTGAGCAGAGCCCTAGATCCCACAAATACCACCCCCCCCCTGACTTTTCCCCATTCTTTGTATGCACCCTGATCCCATAGCCATTTGGGTCTGTATTGCTTCCCAAAGGACTGCTCCACAAAGACTTTCATCCCCTGTCTACCTCCAAAATAAAACATTCCTTTTCTTGGTGGACATAAATGGCATGCAGATTAACTATTTTTCACTAAACATGTAAAGGAATGAATATAGTTTTCTGTTTTCAACAATATGTTTTAATCCTAACATATTCTCTCATATAGAAGGGGAGACCTTAACCCAGATGACTTTCTAGATGTAATGGTTCCTAAACCATTCTTCCTAGAAACACACAACTATTGCATCTCTAAGGCCATTTTGATATTAAATGCCACAATCTATGAAAGAAGGCAAAGTTTCTGACATTTTAATCTATTTAACCTATTTTAACCCTTCTTTTGATCAATGTAAAACCCGCAGGACTCTTCTCCACTTTCTACCACAGCCTCCTCCCCACCAAACTGCTCTAAGTAAAGGAACTCCAGGAGCAGAAAAAAACAAAATTGCTACTGGTGAGAAATCTACCTTTCCTACTTTCCAGAGCCTCCTGCCTCTCTCCACTTTAGAAAACAGGTATTTTCACAAAACATCGGGATATTTCCACATGGTTTCTGTGAGGACTGGAAACAGAGCACCAATCACATGTAAGTGGTTAGTAAGCTAGAATCTGACTTATCAGGTATTTCTTAAAAACAGAGCCAAATAAGTAAATTGGGCTTCACCCAAACCATTAAATCTTTGTGCTTCAAAGAACACCTTCAAGAAGGTAAAAAGATAACCCACAGGGAGAAAGTTTTTGCAAATCACTTATCTAATACGAGACTTGTACCCAGAATATATAAAGAACTCTTGGGCAGCCTGGGTGGCTCAGCAGTTTAGCGCTGCCTTCGGCCCAGGGCATGATCCTGGAGACCCGGGATTGAGTCCTATGTCAGGCTCCCTGCATGGAGCCTGCTTCTCCCTCTGCCTGTGTCTCTGCCTCTCTCTCTCTCTCTCTCTCTCTCTCACACACACACACATTCTCTCTGTCTCTCATGAATAAATAAATAAAATCTTAAAAAAAAAAAAAAAGAACTCTTGCAACTCAAGAAAAAAAGGAAGGGGAGCAAATAATTCAATTTTTAAAATTGGTGAAGAATCTCAACAGACATTTGTCCAAAAAGATAACATAAATAACCAACAAACAAATGAAAAGATATCCAATATCATTTATCATTAGAGAAATACATATAAAATCCACAATGTGATACCAATTCCCAATCATTAGGATGTTGATTATCAAAACAAAACAGAAAATAACAAGTCTTGGCAAAGATATGGGAAAATTGGAATTCCTGTACATTGCTGGTAGGACCGTAAAATGGTACAATCCACATTGAAAACAGTCTGACAGTGCCTCAGACTTACAATAAGATTCTATAATTCTACTTCTAGGTATACTCAAAAGATCTAAAGCAGGGACTCAGAGATTTGTCCATCAATGTTCATAACAGCTTTACTTACAACAGCAAAAAGATAGAAGCAATCCAAGTGCCCATCAACTGACAAATAAAATTGTACACATCCACACAATGGACTATTATTCAGCAATTAAAAGGAGTAAAGTACTGATACCCTACAACATGGATGTGTCTCAAAACCAAGCTAAGTAAAAGAAGCCAGATGCAAAAGGCCACATATAATATGATTCCATTTATATAAAATATTCACAATAGGCAAATCTGTAGAAACAGAAAACAAATGAGTGGCTCTCAGGACCAAAGGGTCCTGAGTAGTACTACTTAATGGAAACAGGGTTCTCCTTTGGGAGTGATGAAAATATTTAGACCTAGAAAGGTGGCAGTTATATAACATTATGAATATATTAAAAACTATTAAATGGGTAAATCCGTGGTATTTGATTCATATTTCAATAAGATTTTTTTTTTGGGGGGGGGGAACACCTGGTTGGCTCAGTTAAGTGTCTGCCTTCAGCTTACATCATGATCACTGGATCCTGGGATCAAGTCCTTGCTCAGCAGGGAGTCTGCTTTTCCCTCTACCTCAGTCCCTTCCCCTGCTCATGTTCTCTCGCGAACACACACACACATTCTCTCTCTCAAATAGTCTTTTTAAAAATATTAAAAAAAAAAAAAAAAAGCCAGCATTAAACTTGGAAAATTTCACACAAAATTCCAGATTGACTGCTGAGAAATCTCTATGATCTCACATCATTGGCCACAAGTTCCCTCAGGACAACCATCAGTGGGAGCTAAAACTTGTCCTGGAGCCCATCTCTGCCACTGCCTAATTCTGGACCTTAACAGGACAGGTTTTGTCTCTGCCTCAGTTAGCTCCTCTGTAAAAGGAGGATTGTAACAGTATCTACATTTCCTCTCTGCAGTATCATAACAGTATCCTACCTTATCAAGTGTTATAAGGAGTCAGTTTTATGTAATATGCTTAGAACAGCACTTGTCACATAACTGTAACACTTAACTCATTAAGTGTTAGCTATTTTATATTTTGTGATACCTCATCCTTTTTATAATATAAATAGCATTTGCTTTTCATTTTTTGTTTTTACAAATCAAAGTATAGCATATAATGTAGCAGTCCAAAAGAAATGGACAGTCGTAAAATTTTTTAAAAGCAATATACAAAATACTGTCCACAATATGTGCTTATTTTTGTGTAACAGTAATAATGATGAGGATGACAAGTCTATACATAGAAAACAGTCTAGATAACTCTGGACTTATGGGGAACAAGGAAGGAAAGAATGTAATTAAAGGGACTTTTTATTAACATACATATTTATATAATGTTTCGATCATTCCAGTTTTATTAGAATATAATTAACATAACATTATGTAAGTTTAAGATGTACATATTTTGACATACTTATTGCAAAATGATTGCCACAAAAAGGTTAGCTGACACATTCCATCCCCTCACATAGGTACCTTAATTTTTTTAACAACAACCTTTTATAAGATCAGGAACTATAATATGGATATTATATTTTCAAGGAGAAACTCTAAATTAATTTTGTTTGAGACCTCTGTAGGATTGTCACAAAATTCTACTGCTGGGATTCCCAAAGCACCAGGCTCTCTTCAGTCTCATTCTTTCTCATGAAATATATGCAGCTATGTTTTACAGCTGCCAATAAAAGAGATTCTGAACTCCTTGGTTCAGCAGGCAACACCTTTCATTACCTGGCCCAACACCCTTTTTCCAGCTTTATCACCTATCAGTCCCCCTTACAAAGGCTCCTCTTGAGCTGAACAGGACCGAAAATATACATGCCTCAAATGTTTTTCTGCATGCCATTCTTTTTTTTTTTTTTAATTGAGGTAAAATTCACATAACATAAAATTCACAATTTTAACCATTTTAAAGTGTATAATAGAGTGGCATTTAGTATATTCACAGGGTGCTACATCATCACTATGTGGCTCTGGAGCTTTTTTACCACCCCAAAAGGAAACCCTGCACCCATTAAGCAGTCAGTCACTCCCCATCTCCCATCCCTCCCTCAGCCCCTAGAAACCACATCTGTTTTTGTCTCAATAGATTTGCCTATATTGGATATTTCACATAATTAAAACCACACAATATGTGGCCTTTTGTGTCTGGTCTCTCTCAGCATAATGTTTTCAAGATTCATCTATGCTGGAGCACGTATCTATAATTTATTCCTCTTTATGGCTAAAGAGCCCAGTGTGCGGATGTACCCCACTTTCTTCATCCATTCATCAGCGATGAGCATTTGGGTTGTTGCCACCTCTCAGCTACCACGAACAGTTGCATGCCATTATCTTTCCCTTCCTTCAGTTTTACCTGCTAAACAAAGTCAAGCCCTTACCTGAGTTTCAGATCAACTCCAACCCCCCACCACCATCAATCAGCCTGTCCGAAGTTCTCCTCTTTTCTGAATGACTTCTCTACTTCTATAGGTGACATAGCAAACTTCCAGCACACGGCAGAGCCCCCACGGACTTATTTAGGTTTATTCAAACTGTTTTCTTAAATTAGTTGCTAACATTGAAAAACTCATGAAAAATAATTGAAATCGAGTTCAGTTCCCTTAAAAATTTGCCTGGATTATTACACTAACCACAGCTGAACTGGTTTTTATCCCTACCCCCTAGAGCCTATCTCAATAGCATGGCCGCAGCAGTTTTATTAAAACAGAAGTCAGAGCAAGTCATTCCTCTACTCAAAGCCTTCCAATGGCCTCCCACTCCTCACAGAATAAAAGCCACGGCCCACTGGATGGCCTTGAACCTGACTTGATTTCCCACCTTTCTGCCTGCCCACGAACTCCAGCCCTCACCCTTCTTGGACAGCCCAGGAGGCTCCTGCTTTAGGCCTTTGCACGGAATGCGCAGGTCTCGCCTTCCCAAAGAGCCTACCCAGACCACCCTAATTTAACAACACTGCAGTGCCACCCCTCATCAGCACACCTGGTTCTCATTACCCTGACCTGCTTTGTCTAACCAATTATCATCATCTAGTATAACATATTTACTTACTTACTAGACTTTCTATTATCTGCTTCTTTCCATGAAAAAGTAGGTGGCACAATGGCAGGGACTTTTATCCCTTTGATTTACTAATTAATCCCCAATGCCCAGAGAGCACAGCATGACATAGGTGGGCACTCAAAAACCATTTGTTGAATGGGTATTGGGTCTATAATCTGCTGGCACTGAAAAGAGGCTGCCCTTTAAAACTGTCCATGATTTTGACAGTTCCTTCCAATTCTACCTGGCCCATTTCATTCCTCTACCTGTCTGGACCTGAGTCTGTCACACTTCTTCCTACAGACTTGAGTTTGTTACACTTCTTCCTTTCCTGACCCTGGTTATTGACTTCCTGGTATCAAATTAATCTTTCCATCTGAATGTTATTCAAAAAAGGATGTCATAATTGTAGCCTGTGAAAACCACCTCTTAGTCTCTTGTCTTCCTGAAGGACAATCCCTCTGCTCATAGCAGAAGCTCAATAAACAACTACAGATTAAAAAGATCCTTTAGCATTTCTGTCAAATGTGTTTTCTCCCCACCTTCCCCACCCTAACCCAACCTCCACCACTACCAGTTGCTCACTACCATCTAGGAAAACGCTGCTTCTTTCTTGTCTGGTACTTTCCAGACATTCCACAATGAATGCCATCCTTTGTGATGACTTTAATGATCCCTGAAGGGTACTTCTGAATCGCTGGCCTTCCAGCTTTAGGTCAGAAAATTTTAAGGCCCCTTTTATTATTTTTTTTAAATTTTTTATTTATTATTGTAGTCACAGAGAGAGAGAGAGAGGCAGAGACACAGGCAGAGGGAGAAGCAGGCTCCATGCACCGGGAGCCCGATGTGGGATTTGATCCCGGGTCTCCAGGATCGCGCCCTGGGCCAAAGGCAGGCGCCAAACCGCTGCGCCACCCAGGGATCCCTAAGGCCCCTTTTAAAGGTAGGGACTCCAGAGCTATCCAGTCACTTGCTCTAAGTACCTAAACAGAACTGCTACATCCTTCCTGAAGCTCCAAAATGTTATCTTTGAAGATTCATGGTCATGTTGTTCAAAATGTTTCCATCTTTGCTACAGTTGCCTAAACCTGATTAAAGCACTGCATTTTTTGCCTAAATATACAAGCTGACCAATTTCAGAAGCTGAAACACCTTTGGTCTTCACTTTTTGAATCATGTTCAGTTTTAACCCTCAGCAACTCATCTTAAACTACTTAAACTTAAGCTCCTTATTCCTTTCAGGAGTAGATGGAAAGGTGGATTTTTTTTCCTTCTTTTTTCACAGTACGTAAAACTTAGCACCCTCCTCCTCAAATAGTAAATGCACAACTGCAAATATGTAGTAAGAAACTCAATTAATAGTGATCTAGGACTGCTCATGAGCACACACTGCCTGGCAGTCTGGGCAAAGGCACAAGGCCCAGAGCATGTAGCTGAAGAACTCCTGCTTATTTTACAATTTGCTTAGGACCTTCCCAACTCTGAGTAGCTGGTTCTACATTGCTTGCAGACAGAGAAAACAGGAGTGAGGAAAAATAGAACTGAAGAGAAACACAAGGGCATGCCTTTGGACAAATTGTTAGGAAAAGGTAGATATGGACGGAGGGTAGGAAATGTTCCTATCTCCAAAATCCTACAGTGTTGATAAGTGGAGGATGGTTACTTAGCACTTTTTCTTTTGACAAACACACACCTAATTATATTGTACTCTTAAATTCATTGAAACTTCATATTCAGGGTTATACTGAAGATCTTACTCAGATAACCTGAATTTTAAAAACTATCATCCTTTTATAAAAGTCAAACTCTATTATAACGAGAAGCATTGCATTTATTTGTCTGTGCTATGTTGGGATAGCCAATTACCTTTACTTTGGAGGGCAGACCAAAAATCCTAATCGATTTACCAGTGGATCTTCATCTGCTGTGATTGTGGAAGCTCTTTCTTCTTAATTCTGTTCAGATCTACAAAAACAGAAAAGGAAAAAAAGGATGAAACAATGGATAAAGCTAATCAGAAATCTACAATCTCATTAGTTGCCAGATGTTCCAAAATTATTATGTGTTTTGAAACGCCAAAGTGTTAAAATTAGAGGCACTTTACCAATTTTACAACAAATGTAATTCAGTTGTGTGGTTTTTTTTTTACAGTGAATTTAATTGGCTATATTTACAATAACGTAAGAACAAATGACTATTCAATGTGTACATAGAGTCAGCCTCCTGGGGCTTAAAATTATTGTATGTAATTTGCCACTAATGACTTTTCACTTAATTTTTGAAATGGTTATTCAGAAAGTCTGCTCCTGTGAAACCTGTCAGTATCACAAATTTAAAACATACACACAGACACACACACACGCTGAATGAAATTACTCTTTGGAGAGCTCACTCTACCCTTTATTATTCAGCAATTTATAAAAGCAATTCATAACACTACAAATAGAAAGCAAAAATTCAATTAAACCATTCTCCTAAAAAGCACAAGGGAATTATGTGTTCCATCATGCACATATTTTCATACACATGCACACATACATATTTCAAGTAGAATGTGGCTACTATTAAAATTAATTTGGAGAGGAGCATGGAGTTCAGGAATCAAGAGAGTGAAGGTTAACAAATTAGAGTTAGAAAGCCAGTTTTCAAGTTTGACATGCAGCACAAGAGAAAGAACGGCAAATATAGGTAATGACACAGCTATGAAGCAGATGCTGCTAGGGTGTAGAGCACAAGGCAGGCTTACTTCATAAGAAAAATTCACTATTGATACATTTTTCTTCCTATAATCCTCACAAGCTATATACCAAGGTTGGGTGGCAAGAAGATTGTTTTAACTTTTATTTACTTTCATATACTCTGAGATAGTAAGCCAAACATTTCTATGGTCTGAGACATCAGATAATAAAGCAACTCTGAAAGTCAGCAGTTGAAATTCTATGCCATGTTTCAAACATTTATTCATAATTATCTTTACTGGCTCTAAGTTATTCATGGATCACATCCATTCCCTCTCCCTTTTTAAAACAGTTTCGGTTTCATTCACCCACAAAATGTTATTCAGTAATGTAAGCGTTCAGTAATCATTCCTCCAATCTTTATAAGCCAGATGTGTCTCTTCTCTATATTTCTAATTCCTTCCTAGTGCCCTTTTAAAAATTTTCTCTGATTTCCATTTTAGTGTTCTTTTTCTGCCTTATTTCCAATAAAAGCCACTATCTAGCTTAACATGTCTGTCCAGAGCCAAAATTCATTTCTTTGCATCCTAAACACTTTACAGCTATGCAAAATCACTCAAAGGAAGCTACAAATTACCAGGATAGACAGCCAATAAAGATGTTATGTTAGAGATAACCATTCAGCCTGCTGACAGTGATTCCTTCAGAGTAGACTGGAGATGGAACAACACTGGCAGCAGATTAAACTCTGTGCTTGATAGGATTTCATTAGGTCAAGCTATGTTTCCATTTTCCATCAGGACACTCCAGGCATATCTCCAAAGTATCCAAGGAAGTCATCAGATTTTGGGTGCCATGAAATCGCCCCCAAGATAGCATTTACCTTTAAAAGAATTCCTCATTTACTAGCCTGCATACCTTAAAAATGCTTTAAGGGAGACTCTATTCTTAGAGGGAAAAAAAAGGTAGTGGCAGTTACTAAAAATAAGCAGTTAAAAATAGTAACTTCTCTTAGAATGGGGGCAGAAAGACAACTATCGTATGTTTGTATATGTTCTTTTTTATCTTCACAAGAATACTATTCTCAAAAGAGCTGTTGTTATGATCCCCATTTTACTAGCAAGGAAACAGACTGAGAGAGGTCATAATTTGTTCAAGATTACCCAGTAAATAAACGGTTTGGAATTGGAACTAGAATGGAGGCCTATGATGTAATTTAGTTCCCTTACCAGTACACCATACTGTCTAAACAGCAACTTAATTTTGTTTTGCAAAGACAAAGAAATTGGTTTTTTGTTTGTTTGTTTAATATTTTATTTATTTATTCATAGAGACAGAGAGAGAGAGGCAGAGACACAGGCAGAGGGAGAAGCAGTCATCATACAGAGAGAGAGCCTGATGTGGGACTCGATCCAGGGTCTCCAGGATCACGCCCTGGGCTGCAGGCGGCGCTAAACTGCTGCGCCACCAGGGCTCCCAAAGAAATTGTTTAAGGGGAAGACTGAAGAGCATGTTCTAAGAATAGAAACATAAAACTGGACAGCTTTTATTCATTCACCACCTAATATGTAACAAATAGTCAATAAATATAATTTTTAATAAGATAATTTTTAAATGACTGAGATGGGAGAGAAAGAAATAAAAAAGATATAAGGGTGCCTGGGTGGCTCAGTCAGTTAAGCATCTGACTCCTGGTTTTGGCTCAGGTCATGATCATGGGGTCCTGGGATTGAGCCCCACATCAGACTCCACATTTAGCAGGGGAATCTGCTTGAGATTCTTTCCAAAATAAATAAATATATCTTTTAAAAAAGAAAAAAAAGATGTAACTTGAGTTTCTCCAAAGTCTTGAGAAGCATAAATCTATTTACTCTTTTTTTAGGAGCAGGGGGCAAGATTACAGAAGATGCCTTTCTTCTAAGAGCTGCCTAACCCATGGTGATCCTTTTTCTAACTACTATGTAGTTCTCAACTCTATGCCAAACGGTATTTATATTATGCAACTCCAAACTCCTCCTTTGTTTTGGCCAAAGTTGGACACATGACCTAATCTGAGACAGTCCATTTGTTCTCCTTGGAACTAGAATTGGAATGAAGAGGGTCTACTCTGGTCTAGGCTGCAAGCTACCCCCATGCACTCTCAGTCTATAGGAAAAAGCCAGTCAGCAAAGAGAAGAATAAACACAGTGCTCAGAACAAATCTAACCTAGGAGGCCACTAAATCCCAGAGGATAGAAAGGGAACCAGTTCCTGTCACGGATGGGTCTTGAACTTCCCTGTCTCAGGTATGGTCTTCCAGAGGCCCAAAGCATTTCCTTCCCAAAGGGTTTAAGAATTCCACGGACCTATAAAGTAAAAGGCTCCCTCTTCTGAGCTTAAATGTTTTTTAATTGATTCTTGATAAGTGCAACAAAAATAATCTTGCTCAAGACAGCAAAAACTTTTGTTTTTAAAAGGGCAGATATCACCAGAATTTGTTGTAAAAAAAGGTTCTGTGGAATGCCCAAGGGTTTGGAAAAGTCCTTTCATTACCTTTAAACAGAGAAAAGTCCACACTGTTACATGAGCAGTGTTATATCAACATTTATAGAGAAAAGGCCTTATTTTCTAGAACATTTTTATGTACTTTTAAGACTCTGAGAGCCTCGCTGTAATCTGGATCACTTATTGTACAGTCAAGTATGTCAAAATTAAACAAAAATGCCCTAGCCATGATAGAAGAAAAGCAGGCCGAACTGAGTCACTCTTGTATCGAAGCATAACATGAATTTTTTTATTTCTTAAACCTTCTTAAAATCTAGGGGCTTGAACCCCTAAGCACCCTAGGTGCTTGGAAAGGGCACAAAAGGGAAAAGAACAGAGTAGAGAGGGCCCTGCAAGGAGGATAATACAAGTTCTAACTGGAGGGAAGGCCAGCTCCAATCTCTCCATTTTGCGCATGGAAAGACTGACAACCAACAGAGGTTTGCCCCATTTATTTACTCAATAAAAACGTGCTGAGCATGTGCTCCATGCCAGGTGCCATGCCTGGCACCAGAGCAACTCCATGTATAACCTCTGGGCTATCCTCTACTCTTTGACCCTCACTACAAACAAAGTCCACAGGCCTAAAACAGTCCACTTCACTGTCTCTATTACTTTAGTGATCTTAGGGGAAAAAAGGAATTTGTTGCTAATATTTAAAAGGTGGGAAGATTCACATAGAATTCCACATTTCCTTTTTCTCTTGGAAAGTTAAAAAATGTGGCCACCGGTGCCAGCTCTCCTGGGTGGGGATAACTGGGTGATGCTGTCAATGGGATGCCCCTTGCCACTCCCTGGGTACCTTCTTTTCAAAGTTCCCACCTGGCTGCATCACTTATTTTCCTTATACACCTATCTCCTGTGTGTGACGTTTAGCCTATGATGTTATCCTCAGGCTCTTTTACATGAAACACCACAGACCAAACATTTCCAAATCAGATTGCATGTTATCTGTAATTATTCAGCAATATGAATTAGCACGGCCCTGAGTTTACTCATTCTCTTCCTTGCTTTCACCCTGACAGGCTTTTTCCCTGTCAAAGCAAATTTAAAAATGAAACTCTATACTCCACACAATCTGACTTCTCAATGGTGCTAGATATCCACCTCTTCAAAGACCAGCTCAAGTTCTCCCACTTACTGAGCTACAGGGTCTGCTCTCAAGGTCACTCCACTAAACACACAACTGCTAAACCAGGAGCTGACATCACTTACTAGTAAGGACTCCAACACCTCTGGCCTAGGTTTCAAGGAGATATTTTAGTCATAAGGCTTTCTTGACCCTCCATGAAACTCCATTAAAGCCTCCATTTTCTGTCAGTGCTTGGCACCAGAACATTTCCATACACATTCAGCCCTTCTCAGGAAAGATTTCAATATAGCCATTTCTCACTTCCCTTGCCATTTCAGGTCACATGGCTCTCCCATCTCAAGCCCCATCTTTCCCAGGCTTCACTGACAGGGCTCTCCTTCCATTTGGCTGAGGGGTAAGCCATTTGTCCATCAAGCATAACTATAGTACACTATTTCACCATTAGCTGAAGGAGAAACAAAAATATAATTGTCAATAATTCCCCAGGTTGTGTAAAACGTTTGCTCAAGCCAGTAGATTTGCAGGTCTAAAGCAGAGTCCAGTAACAGTGGCTGACATTCACTAAGCACTACTTGCTAAGTGCCCAGTTTCAACACAGTAAACCCTTTAAATACATTCTCACCTAATCCTCCCGGTTCTATGATGTAACAACTTTTACTATCCTCCTTTACCAGAAAAAAATACTGAGACTTGTGAGATGAGGCCCCAAAGGGGTAGAACTGTGGCAACTGCATACTAAAGTGGAGCTGAAAACCATTCCTTCTACTGCTACCCTGCACAGCAATTCTTACCTCTTTCCTCCACACTGCTGTTCCTGCCATCCTAAACTACTTCCTACCTTCCAAGTAACTCCCATCCAGCCTTTAAAACAAACTCTGATAAACCTCTTCAGGTCATCACACCTACATCCCTAAGTGGGCTTCTTAGAGGCAGGGTCTGCAACATTTCACCCTCATACCCCCAGGGCCTGATATTCTAAGTGTTAATGCCTGCTGAATAGAATTGAATTCAATGAAACCACTGGGTCTGACAAGCTACCCAACCACTCCAGATAATGTGGGCCTGGGGTGGGATGTTCCCGCCTTGCTGAGAACTTGCAATTAGGCCTGAGCAATACATAGCTGTTGTGGCATCTACCCACACTCTTCCCAACCAAGTCCACCTATAGACGAAAAAGGGGAAGGAAGGATGAAAAGTAAAGTCCATGATGCCTTACTGTCCTCTTGACAGGGCAATAAAAAGTCTGTGGTGTTGACAGGGAAAAGGAAGGCCTGTGAGGGACAGAAAGGGTTTCTCCCCCAATATCTGCCAGGGGGACATCAATCTCCTGATCCTGGAGTAGGGTTATAGAATTCTAAAATCCACATAAATATACTCAGTCAAATCATTCTTTGCTACTCTAACACAGTCCTTTAGGAATGATGTCAAATAAATGAACAGCTAGCAAGTATTTAACTCTGGAGGCATACTTATTAACACTACCAATAACAGTAACAACTTTTACTGAGTGTCTATTCTGGGCCAGCCCCTGTGCTAAGTACTTTACATGCACTGTCCTGTTTAATTTTCACCACAGCCCTATGAAGAACGTTTAGAAGTGAGGAAATGGAGGTATAAAGTAGTTAAATGGCTTGCCTAAAGGTCACTACCAAATGGCTCACAATAGAAGCAGTTCCTAGTACAATAAATATGTAATTTTTATCAACAATGCCTGCAGGGTTTTTTTGTTTGTTTCGTTTTGTTTGTTTGAACTTTTCTACCCTTCCTCCTTAAGTAAGGCCAGGTAAATAAAAGCAGGCGGGGCTACCTACTGCAACTTTTACTAGCTTCTCTAAAAGATCCAGGGAAAGTCCTTCCTCTTCTGTTAAGCCTTTTAAATATTATTTGTGATAAAGATTGCCAATGCCAACCTATATCCACATTCTTCATCTTCCTGAACACACAATTAGACTAAATTTCCCAATTTCCATTGCAGTAAGATGTAGCTATGTGAGTCCTAAAATATGAAGAGATGTTGGGTTCCACTTCTAGGCTTGATCCATGTAAACCTCTTTGTTTTGATCCTCAGTCTCTCATAACCTAGGTTAGTAAAATGGAGAGGGCTCCAAGCCCCTAGAGGGCAGAGCCACAAAACTTCAACCCTTAATAACTAGGTAGAGAAGAGTCTCCTTGCCAACCCATACTGAGCTGTGACCTGAGAGAGAAATGAACATGTATTAAGCTACTAAAGTTTTAGGTAGCAATAGTCAGGCCACCCTAATACAGTATTAGTATTGTTGTCTAATAAGGCTTTTACTTACACAGTTTATTCATTTCTCACTATGAGGTAGGTATCATCTGCATTTTATAAGTGACAGAACTAAGGGTCAGAGATCAATAATCTTGTCCTCCTCTGAACAACTACAGCATTTACAATCTGAAGGATCTATTTGGTAATTACTTATGGATTGCCTTATTATATATGTTGGTAGATTGGTAGGGCATTGATGGGTAGGGCAGTTTTCACTCCTGTAGTTAGCTGATTTTTTCTTCTACTTATAACTGGTTTTCCAGAGAGCTGTTAATGGGTGGGGTAGGTCCTATATCCCTATACTCCATATCACTTCACACATTGCCTCATGAACATACAAATTAATCTAAAAATCTATATTCTTTAAATTATCTACTTATATATAAATTAACATACATGTATTTTAATAGATACATTCTGTTTGGGGCAGAAGGGCTCTTAAATAAATCTGACCAAGAAGGGCAGCCCAGGTGGCTCAGCGGTTTAGTGCCGCCTTTGGCCCGGGGCATGATCCTGGGGTCCCGGGATTGAGTCCCACATCAGGCTCCCTGCATGGAACCTGTTTCTCCCTCTGCCTATGTCTCTGCCTCTCTCTCTCTCTCTCTCTGATGAATAAATAAAATCTTTAAAAAAAAAATCTGATCAAGAAAATTGTCTTACGTGCTACAGAGTTACTTACTACATTTTTATACAGTGCCTGGCATACAGTTGATGATCAATAAATGATGGCTTCCCTCTTCCTCTATCCCAACCACTACTTCAAGTACAATCATGCTGCTTGATGAAAATAAGGATGATCAGAAGAAAATGTTAAAGTGGTAGGGAGCCGGGTGCCTCAGTGGTTTAGGCCTCTGACTTTGGCTCAGGTCATGATCTCAGGGTCCTGCGATTGAGCTCCCTGTTCAGCAAAGAATTTGCTTCTCCCTCTCCCTTTCCCTCTGCCCCTCCAGCTCGCATGCTGGCACTCTCTCTCTCCTTCTCATAAATAAATAAATAAATAAATAAATAAATAAATAAATAAATAAATAAATAAATAAATAAATCCTTTTAAAAAGAAAAAATGTTAAAGTGGTAAGTAGAGGTTGATTTTAACTACAAAGAATAGTTTCCTATGGGGAGGAAGACTAAAACATTAGGAGCTAGAGCCAAATGAAAATCAATTGCCAATTACAAGAGTATCTCATTTATAAAAATCTGTTCTGACATGGTCTTCAGAAACATGAATTCTGGGCAAGCCAACCGGTGAGTGCTCACATCTCCCCTTCATTGCTAGTGAGCTGCAGAATGGTGCTTGGGGACTCACCTTCTATTTGCTCAGTTCATAGGTCTGGCCATATTGGATTCCCTAGAACTATGATATCATTATTCGTAGCAAAACACTAATGTGTCCTACAGCATCTAGCATATTTTTTATATTTTGTTAGAAAACAACATACAGTCATCTGAGGAAGATTTGTTCCTTCTGAGGCTGTTTGTTCCCATCCTTCATCTACCACAGTAAGACAGTATTAACAAGATGCAGACACTGGCCTTCATATGGTGACATTTCACACTAACCACATACAGAAGGTCCCTGACTTAACAATGTTTTGACTTAATGATTTTTCAACTTTACAATGGTGTGAAAGTAATACACATTCAGTAGAAATCATACTTACAATTTTGGATTTGGATCTTTTCCCAGGCTAGCTATATGTGGTATGACACTCTCGTGATGCTGGGCAGCAGCAGCACCACAGCTTCCAGTCAGCCATGCAATCATGAGGGTCAACAACCCACACACTGACAAACATTCTGTACCTATAGTCATTCTGGTTTTCACTATCAACACGATATTCAATGAACTACATGAGATAGTAACATTTTCTTATAAAATAGGCTTTATGTTAGATGATTTTGCACAACTGTAGGCTAATGTAAGCAGGTTTAAGGTATACTGGGCTAAGCCATGTTAAGTGGGTTAGACTGGTTTTTTTTTTATTTTTATTTTTTTTAAGATTTTGGGTAATCTCTACACCCAACATGGGGCTCAAACTCACAACCCTGAAATCAAGAGTCACATGCTCTACCAACACTCTACTGACGGCCAAGAACCCCAGGTTAGATGTTTGGTTTTTGTTTGTTTGTTTGTTTGTTTGTTTTTACGATTTTATTTATTCATTCATGAGAGACACAGAGAGAGGCAGAGACATAGGCTAAAGGAGAAGCAGACTCCCCATGGGGAACCTGATGTGGAAATCGTGGAAATCGATCCCAGGACCCCGGGATCGAGATCTGAGCTGAAGGCAGACACTCAACCGCTGAGCCACCCACGCGCCCCAGGTTAGGTGTTTTAAATGCATCTTGGAACAACTTATGATGGGTTTATTGGGACATAACCCCATTATAAGTCGAGGAAGATCTAGCAATTCTTTCATTAATTAATGTAAATATTTAAATTGCTGTTCATGCAAATATCATGTCCCAAAGAGTCTCTCTCTGCAAAGCTCTTTCAAGAAGAAATGAACACAAATGAGTGTCACTTTATTTGGTAAAACTAAAGTATACACTTGGTTTTCTTACTCCTGCTCGGTAAACAGTTGCAATATTTAACTTAACTTGCTAATGGAATGGGCTTTTCCCGGGGTAATTTTCCCTTTAACATTGCCGTATCATCTGTAACAGTAGGCAATAAGGTTAATGCTATAATCAGCTATTACCTCGGTACATACGACTTTAGCTGCTGTTCAAATATAGCAGCAGAGTATAGGACAACCAAGCAAGAAAAGTACAGGTTTGAAAATTAGTGAATCAAACTCTGGACAACAACTTATTTTAAAATAAATATGTTTTTAAATGTTTAACATTGATGATCTTTTTAAAATAAAATTCTTTTAAAAATGAATGAAAAATGCCAATCTCAAAAAAATCACATTTATGTAACATTCCCAAAATGACAAAATTAGAGTTGGAGAACAGATTAGTGGTTGCCAGAAGTTAGGGACTATATGGGTAACATGAATGACTAAAACCATTAGAGGACAGCATCAGGAGATTTTTGTGGTGCTGGAATAGCTCTGTATCTTGTTTGTAGTAGTGGTTATACAAATCTACATGAGATAAAATTACACAGAACTACACACATACTCTATACCAATGTCACTTTCCCAGTTTTGGTATTGAATTGTAGTTGGGAAAGATGTAACTTATGGGAGAAACTGGGTGAAGAGTAACCAGGTCCTCTCTGAACTGTCTTTGCAACCTGTGAATATTTAATTATTTCAAAATAAAAAGTCAAAAATAACTAAAAGTATGTTAGATTATAAACAGACTTCAAAGAATAATTTATGCAACCTATAAGATTAAATAAAACCCAAGCCTGTGCAATTATTTTTTTATCATCTGATTTTCCATTTGGTATACAAACTACAGATAATCTTAATAGAGGCAAGAGTAGAAATGAAGTAGGTTTTTTAATTGGTTTTGCTGTCAGGATGGTTACTGTTCATGACAATGTGAGTAATATCGAGCACTTGGGCAGCAAATATCTGGACTTTTTACAAAAGGCAAGTAGTACACAATGTAAAAAAATACAAATATATTTAAAGGCTTATCTTAAAATCCATTAAAGACATTAAAAAAATAGAAAGCAAAAAAAAGTCATGGAACGGCATACTTGAAACTTAAAAATAAAAAACATATTTTCTGATTTCTGTATGCTAATGAAGATAATCTGCAAAATACATTATTAGACTCAATGTGATTACCAAACAAGAGATTTTTTTTTAATGTACACATGGTAGGGATCCCTGGGTGGCGCAGCGGTTTAGCGCCTGCCTTTGGCCCAGGGCGCGATCCTGGAGACCCGGGATCAAATCCCACGTCGGGCTCCCGGTGCATGGAGCCTGCTCCTCCCTCTGCCTATGTCTCTGCCTCTCTCTCTCTCTCTCTATCATAAATAAATAAAAATAAATAACATTAAAAAAAAATAATGTACACATGGGAATAGTTTCTACAATTCAAATTATCTCTGGCTAAATTCATATAAATTGCTGTAATACACCAATAATAAATAAGAGACAAAAAGAATTCCAGAAGCCGGGAGATGCAAATGAAACAAAGCCAGTACAAGTTATTCTCACTAGGGTTTTAGACAGAAATCTTTTTATCACTGATTAAATGTAACATTCTGGGACTACATCAAAAACATGACTCTCTGATTCCATGTATCTCACACCTAAGCTGGCTCCACACTGGCTCATCATAACTCGGAATCTAAAGAGAGGCTGGCAGCACTTCATAAATACCTTCCTGTTCGCTCCTTTCTACAGTGATGCAATTTGACCTACATTTCCAGTGCCCATTGAAACTTCATAGGAGGGGGAAGAGGAGAGTTTTTCATTTCTCCTACCCTCTGATTAACTAGGACAGCAAATGCCACTCAGGGGACTGCTACCGGGCAGAAGCAAAGGGGAAAAAAAGTCATGCCGGTAGAAAATTCCACAGGAGAACATTTAAAAATCCTGCATTCTCTGATTCTGCAAATAAACTGTCATGGCTTTACAAGATGACAGCAAAGAAGAGTTGTCCCACTTTACACCATAATCAGCCTAGAACACCAAGGGCTTTTATTTACTTTAGGCTCCCAGCATGATGAAAATTAAACTTGAACTACAGACTCTTGTCCTTGCCACCATCTTTTTGTAAAAATAAGCTTTCAATTTTAGAATGATGCTAAGTTTACAGAGAGTTGTAAAGACTCTACATTGTTCCTATATACCCTACACCCCGTTTCCCCTATTGTTAACCTCTCCCGTTGGTGTGCTACATTTGTCACAACTAATAAACCAATATTGACACATTAAGTCCATACTTTATTCAGATTTCCTTAGTTTTTGCCTAATGTTCTTTTTCTGTTCCAGAATCCCATCCAGGATATCACGTTACATTTAGTTGTCATATCTCTTTACTCCTTTTTAGACTGACAATTTCTCATACCTTTTTGATGACCCTGACAGCAGTTTTGAGGAGTACTAGTTAAATATTTATAGAAAGTCTCAATTTTCTAAAGGTTTTCTCAAGATTCTAATGGGATTATTAATTTTGAGGAGGAAGACCACAGAGGTAAAGTGCCATTCTCATTACATCATATCAAGTGAACACTTATCATTGTTCATGCTAACTTGATCATCTGGCTGGGGTAGTGTTTGTCAAGTTTCTCCACTGAAAAGTTTCACACCCCCTTTCCATACTATTCTCTTTGGAAGGATGTCATTAAGCACAGCCCACATTTAAGGGATGGATAGTTATGTTTCACCTCCTTTTGGAGGATTATTGACACTAATCATTGGAATTCTTCTACATGGAAGATTTATCTATTCTTTCCTATTTGCTTACCCATTCAATCATTTATTTACATCTGTATGGACACACATATTTTCCTTTTATATTAATGTTTTATTATATTTTTACATATTTATATTATCATTATTACATATTATATGTATATTGATTGTATCTTTTATTTATCTTTATTTTATATCTTGAGTTACAATTTTTTTTAAAGATTTTATTTATTCATTCATAGAGACACAGAGAGAGAGAGGGGCAGAGGAACAGGCAGAGGGAGAAAGGCTCCATGCAGGGAGCCCAATGTGGGACTCGATTCAGGGTCCCCAGGATCACACCCCAGGCTGCAGGCGGCACCAAACCACTGCGCCACCGGGGCTGCCCTTGAGTTACAATTTTAAATGATATTATTTGTTTAAATTGTCCCACCTTGGACCCACTAGGAGCTCTTTCAGGCTCCTGTGTTCATTTGACATACCCCATTATTGTGTGTTTTGTGTTTTGTTTTAACACTTTTGTGCTTTCTGGGATTAGAAGATGCTCCAGGCTCAACTTGCTTATTCCCTGCCCCCGCCATAGAATTAAGTCATGTCTAGTTCCTTTTACTGGAGAATGGAACTAGAAACCAAGGTCTGGGGATCCCTGAGTGGCTCAGCGGTTGAGTGCCTGCCTTCAGCCCAGGGTGTGATCCTGGGGCCCGGGATCAAGTCCCATGTCAGGCTCCCCGTATGGAGCCTGTTTCTCCCTTTGCCCATGTCTCTGCCTCTCTCTCTTTCTCTCTGTCTCTCATGAGTAAATAAATAAAATCTAAAAAAAAAAAAAAAAAGAAAGAAAGAAACCAAGGTCTGGGCATTGGGTCTTACCAGAGTCTTTGAATGTTTTACACTTTAAAATTTCCACACATGAACTACTTCTATAATAAATTAATATAATTACTTCTTTAAGTATCTTCATTATGTACTCTAACATGATAAATCATAGAGAATACTTAGTAATCAAACTACCATCTGACTGGCCACGTTTCAGGTTTGATATGTCCAATAAATGCCTCACCATAATGAAGTTCCCCCTCCCCCACAAAAATAAGATTTTTTTTTCTGTTGTTATGGGGGAGGGAGAAGAAGTCTAGATTTACTCTTTTCTTTTAAGATTTTATTTATTTATTCACGACAGACACAGAGAGAGAGAGAGAGAGAGAGAGGCAGAGACACAGGCTCCATGCAGGGAGCCTGACGTAGGACTCCCTGGTCTTCAGGATCAGGCCCTGAGTTGAAGGCGACACTAAACCACTGAGCCACCCAGGCTGCCCAGAAATCTACATTTAAATGCAGCATGCTTGCTGCTCTATGCAAGGTCTCCTCTCCTTCCTCCTTCATTACCATTACAAGGTTTGCCAACCCTGAATTACCTGAACTAAAGGAAAATACAAATACAGTTGGATCTGGCTTTGAAATAGATTAGTGATGAGTTATGACAGCAACTACACCTTCCTATTTATGGTTTGTTTATTTTAACATTACACATAGCTTTTCTTCGTTGAAACTAAACTAATTGGGGATACCTGGGTGGCTCAGCAGTTTAGCGCCTGCCTTTGGCCCAGGATGTGGTGGTCCTGGAGTCCGGGGATTGAGTCCCACATCGGGCTCCCTGCATGGAGCCTGCTTCTCCCTCTGCCTGTGTTTCTGCTTCTCTCTCTGTCTCATGAATAAATAAAGTCTTTAAAAAAAAAACTAAACTCATTAACCCAAAACAAGGACAGAGCCAGGAGCTTCTTAAGCAGTGGGGGCACCCAGAGGGAAGCAAATATATTTCTGTAGATAACAACTCTACAGACAGGAGTCAATCCCCTGCAACACACAGGAAAATTCGTCACCTCAGACTCTAACCGTTAGTCTGTGTAAACATGCTATGCTAATAAAATCTTTAGTGACCTCAGATTTGTTTTTTGGGGTTCTTTTTTAGTAGAAAACAGGCTGGGGCCAGCCCCTAATACTGCTTTTCTCTGTCATCCTTTTCTCACTCATTCTGATTAAGATTTATAGTCCATAAATATTTCCTTGAGCCTCTACTATGTACTAGGCAGCACACTATGCCTGGTGCTTTCAATTAATCCAATAGACTAGAAAAACAATTAAGAGCCCTAGTTCCCATTTTTACCTCCAGCAGAGCTGCTGAAATTGCTGGAAAGTAAGTCAGCCTTTTACAATGCTAAAGGAACAAAATGGTTTGGAGAAGCACATGGTTTAATGCCTACTTCTACAGCTGTCTGATAGCAACACCTTAGAAAGATCCTAACTTCCTTATCTGTAAATTAGACACAATCAAACTACTTCCCAGGGATAATGCACGGAAAGCACAGCCCTAGCACATACCATGGGTTCTATAAGTATCAGCTCAGGTTCACATTTCATCATAAACACATCTAGGAAACACTAGGACTGCTCCAGTAAAATGGCTCATTGTCTTCTTTTCATTGTTATTTTATTATCTTTGTAAACACTGAAATCACAATCTTAAAAAAAAAAAAAAAGTCAGTTCCTCCTGTGTCCCAGTCAACCTGTCTTTGATAAACAATGCACATTCACTCAAGAAACATGGGCCAGAAATTGACAAGAAATAGATATTAATAACAGTAACAGCTAACATTGCCTAAAAGCTTATTTTGTGCCAGGTACTGCATGGATGTTGCACAATAAGCCTATGAGGTAGACATTTTAATTAACCCTAATTTCCAAATGAAAAGCTGAGGCTATAGAGGTGAAAGTAAAGTGACTTGTATGAGGTTGCTACCCATCTAGGCTAGGCAATCTACCCTCACAGAAAGACAATAACAATAGAATTATACCAAACAACTGAACATAAACATCCATTCCTTACCCCATGCTGCTAATTCCTTTTTCATAACACTACTGTGCTGGGTTGTACAGTGGAATGAAAGAACTAAAATGCTTACTTTGTTCCAGAGATGCAAAATGAGAGAAAAGCTATGAACACCCTGGCCCCTAATGGGGACTCCAAATTGGGACTTCTTACTTTCAAAATATTTTCAATAAATAAAAAACTCATTGATGTTTCCCTACAGCATTTTATAGCACATTAGCAACTCCTTGGCCTACCCTGCAAGGCTTGTCACTCTCTACCCCAGTTCTTGCGTTGGGGCATTTGTACTACTTTTGGCTTCAGGGCCCAGCTAACTTCTTCAGGATAGTTTAGAAGTCACTTGACCCTGGGGAGGGGTAGAGCCGTGAAGAAGTCACTTACCCCTTCACCTAAATGGGAGTTAATCCCACACTTCAATTCCCGAAAAGTGATTTAAACCTGCTTCTTCATGAATGTCAATATCTTCAGAATAGGCATCCATACTACTACCTGCATCAAAGACCTTCTCCCCTACAGGTTTTACCCCCAGGAATCTTCTGTCACTCCTTTTCCCCCAGGAAAAGGTATGGAGAAAAGCAATCAGTTTTTGGAATTAAACAGATCATTATTTAAATCCTGTTTCTTTTTTTTTTTTAACATTTTATTTATTTATTCATGAGAGACACAGAGAGAGAGACAGAGACAGAGACATAGGCAGAGGGAGAAGCAGGTCTCATGCAGGAAGCCTGATGTGGGACTCGATCCCAGAGTCCTGGGATTATGCCTTGAGCCAAAGGCAGACACTCAACCACTGAGCCACCCAAGCGTCCCTAAATCCTGTTTTCTATTTACAAACTGTGTAACTTCAAGCAAGTCATCTCACCTCTATAATGAAGTTCAGTTGAGGAGATAACAGATAAAGCATAGTGACTAACTCGTACTAACTGCCATTATTATGCCCATTCTACAGGTAAGAAATTAAACCCTAATTAGCATGATACCAAAAGCCACAGAGCTGGTGAGTGATAGGGGTCAGGGCTAAAAGCCAGTTCTTTTTCCTTCTTTCTTTCTTTCTTTCTTTCTGATAGGCACACAGTGAGAGAGAGAGAGAGAGAGAGGCAGAGACACAGGCAGAGAGAGAAGCAGGCTCCATGCACCGGGAGCCTGACGTGGGACTCGATCCTGGGTCCCCAGGATCGCACCCTGGGCCAAAGGCAGGCGCTAAACCACTGCGCCACCAGGGATCCCCTCTATAATTCTTTATTGAGCACTATTACTAAACACCATGCTTGGCACTGAAGACATAACTCTCATAGCACTTATGAAGGCACCCATCAAAAGTTTACACTAATAAGTTTTAAAGTATTTGAGGGAGAAGAGGAAAGTACCTGTCTATATACGGGTTTTAGTTTTTTTTTAATTTTTTTTTTTTTTTTTTTTAATTTATGATAGGCACACAGAGAGAGAGAGAGAGAGAGGCAGAGACACAGGCAGAGGGAGAAGCAGGCTCCATGCACCGGGAGCCCGACGTGGGATTCGATCCCGGGTCTCCAGGATCGTGCCCTGGGCCAAAGGCAGGCGCTAAACCGCTGCGCCACCCAGGGATCCCTATATACGGGTTTTAGAATAAGTAAAAAGATCCCTGGATTTTGTCTGGAAGGTCAGGGAAGGATCCTGTGAAGAGGCAGCATTTAAACTGGGACCAGTGGGATCCTGAGTGGCTCAGCTGTTGGGCGTCTGCCTTCAGCTCAGGGTGTGATCCCGGGAGTACCAGGATGGAGTCCTGCATCGTGCTCCCTGCGTAGAGCCTGCTTCTCCCCCCTCTGCCTATGTCTCTGCCTCTCTCTGTCTCTTGTGAATAAATAAATAAAATCTTTTAAAAAAATAAAAATAAAATAAATAAACTGGAACCAGGAGGCAAAAAAGGTGTTCTGAAATGAAGTGGAGCAGGCATCCCAGGCAAAGGGAATCTCAAGAGAAGACTCTAATAATGGTTTGACTGAAGAACTAAAGGCCAGGCCACCTGAGGAGGCTGGAGAGGTGGGGCCAGATCAGAGGACCACAGAGGGACATGATAGATAAGGGTTTGAATGTCAGGCATCCTTAGAGCAAAGGGGAGACGGGCTGCTCTGGCTGAAATAAATAAGGCTCATTCTGAACCCAGTTCCTTGAGCTTGGGGCCCTTTGGTATCTTTTTATCATCTGTATTTCTAAAACATGGCAAGTGTAAACTTTTGATAAATATTTGTGAGCTATAGGAATCTCTGGTAAAGACACATTGAGTAAACCACTTCTCCCTCTTATTAATCCTACAGCTGATGCTTCTATTAAAGGAACTATCAATGATTATTATAGTTGGGTGTGGACCTCTTCACTGGTCTTAAGTTTTGGGAAGCAAAGTATCTTATTTACCGTTTAATCTCTAAAAGCCAAGTGCTCAATAAAGTCATGGGTTGAAACAGATCCTCTTTTAATAGCTTAAAATCTCTTCTTGGGATCCCTGGGTGGCGCAGCGGTTTGGCGTCTGCCTTTGGCCCAGGGCGCAATCCTGGAGACCTGGGATCGAATCCCACGTCGGGCTCCTAGTGCATGGAGCCTGCTTCTCCCTCTGCCTGTGTCTCGGCCTCTCTCTCTCTCTCTCACTGCGTGCCTATCATTAAAAAAAAAAAAAATCTCTTCTTATATTTCTAGATTGGCTGAGTAAGAATCTTCATGCCAATTTATCCACCTTAAATAGATCTGAAGGGATAATACGCAAGGAGTTAAAAAAAAAAGTTCCACTTTCCTTTTGCAGCCTAACTTTTTAAAAATATATATTTCATTTTTAAGTAATCTTACACCCAATAGGTCTTTTCTTTTTTTAAAGATTTTATTTATTTATTCATGAGAGACACACAGAGAGAGAGAGAGAGGCGCAGAGACACAGGCAGAGTGAGAAGCAGGTTCCATGCAAGGAGCCGGATGTGGGACTCGATCCTGGGTCTCCAGGATCACACCCCGGGCTGCAGGCGGCGCTAAACCACTGCGCCACCGGGGCTGACCCCCAGTAGGTCTTAAAATCACAACCCCAAGATCAAGAGTTGCTTGCTTTACTGACTGAACCTGCCAGGGCATTCCTGCAGTTTAATTTTAACAACAAAAAACAAATTCACAATGTGTAATTAAAAGTATACTCTTTGGGGATCCCTGGGTGGCGCAGCGGTTTGGCGCCTGCCTTTGGCCCAGGGCGTGATCCTGGAGACCCGGGATCGAGTCCCACATCAGGCTCCCGGTGGGTGCATGGAGCCTGCTTCTCCCTCTGCCTGTGTCTCTGCCTCTCTCTCTCTCTCTGTGACTATCATAAATAAATAAATAAAAAAAATTTAAAAATAAACTATACTTTTTGTATTTTAGGATAAATATTTTCTACAGTTCACATGCATATTTTTTTTAAATCTTAGTTTAATTTTAATCAAAAACAAAATGCCCCCAACAGAAGGTCTTTGGTGATTTTCCAATTCTTCTGAGAATTATTCAGATTATTTCTTTGACTATTTCATTACTCTGATAAGGTTAGAGTAACTGCATGGACTATTTATATTAAAAGATAAAACGGAGTCATAATCAATAGTTCACATGCCTTAAGGTTTATTTTGAGGTTTCAGGAGATGAGATTGAGTTAACAAGATGAAGTGCAACTATGAATAGGCTACTATGGTGTGCTAGTAACTCTCCATTTGATCGCCCTCTCCCCATCGCAAGAGCAAATTTCCACCACTCTGGCCCTGCTCTGTGCCCCCAAAGACTTGACCTCTATGGGTAGCATCACCGCATCAATGCAAGCAGGCCTCCAGATAGGTCTGGCCAAAGAATGGGACTGGAAGAAGATCAAAGAGGGAAGAAAGAAAGTGGGGAGGGGAGTATTGCTTCCTTACTCCCTCTCTGCTCCGGGCTACAAATTCAGACAGTGGCTGAATCCATCCAAGGCCATAGTTCCTGCCAGACAGACCCCCATCCCACCCCCAGGTGTGGCTCCAACTCTCTCGCTGGACTCCAGTAAAGCTATTTCTTCTCTTTGCTCCTTTGGACCTAATAGTGATAACAGATTTCCACTGCGGTTGGTTTTGTGGATGACAGGAACCACATGTCACCCTTAACTCTGGCCTTCCTCGGAAAATAATCCTTTCATTAGTCTCCAGAACCATCTGAATGGGCCTGGTTTCCTGCCAGACTTAAGAATTGAAACCATAGACTTGTAAAACCAGCAATCTCCCTCTTTTGCATCTAGCAGTTATCATCACAATGGTTATTCATCTGCCAAAGCAATTCCTTCATACCAAGCACGGCATGTAAGCTGTTAAGATCCTCAGGCAGAAATGACACCTTTTAAACTGGTCAGTGCAGGAGAACACAGGAGGGCGCTCCTGAAAGACAGCTGGCAGGATGGAGAGGCTGACACAATTCTCTAGGCAGGAGTCTGTTACATGTCAAGAATAAAACATTTACAAAGAGATGCTACTTCCTCCTACTTATCCCTGGGTTTCCTTTCGCTAAGGGCTTGGGATCAAAGTCAGCATTGTATTTTCACACAGAACACCAAGAAGCTGTATCACTGCCTGGGTAAGTTGTCCTGCATGTCACTTCATTTTGCTAGTTTCTCAGACCCAGGGATCTGCTTACCACTAGGCCAAGGCACACAGAAAGAGAGCCAACCATCTTGTATTACTAGCCACCTGTCCATGATCTTTCCTTCTTTCTGTTTCATCCCAGGAGAAATCCTTCTTCTATGCTAGGGCAAAAATGAGCAGGATGAGAAAATTCTGCCTTGTTCAGCCTTGCCTGTCTCTTTAACAGATCTGACCAGATTAGCACTTTTCTTTTCCACAGGAGAGGACTGGCATATGCTTATACCATAATCTGCTCTGAGCTCCTTCAGATTTTTCTCTTATCAAGTCGACTGGATTTGAGGTTAGATGTTAAGTGAAATCACCTGGGTGTGTCTAACCACTTCACCTTGTTTTCACTTAGTGCAAGTAACCTGAATGCGACTGTATTTCTGAATATTGGGACAGTTTTTTGAGTAAGAGCTGATTTAAAGAATTCTTCTAGAGATGTCTGGGTGGCTCAGCAGTTGAGGGTCTGCCTTTAGCTCAGGGCATGATCCCGGATTCCTGGGATCGAGTCCCACATTGGGCTCCTTGCAGGGAGCCTGCTTCTCCCTCTGCCTGTGTCTCTGCCTCTCTTTCTGTGTCTCTCATGAATAAATAAATAAAATCTTTAAAAATAAATAAAAGTAAAGAATTCTTCTAGGAGGCTGAAAAGAACTGATGTGGCTTATTCAACAAGCTACTCCACCAAGAACTCCAAAAGTCTCCTACTGCAACCAGTAGCCATTTAGAGTTAACAAAGTTGTTAAAATAAAAGACCTAAGGCAGAGAGACTGCAGTCTGCAAAAAAGATGCTCTGCCTCACTTCACCCAAGGCTAGCCAAAGGGCCCACTAGCTCTCTTCTCCCAGCCTGGGGTTGGTGAGGAGGAGCTCCTCACTTCAGCCTTTGGCAACACCTGTGAGACAAGGAGATTAACAAAACTTGATTCACACTGTATATCCATTTTTACCACTCATTACCCTTTCTTGTAGGCATTCATTCCAAAGGATACCCTGGGGATTCTATAACTAGTAGAGTGGATCTATATCAAATATTAATAGTAGTTTCCTTGGGTAGTAGAAGTATGAGTAACTGTTATCTCCTTCTGTATATTTGTGAAATTTTCCAATTTTTTTATGAACACCCATTTTTTTTCTGTTTACTGTTCTAAGAAGAGATTAACAAATCAAACACTTGATTTTTGCAATCAGAAAAAAGTTACTACACAAAAACCTTGCAAGCATTCAGAAACTTCAGTTTTGCATAAGAACCAAATTTATATAATTCTTTTTGTTTTTACGGAATTCTTTTTTTAACCTTTTTTGTTTTTATTATGCACTCCATTAATACACTGCATAACCTTCCAGCAGGGGTACATGTACATAACTGAGTTATTTTTCATCAATCAGGAAAATGCTTTTCTCCAAACCCTTTGACACATAGTTAACGATTAACTCCAGAGACACACCTATCTCTTTGGATCAGACTCCACTGATATGGAAAAGGATAAATAGGGAACCCTTTTCTTCTTGCCCCCTTTACTGAACCTGTGGATGTGCACGGTGGCTATGCAGAGGATGACAAAGTACAGAGCCATGACACCAATTCCGGGCAGAACATTTCGCATCACATTATGGTTACCAGGACCAAACTTTTCCTTCCTGGCCCCCTTTAGGTGACCCAGCCATGGCCCCTTCCTGGTAGGCTCCCTTTTTTTAATGGAATTCTTAAATCAAAATATTTTTTAGCTCCTGTGTATTTTAAGATTTTCAATACTACATTTTATAACTTCCTTTAAAATTAAGAAACCGGGGATCCCTGGGTGGCGCAGTGGTTTGGCGCCTGCCTTTGGCCCAGGGCGTGATCCTGGAGACCTGGATCAAATCCCACGTCGGGCTCCCAGTGCATGGAGCCTGCTTCTCCCTCTGCCTGTGTCTCTGCCTCTCTCTCTCTCTCTCTCTCTCTGTGTGACTATCATAAATAAATAAAGAAAAAAATATAAAAAAAAATTAAGAAACCATCCAAAATGTGAAAAACAAGAATGCTAAATTAGACTTAATGTAATTTTTCTCTAGTACACATCACAACCTTAATTTAGATCATTTAGACTCTTCAAGGTCAAAGTTCACTATTTTCATACTCTTTTCATACTCTTCATACTGAAGTAGTAATACAGTTTTTTTTTTTAAAGGATTTGTTTCTCTTTGTAAGAACACCACAGAGACAATATCTTATGCAGTTATGTGGTTAAGAGACTACCGATAAAAAAAACAGACTAGTGTTTCTTCCACTATAAATGCTAGCCAATAAAAACTTTCCAGTCTACAGTTGATTAATACTTGACACCAGATCTATGGAAAGAAAAGCTAATCGTTGCTGACTATTAGCTAAAGCAACAGACGCACTAAGAAAATGCCTAGTATCACTGCTGTTAACTATGACAACTGATTTTTCGTTTAGCTCCACTATAGTTCTAAACAGAAAAATGCAATACTATCTTTTCTAGGAGCTACTGTTCTCATAATCTATAATAGTTAAACAGGTGTTACTCACTGTCCTGTAGTGTTGAAATATATTCACAGGGAATTTTAAAAACCATAAACATTTTTACTAGCTTCAGGAAGCTAGTAAATTTGAACAAGTGATTCTTTTTCAACTGTCCTAATGTAATGGTGAATGGTCTCTTTTCTAACTTCGATATCCAAATGATTTATAGTTATAACTACTAGAACAATAACAATCAAGAGGATGGGTAGTGGAGGGAGTAGCGAATGGATTCTTAAATATCTCCTTTTAGAGCATCTAAGAGGAGCTATGTTCCCAAACACTAAAAATGTCTTTGTGTTCAGAACATAAAAACTTAAAAACAGGAAAAAAAAAAAAAAAAAAAGCCTTAAAAACAGTGTGAACAAAATGTAAACAGATGAAAATACGCATTTTTCTTTTTTTCTAAGAGAGAGAGAGGAGCAAAGGGAGAGGAACCAGATGACTCTGCGCCCAGCACAGAGCTAGATCCCAGGACCCCAGATCCTGACCTGAGGCAAAATCAAGAGTCGGCCATTTACTGGACTCAGCCACCCAGGCAGCCCAAGTATGCATTTTTCAATGAAGAACTTTGCTAGTACTCTTTTCAGGATTAAGTTCAAGGATTCTAAAAATTCAAAATGCCTGCAAAATGAGACCATGAGACAAACTAGAAATGCAAGAGAAAAAAGACAGTTTTTTTACTCGCATTAAATGTTAACATGTTTAAAAGCTTTAGAAATCAGCACCTGAAACAAATTAGAAAAAGATAACTTAAAAACTAGTGTTAAATGTTAGGACAATGTTCTAAAAGCTACAGAAAAGTCCTGAGATGTCTCTATTTACAAAAAGTTCTGGCCAAATTAAGAACCACCATATTAACACTATGATCACGTTAATGGTTCAGACTACAGTGAAACTTTACAAGCAAGGGGGAAGGGCCTCACATACAACCCTATTGTTAAGAGCCCTGTCTACAGACCCTAATTAAACAAAAGTGTCAAGTACTCCTCTCAAAATCCCTTGTAGTGGTGGGCCTGAACAGCAGAAAGCAGAACAGACCATTTAAGAGTCCAGGGTTTGGGAAGACAAGTGACTATACCACAAGGTGGTAATTACACCGTGGGGAAGTAAAAAAAAGCCAGACTGAAGGGCTCCAAGAGGTACTTCAAAACCAGCTAATCATGGCAAGAAGAGGTGGGACAAATTGGCTTCTCAACTGGCTATCCATGGGGACATAAAAAGACCCTGGGCCTCCAAAGCAAGAATAAACAAAGGTGACTACTAATGGCCAAGATGACACTAGATACATCCATTACATACCAATGTCCCCACAGTAATAAAGGCCAAACATATATTCACCCATCTCCAATTCAGCCCAAAAACCTGAGAAAGCAGAAGAGAGGCTTCTCCAGTTGGCAAACCAGTGTTCTTGAACTGTCCACAGCAAAGACCTGGTAGTCAGAACACCTAGGTTTTCCTGCCAACAGTCCCTATCTTGGAGGGGAAACCGCTTAATCTTTTGTAGACCATATGCTCAGCTGAAAAATAGGGAAAATATGCTTTTCTCTGACTTCAAAAGATTATAAAACAGGACTATATATGTGAAAATGCTCTGAATAAAATCACACTATTTTTACAACATTTTAACCCTAGAAACACGGTTTAACTCATAAGCTAAACGCTATATAAGGGCAGGTTGCTCCTTTCCCTCATGAACTTTAGGATCTAAAATGTTTAAGTATTAGCAAGGCTACAATGAAAGCCACTAGATACCTGAAGAAGACAGAAAAACAGAAGCAGGGCATTGTGGGGACATTGAGCACAGGGGGCAATAACTGTATTTATCTCACTTTGTCCTAAGGGAATCATTATGCACTAGGTAAGACTATTCCTAAAAGGAACGCTGCTACCAATAAATGGTTAAATTACAGTTCATGTGATTTTCTTTTAAAACTCAGGGAAATGGGGCAATGGGTGGCTCAGTCTCTGGGTATCCGACTCTTGATTTTGGCTCAAGTTATGGTACCAGAGTCATGAGATGGAGCCCCACTTACGGCTCACAATAGGCATGGAGCCTGCTTGAGATTCTCTCTCTCTCGCCGTCCCCAGCCCCTCCTCCTCCTTCCTTCTCTCATAAATAAATAAATAAATAAATAAATAAATAAATAAATAAATAAATAAATAAATCTTAAAAATAAAAAAAATAAAAATCAGGGAAAAAAAGGAAAAGATTACCTTGTAAAAAAAAAATGGGATAAATATGTTATTGCCCTTAGAATGGTAAGCACTTATTATTAGTGGAAATGGAAATAGGTGGCAAAGTCACAAAAATGCTTCTCAAACTGGGGTTTAGGAACCTTTAGAGGCATGTGGGATTGGAAGGGAAAGGGGTGAACCAGAGGTCATCAGGGTGTTGTAAATAGTAAATGTGATCGATAATGCACTGAGCAGCTTGCAAAAATGTTCAGATAGTGGACATCTGTTGGTTTTATCAGCCCTGCATTCACTCCCCTGCTGGGGAACACACCGCCTCCCCTTCAGTAGGTATTCTCTTGGTGAAGCAGGAAACAAGGTACCTTCCAGGACCCAAGCTGACCCTAAGATACACTCTCAGTAGATAGTGGAGTTACAAAGAGTTGGAAAGGTTAGTAAGGCCAGGACCCTGTGAACCCTCTCCATTGAACCCTGGTTCTTCAGCTCTATTGTCAATTCGGGGAGCTACACCACATCCTTCCAGTAAACTCCTTTCTTGCTTAGGGTAGGCCAATTTTGTTTCTACTACTTACAACTAAGATCTTTAGCTGATTAGTTATTATCTTTGGTCTAGGAGAATCCATTTTCTCAAAGATTTGGGAAGTAAAATTTGACAAGTAATTTTAAAACATTAGTTTTCTGGTAAAATAAAGGGAAGTATCATGGAGTAGAATACAGACTTCATATAAAATTTTAAGATGTTCTATTTTTCTTTTGAGATTTCTAAAGATATGCTTCCTTCCCCTCCCTCCCCACTCAAGTTTCTTTAGCAATGGATTTAAGAAGCACTGGTATAGGGATATACTTTCCTTAACTTTTAGGATCTGCCCCTAACTAGGTAAAAGATCTAGGGCAAGTTACATAACCTCCCTAAGGCTCACTTATCACAACTTTAAAATGGGAGTAATAATAGTACCCACCTCATAGAGCTGTTATCCAAAGAGATAACACAGGGAAGCACTTAACCTTGTTTGCAATCATGGCAAATAAGGGTTAATATACAATAGCCAGAATCACACTGTTCGAAAAGATAGACACCAGAATACCACTGCCTCTCCTCACTGCTGTCAGCAAGCCTTTTGATACGTACTTTGCAGTACCTCTCATCAAAAGGTGGTGCCTACTTTCAACCCTTAAATCCAGACTGGGCTTATGGCTGGCCTTGATCAACAGAATGTGGCAGAGTGACCCTGTGTGACTTCTGAGCCTAGGCCTCAAGAAGCCCTGCAGCTCTCACCTTGAAACACAAAGTCTCCATATGAGGAAATCTAGTCTAGCTGCTGGAAAAAGAGATGGTGTGGTGGTCAGATGAGTTGTCCCAGCTAGATCCCTAGACCAACTAGCTCACTGGAGATTTCAGATGACAATAGCCACATTAATGACCTCAGGCCAAACAAGAGCAATGGAAGAACTGCCCTGCCCTAATTGTGCACAAATAAAGGGTCATTATTGTAAGCCACAAAGTTTTAGAGAAGGTTCTTCTTATTCTGCAATATGTAACTGATAGTATACTTCATCAATTATCATAGTATTTCTACATATTTAATTCCATGCATTTCTTAAAATTTCCTACAAACCCAAAGCCCCAGTGTTTGCAAGTAAGTATGTCACAGCCAGATGTGGTTATACTTCTCATTCTTCATGGCCAGTTCGATGTTTCTAATTTCATAGAAACATTAAAATGTAGCCCAGAACATGGGGGTTTAGGGTAGAAAGTAAAACAAACTCCTAAACCAAAATAACCTAAGTGAAAATAAAGTTGAAAAATTTCTAAAATTATCACAGGTGCACCACAAGGATGCAGGTGCACACATAGTTGAGCTAACACTGAAGTAACTAAGAGAAAAAAAAGTGAAACACAATTGCTATGTTTCATTCAAATAGTAGAAATCAAAACAGATTCTCCCTTTTAACAGTTTTTACACCTAGTCTTTTCTTCCATATACTTTAAAGATGACTAGAAAAGAGGAAGGAAATGCTTGCTTTAGGTCACCATCCATTCATCAAATATTTACAAAGTACCAACCCCCTGGGCAGCCCAGGTGGCTCAGCGGTTTAACACCACCTTCGGCCCAGGGCGTGATCCTGGAGGCCAGGGATCCAGTCCCATGTTGGGTTCCCTGCATGGAGCCTACTTCTCCTTCTGCCTGTGTCTCTGCCTCTCTCTCTCTGTTTTCTCTCATGAATAAATAAATAAAATCTTTAATAAAAAAAAAGTGCCAACTCCATAAATGCCAATGAGTTGTCAGCCCCTGAATACTTTTTTCGACAGTGTACACAGAGATAACACGCGAAAGGGAGCATGACTGATGATGACTAGGTTAACCTAGACCACACTCTTGATCAAGGTACCTAGTCTCATTAGAGGGTTTAGACTGGTCAGTGTAGCAAACAAGGCTCTGCCCTCATGCAAGCCTCTGGAAGGAGGGAAATATTAGCAGCTAATGTTATTATCACCAATATTATCATTGTCATTATTATTATTATTATTATTATTATTATATACCCTTACCCATCCCATCACTTCTTCCTCCTTAGTTACAGCAAAGCATCTGGAACTCTGTTAAGCACTCACCTCGTTTAATCTTCATGACAACTTAGCAAGGTATTGCCTACATTTTCATTCATTCATTCAGCTGTACACGCACGCAATAAGGCTTGAACTCATGACTCCGAGGTCAAGAGTTGCATGCCTGTTCTACGGACAAGGCCAGTTAGGCACCCCAGTATTGTACACATTCTACAGATGAGGAGACTGAGGCCCTAAATGGATAAAAGTAACAAAGACAGTAAGTAATGGAGCTCAAGCTTTTAAACATTACCCTTTACTCCTCCCATACATGTGAACTCCTTATGATTTTAGAGGAATTTCAATGGGGAAAAATCTTTCACAGCAAGAAATGAGGCACAACATACTATCATGTAAATGTCTGTGTTTCAGTGAGTTTCTTCTGAAAACTATTATTTAGTCGTGTATGGATTTTTTTCCTTTCCTCTTAGAAAAGTCTGGAAAATATTCTTGCTTATTAGCAAAACACCACCTTCGGCGGTATAAAATATATAAAAATGGTATATGGTATATACCATTTGGTATATGGTATAAAATATACTTTTAAGGTATATGAGAAAGCATATTTCACCTCAGATACAACAGACTATGAAGGGAAATAGTCATGATAATTCAATTGGCCATAAATAGGATAGATTTTAATTACTGTATTTATTCTTCAATAGCTTTTTTTTTTTTCAATAGCTTATTTTTTCCTGATTATAAAAGAAGCACATGCTACAGGAAAAGAAAAATTGAAAAATACATTTTTTTAAAAAATCACCCACAACTTTATTACCTACAGATAACAAGTTCCTGTTACTTGGTATATACCCTTTCAGATATTTTCCTTTAGGTTTCTATACACAGTACTTTTGATTAAAAAATCATTAAAAAAATTTTAAAAAAATTAAAAAATCATTTAAAAACTCACACATTGGGACGCCTAGGTGGCTCAGCGGTTGAACGTCCACCTTTGGCTCAGTGCATGATCCCGGGGTCCTGGGATCGAGTCCCACATCAGGCTCCCTGTGAGGAGCCTGCTTCTCCCTCTGCCTATGTCTCTGCCTCTCTCTCTCTGTGTCTCTCATGAATAAATAAATAAAATCTTTAAAAATAAATAAATAGTCACAAATTATATATATTCTCATGCTACCCTCTTTTTTCTAAACATCATTCCATGTCAATGAATGTTGACCTGCATCATTTTTTTTAAAGATTTTTTTTAAGTAATCTCTACTCCCAATTCGAGGTTCGAACTCACAACCCCGAGATCAAAAGTCACATGTTCTACCAACTGAGCCAATCAGGTAATCCCTGCATCATCCTTTCTAAAGACTGCACAGTGTTTCCCTGCATGGGCAGGTCCTGATAGACTTAATCCTTTATTATAGGCACTTGCATTACTTTCTTGTTTCCTATTACTAGAAAATGGGGCAGTGAGCAGTCTGGTACACACATCTATATGCACATTTGACCAATTATTTGCCATTTTATGACTTTGGATGCACATTGCCCAAATTGTCATCTAAGAAATAGGTACCAAACTTAGCTTAAGAAAAAAAAAAAAAGGAAACTATTAATATTTAAGTATAACATGTTTTACTACTGTCTACATAAAGTATTTTAAAAACTGCATCTTATCTCTAAATATCTAAAATACTGATGCGTAACTCTGCTATTATGTGTACATATAGAAGGGGGAATATTCTAAAATACCCAATAACTTCAGCATAATGTAGTTTTGAAGTTAAACTAAAAAAAAAAAAAAACAACTTGCTGCAAATTAGTAAAGAATGTTAAAAGGCAGGAAGGGAGGCAAAAATAAACCAATCAGCTACAGCAATTGCCAGGTCACCAAATCTGCATCCCATACAATGACCAAGGGAGAAGGGTCAGGAGAGAGAGAAAAGGTAAAACTACAAGCAGCAGCCCTCAGAACTTCAGGGATGGCCAGATGAAATCACACACAGACATATACACCTACATGCGCTGTACACATCAATCCTGGAACTAATCTCCAGGGGTTAGAGCACAAGAGGACTCTTTGTGTGTTTAATTTAACAAAACATCATGCAGAAATTGGGGGGGAGGGGGGAGTCCGAATACAGATTTCCTTAAGGTAAGAATGTCTTGTTAGCAGCTTGAGAGCCTAGCATCAGTTACATCCCTTCCAGGATAAGGAAACAACAGGAACTTGAAGCATGAGACAGCTCCAAAAGCATAGATTCCTTTCAAAACCATCACACAGGACAGGGTTCAAATATTAAGCCTTATGGAAAACTGGGCAAGGTGAGAACATTTTTAGCAATAAATAAAATTTCCTGGTGATATAATAATGCATGTGCTAAGAAGGGAAGGCCGCTCACCATAACTAGGAACAACTAACCTGATGGGAGTTTCATCCTATTGGAAGAAGACAGGGGCCTTGGAAAATGCTGCCATACCAAAAGTATGGAATGCTTGAGGTGGCAAATGGCAACACATGTGCGGTGGTGGTGGTGGTGGTGATGGTGATGGTGATGGTGGTGGTGGTGGTGGTGGTAGTGGCGGCGGCGGCTTGGTGATGCCACAGACCCCTAGAACTTAGGAGTCTAACATTTTTTCTAGGCAAAAGGTCAGCCTATGAGTCAAATCCTCCTGCTGGCTGTACACAACACATTAGTGGAAGCTATACCTATAACTTTGGCTGTCTAATTCTGGCATCTTAGAAATGCCTCCACAATTGGGTACCTGCATTGGTTTTCATTTAAATTACAAGTGAAGAGTAAGAGTTAAGAGGAGTCTTACACAGAGACAACTATGCTGTTGGTGGGCTGCTACTGTCTCTTTCTGCCCAGCACCAATGTCTCCAGCTTTACCAAGCGCACCACTATCTTCCTTCAACTTTCCCCCTGGATATCTACAAGGTAAGGACGCTTAATCCTAACTCATTTTTGAAAACCTAATTTTCAAAAAAGTTTCAATTATTGAGAAATAATATATATCATTACAATGTACCATGTTTATACATGTTCATTCTTATGTGTATTAGTGGTTACTGCATCTAGCTTCCAAGGCCTTCATATAGGCCCAATGAGGGGTTCAGATTTTTTTTTTTTACACAGGGAACTTCATTCCTGCCTCTTTATGCTTCTACTGCAGTAGGCTTTATCCACGTGAGGAACTGGAGGGTCAAGTAGGTTAAGCAACTACAGCAATTGAAAAACCCAGATTTGAACTTAAGTCTGCTTTGATGAGAAACCTTTTCCTATCATGCTCTGCTGCTTGGCCAAGGCAAAAATACATTTTCTTAGAATGATTACCTCTCAGTCACATTTGAGATTTGCTGGAGAGCAGTAAGAGAGGGGAGCTGAGTGACCCATTTGCTCCAAGAGCTGGTTGTCAAGATCAAATCTCTGCTTATTGACCATCAATCTATCTGTTCTAAATTTTTAAATATAATTTAAAAACAGCCACAATGAACCCAGGACTAGCATGTCAAGCCCTTTATGTGTGTGCATGGTTTATCAACTAATAGGCAATACTTTATTATGGCAACAAAATGGAAGTATTTTTGCACCTCTAAGACCATATGTTTAGACTAAAGACAAGTTTAAACAGCAAGTAATGGGCACAAAGATCTCTATTTTCTTTTTTTTTTCCTTGTAAGAATTATTCTAACTCCCATTTTATTTAATAAAAACATACAACTGTAACGTTTTGGGGCTCTGGATCTCTTTTTATAACCACAACCACAGACCTTCTCCCTAGAAAGACACACATACACAAAAAGGTTTGGTCACAATTATAGGGAGTTCAGGAACCTTTGAAGCCCATTCATGGACCCCTAGAGGTCCAAAGACCCCAGGACAACCTTTGCTCTAAAAACATACTGCAGGGGCAGCCCTGGTGGCTCCAGGGTTTAGCACCGCCTTAGCACCGCCTTCGGCCCAGGTCCTGATCCTGGGGTCCTGGGACTGAGTCTCACGTCAGGCTCCCTGCATGGAGTCTGCTTCTCCCTCTGCCTGTGTCTCTGTCTCTCTCCCTCTCTCTGTATCTCTCATGAATAAATAAAATCTTAAAAAAAAAAAAAAACTTTTAAAAACATACTGCTAAAATGTCTACATCGTTTCACAGGCCCAGGGTAAAGACCTTAGAGCCAGCTCTCTCATCATCCATTTCAGAAGGCTAATGTTAAACAAACACTTAAACTTCCATAACTAAACCACCATACTCTCCAAGAAACCAGCAATCTAATGACTTGAGTAAAATCACCAAATCTAAGGTCATGTAAGTTCAAAGTTCAAATCATTTTTGTTATAGCTTAGAACCTGCTACTTCTTTCTGTCCACAACGGTTTCCCAATAACAGAAACATTAGTATGGCCCAGAGCTTGAGTCCTTCCTGTGTTTTTTTTTTGTTTGTTTATTTTTGGATTTATTTATTTATTTATTTATGAGAGAGAGAGAGGCGCAGAGACACAGGCAAAGGGAGAAGCAGGCTCCACGCAGGGAGCCGGAGCAGGACTCTATCCCAGGTCTCCAGGATCAGGCCCTGCGCGGAAGGCGGCACTAAACTGCTGAGCCACCCAGGCTGCCCGAGTCCTTCCTGTTTTAACATTCATGAATGCTTTAAGATATAATTATATGAAAAACGACTACTTTTAAAATTCACTAAAACATGTCCTTTTATGATAGGAAGAAAAGTCAATTAGGAGAATTCTTAAATGTTCAACATACAGATCTATATCAGTGCAGTTGCAAGTTAAATTATGTGGTTGGAGAGCAGATTTTTAAAATCTCACAAAGGCTCATATTTTGAGGTGTTTCAAACTACTTGGATCAAGAGCTTTCAGAGATGTTTATTTTTTAGGTATACCTCAAACTTTAAAGTCTTTCAAATCTCTCTTGGTCTTACTGGTTTACAAAATTTCTAGCACTGTCCACCGTATTTTTAAGTCACAAAATGAACATATACAAGTGTCTGGCCAGGACTCCATCTATGTATATGAGACTGGATGTCTTAGGAACATTTAACAGTTACAAGGGATGGTGATATTCTCCTATGCACAACACTAAAGATTATTTTAAATCGCTAGATACTGTTTCAAAATCATTATATGATAAGATGAAGTTAACAGGTAGCTTACACAGAACACCATTTCACCACTCGACCAATTATCTTTTAAACAGTAACCATCCCCACCAAAACGCAGTTGGGATATATAATCAACTGGCACTCTCCATTTACAGTGTGTAGTACCAAAGATTCAAAGTAAGTCTTAAGAGTATCTTCTCTCCTTCTAAAACCAAGATGAACTGAGCCTGATGCCCATACACATACACACACACACACACACACACACACACACACGAGTTTCAGCCAGTCTTATTTTAAGGCCAGGGGGGGCTTCACACCCTTGAGGAGGGCAAATTATACTTCAGAATCTTCAAACTGATTTGTTTGTTTGGGGTGGTGGTGGTGGTAGTGGTGTTATTTTTTCGCTTGTTTTCGCCTTTCTGCCAAAAGTCAAAGGTGCTAACTGTTGAGAACACCACTGAAGAACAGGGCTGGAGTTTCGACTCCATACACGTGAATAAAATCTCGCAGATGCTGATCTCCGGGTAGAGGTTCAACACGTTTCACTGCCATATACGTTGGCATTTACGACTTCTTCCTCTTTGAAAGGACCGGAGAGAAAACTGGGAGAATGAACCCAAGTTTCCCAAGGAACCAGAAAAAAAAAAAAAAAAAAAAAACCCGTCCAACTCACTTAACTGCTTCAGCCCGGATGTGAAGAGGTGGGGGGGAGCCTGGGGGGGGGGGGTCAGGAAAGTTGGGCAATAACTCCACAAATCAACCAAAAGCGCGGCTTGGAACTCAGACAGGCTTCCTGCAGCTTATGCAGCTCCCTCCATCTACCCCACTGGAGATCCCGTCAGCGGTGCCGGCTGTCCTCTCCTCTCGCCTCTCACCACCTCGATGTCGCCGTTTACGAGAAACTCATCCAAGTTGAAGCAAAGTGACTTTTGGGAAGAGATGCCGCCGTGACCTGCGCGCTGCTCCGGAAATGTGTCAACTCGGCACACACCAGGCAACGCTACTCCAGGAGCACCCCCCCACCCCCCACCCCCACCCCCCCCACACACTGCACTTTCAACTTCCCCTTAAGACGGGGACAATCGCATAGACTTTTTTTTTTTTGGAAAGTCAAAGAGGAAAAATATATAATAATAATAATAATAATAATGGAGCAGCCCGGCCGGGCCACGGACGCGCCCTCCGCGCCCCGGGGGCAGCCGCTCCGCCAAGTCTTCCTGCAGGTCTGCAAGTTTCTCGTGGCCCCGGTCGCCGAGCACCCGGAGGGGAGGGGAGGGGAGGGGAGGGGAGGGGGGGCTCCCCCGACCTGGAAGCGGGGGCCTCGGGCTCGCCGGCCGCCCCCGCGCGAGTGCCCGCGTTCGAGCCCCGCCCCGGCGCGCGTGGGCGCCAAGTCCGCAGGAACCCGCCCCCCCGCGCGCCCCGCCGTGCCCCCCGCCCCGCCGCCCCCCGCCCCGCCGCGGCCGCCACCCTTCCCCGGGCCGGGCGAGCTCACCTGGCGGCAGGCGGCGGCCTCCGGGGCGGCCTCTGGGCGTGGGCCGGGCGGGGGGGCCGGGGCTGCAGCCGGGGCCGCCGCCGCCCGCCGGCCTCGCCCCCACACGCGCCGGCCGCGGCCGCCCCCGGGCAGTGCGGGAGCGCGGGGAGCGCGGGAGCGCGGGTCCCGCGGCGGCGGCGGCGGCGGCGGCTCAGGCTGCGGAGCGGGCGGAGCGGGCGGAGCGGGCGGAGCGGGCGGAGCGGGCGGAGCGGGCGGCCGCGGGCGCCGCCGCCTCCTCCTCCATGGCTGTTTACCCGGCTGCATTGTGGGAGTTTGACCTCCGCCGCCGCCAACCGCCGCCTCAGCCTGCGCCGCCGCCGCCGCCGCCGCCGCCGCCGCCGCGCACGCCATGGGAGCCGTGACTGACGGTGAGGCCTGCCCCGCCGCTCCCCGAGCCCCGCGGGCCGCCCCGGACCCCGGCTCCCCCCTCGGGGCCGCGGGCGCCCGGCCTGGTGCTCGGAGGCCGCGCGGGGCTCGGGGCGCGGGGACGGCTCCCCTGTCCGCCCCCCCGGGGCCCGCGTGCGCCCGGGCCGCTGCTCGGAGCGCGGGGAGGCTGTGCCGGGGGCGCGCGTGGGGCCCGGGAGCCGCGGGCGGGCGGTCCCGGGAAGGGGCCCGGGCGGTCGGCGGGCACACGGGGTCGGCGGAGTGGCGAGGGGGAGGAAGCGGGGGCCTGCGGGGCCTGCGGGGCCTGCGCGGCCGGCGGTGAGAGGGCTGTGGGGGGGCGCCACGGCCCGAGCCGTAGCGGTGCCCGCGTTCGGAGGGGGACCCTGGAGGAGCCTTCTGCCCTGTCGGGAGGGGCAGCAGCCCCAGACCGCGCCGCGGATCGCGACAGCCTCGGGGGGGGGGGGGCGGGGGGAGGGGCCGCGCCCCGCGAGGACCGCCGTGGACCGCGCATTGGGAGACCATCAGGGAGTGAGTGTGCCCGGCCTGGGGGAGAGGAGGCCGGAGGCTTGTCGGTGCGTGTATCTGTGTGGGGGACGCTGGTTCGCGGGCGGGAATCGGAGGACGGAGACTGGGTTTGTGGAGAGGGAGGGCGGAGACCCAGGGACCGAGGTCGGAAGTAGACTAGGGCGCGGGGCGGGGCGGGGCGGGCACGGTGGGCACCTGGAGCGAGCGCCTACGAAGGTTCCAGCGGAGGAGGAAGGAAGTTCTTTAACACCTGGGAAGGGCACGTCGGGGGCGCCGTGTTTATCTGAGGAGCCAGTGGCCGGGAAGGGTAGATGCTTCTGAATAGTTGGGGGGCAGCAGGCAGGATCTCCACTTTAAGGAGCCCGCAGTGGGAAGTGGAGTAGCGGGCCTAAATTCATGGTAAGAGGTAGTGAAGTGCGAGGCTCGTAAAGGTCCAGGACCTTCGTGGGAAATTTCAACTTTGCCTCATTCCGGTTTTATTTGTCCTATCTAGGCTAGGCCTTGCTTGGGATCAGGGTCCAGTAACAATAGGCAAGACCTACCCCCCCCATCCCCCCTCCCCCCCCCCCCCCCCCCAGATTCCAGTCTGGTGGAAAGACACCTTGGATAATCAGTTTCAAGGGTGGCAAATGTTACTGCAGGGGGGAAGTACAAGGTTGGGAACTGTAGGCCTATGTCACAAAGCTTGCTTATCCGTCCTCAAAGATCAGCTTCCCTAAGACAGTTACTTTTAATCTCATTTTTAAAGAATGAATAGTTGTAGTTGGACCGGTGTTCCAGGTGGGGAACCACTTGTGCAAAGGCCCCAAAGTGTTGAAAGAACTCAAAGATGATGAATATTGGCTAGAAATTAAGAAGTTATAGCCAGAGATTTCTGAGGCAACAGGAAACGGGGTTTTTGTTTTTTTGTTTTGTTTTGTTTTTGTTTTTGTTTTTTATTCATAGAGACACAGAAAGAGGCAGAGACACAGGCAGAGGGAGAAGCAGGCCCCATGCAGAGAGCCCGTCACGGGACTGGATCCCAGGTCTCCAGGATCACGCCCCGGGCTGAAGGCGCCACCGGGGCTGCCCGGGAAACAGTTTTTAACATTGGTGTGGTGTGGTCAGAATTGCATTTAAAGAAAAAAAAAAAAAAAAGAACCCCGCTACGCTCCACTAGGTGAAGAATGAAAGTAAGGGAAGAGAAGAGTTAAGTTCTAACATTTATGCTCATCATGTGTCAAGGAGTGTTCTAATTGTTAACTCCATTTTACAGATGCAAGGATGCAAGGAGGTTAAGCAACCTGCCCGAGTTCTTGCAATGAATAAAGTATAGAGCCTGAGCTCAAAACCAGGCAGTCTGGCTCCAGAGTTCATGTTCGTCACTATGGTGCATCTGGTTGCTCAGCTACTGCTGCACTAGTCCTAGTAAGAGATGATGGGAATGGATGTGAGGGGAAGGGCTGGTGGTTAGTCCAGGCTTCTGTCTAGTGACTGTGTGATTGTGCTACCTCTCTATGTATTCATTAAGGTAGGGTCAACACAGGAAATGGGAAATGAGTTCTAGTAACTGTATTAACTTCAGTCAAATGCCCCCCTTCCCCTCTACACACACACACACATCCTTAGAGGCCACAGGAGACCCCACTCTCCCCCTTATAAGCTGTCTGACCTTGTATAGGTTAATTAACCTCTTTGAGCCTCAGTTTCATTCTTTATAAATGGGGATAAGAACAAAATCTGGGGCACCTAGGTGGCTCAGTCGGTTAAGGGTCTGCCTTCAGCTTGGGTCATGATCCCAGGGTCCTGGGACCAAGCCCCACATGGGCTTCTTGCTCAGTGAGGAGCCTGCTTCTCTCTTCTCACTCTGCCCGCTTGTGCACACTCTCTCTCTGTCAAATAAAAAAATAAAACCTTTAAAAAAAAAAAATCTACCTCAGGGTTTTTTAAAGGTTTAAATGCAATAAAAGTTGTAGTGGTTTGCGCTGAGTCCAACATACAGTAACGTTCAACAAACACTATTATTTTTAAGATTTTATTTATGAGACACAGAGAGAGGCAGAGACATAGGCAGAGGGACAGGCAGGCTCCATGCAGGGAGCCCGATGTGGGACTCGATCCCGATACCCCAGGATCATGACCAGAGCCGAAGGCAGGCACTTAACTGCTGAGTCACCCAGGCGTCCCAACAAATACCATTCAATGTAAGAATTGGTCTATTTCTCTTTCCTTCATTTTCCTTTGATGAGGACTGTGCTTTTTTCATCTCTGTATTTGCACAGATTGATTGCCCTTTTCTGCCTGGTAACTGCCATTTGTTCTTCAAGGCCCACTTCAAATATTCATCTCTTCCCTTTTCTAGAACAAGTTAGCCTTTCACCTGTTAACCATATTATTTTATATATATTGCTGTTGTAGCCCTTAATACTTAATCCATTTAAACGACATATTCTAGACAATATTTAAGGCAGCTCACCATAATGTGAAAACAAAAAATAATCCATGAGGAAATAGGGCAAAAAGAGCATTGAGAGGAGGGAAGACAAGAGGAAGTTAGAAGTAGGGTAATCCTGAAAATGCAGTGGGTTAAATCTGGTGCATTAAGACAGCCAGAAGTAACTCTTGTACTAATTCGTACCAACAGGCAGGACATGGTCCACTTGTGATCTTGTGTACATGAGAGAAGGCAACATTAGATACACAGGACAGACACTTTCTGATTTTTTTTTTTTTAAGATTTTATTTATTTATTCATGAGAGAGAGAGAGGCAGAGACATAGGCAGAGAGAGAAGCAGGCTCCATGCAGGGAGTCCGACATGGGACTCGATCCTGGGTCTCCAGGATCACACCCTGGGCTGAAGGCAGATGCTCAACCACTGAGCCACCCAGGTGTCCCCACTTTCTGATTTAAACACTGAAGTTAAAGTTGATATATAGGGTACGCATAAAGAAAAGCTAGTGTCGGGATCCCTGGGTGGCGCAGCGGTTTGGCGCCTGCCTTTGGCCCAGGGCGTGATCCTGGAGACCCGGGATCGAATCCCACGTCGGGTTCCCGGTGCATGGAGCCTGCTCTCCCTCTGCCTGTGTCTCTGCCTCTCTCTCTCTCTCTCCTCTGTGACTATCATGAATAAATAAATAAAATCTTAAAAAAAAAAAAAAAAGCTAGTGTTGTATCCTTAACCTCTTGATGATCATAGGGCTGTTTCTTGGCACATCCCTGGCTAGGTCAAAGAAGGCTCAAGAAGAGCATCTGAAAGCCAATAGGTCAGGTGGTTTAACTGAACACTTCTGTTGCTCTGCCTTATTTCAGAACAAGGTTTTTTTGCTAATTGGTTTTAAGAATACTTAGGTTATAGAAGAATGGACAAAGTGTAACTTTGTAACTTGTGCAGGCAATCCTCTGTAAACATGGTTTTCATCAACTGGGATTTTGGTAAATAAGCAGAAGTGGGACGCCTGGGTGGCTCAGTGGTTGAGCATCTACCTTTGGCTCAGGGCGTGATCCTGGAGTCCTGGGATCTAGTTCCGCATCAGGCTCCCTGCAAGGAGCCTGCTCTTCCCTCTGTCTCTGCCTCTCTCTCTGTGTGTCTCTCATGAACAAATAAATAAAAAAAAAAAAAAAAAAAAAAAAAGCAGAAGTGAGTAGTGGGTATGATTGATCAACAATGTATTGCATACCTTCTGGGTCCAATTCGAGGTGCTGTCTACAGCAATAAACTACCGAGGAAGACCCGGCTTCTGCTTGGAGGACAGAAGCAATAGCATGCAATCAAATAATAGTTAATTTCTGATAAAGAACCTAATTAAGCTCTGAAATTACCTAAATTCCGAGAACAAACTGGATGGAATATGAAAGACCACAATGGAAGAGGGCTGCCAACAGTCAAGTATGATGACCTTTCTGAAAAGTGACCTTTAGAGTAAGGCCTGAAGGCATCAACCCTGCGAAGAGTCCAGGAAAGGATTCTGGACAGGTTACAACTAGTGCAAGGGCCTGAGGCAAAAATAAGCTCTGCCCTGTAGAGAAGATAAGGAATAAGATAAGGGGTGGTATCCTGGTGGGTCAGGATGAGTGTGATACCAAAGGAGACGTAAACAGGAGCTTGCCCAGAGCCACCTAAGCCATGGAAAGGAGGTTTGATTGTCTTCTGTGGGTACTTAGCTATGATTGGAGGCTTTTAAGCAGAAAAATTAGTAATCCCATACTTCTTTTTGATCATTCTAGGTTGCTGTATAGGGAATGGGTTTTAGGAAGGTAAGAATGGAAGCTGGGAGGCCAGTGAGAAGTGTTTTGAGAGTCAAGGTGGGTTTGGATTAGGATGATGGCAGCAAAGACAGGAGTTACTGAATAGCTCAGTCATCCTGCAAAGTTCTTGAAGGAGTACCACTACCTGTCTCGAGCTAAAAGGACAGCTGATGTCCTATTTCAAGTTTGAGGTACCTGGCAGGATGCTGTCCCCTCGTAATCCTTGCCTACCAGTTTGCCTGTCTAATCGGACTAGGACTTTTGGAGAAGTTCTTTATTCCCTGCACCCTGTACAAAGACACTTTGGTTAATTTGAGGAACTGCCCACCTCAGAGGGAGGGAGAGAGAGACATGATATTGTCATCTATGGATCCTGAACTGTAGATATTCTCACCAACACTGCCATCTTATAGGTGGAAAAATAAAAGGTCCTGGGAAGTGAGTGACTTACTGTCACATAGCTAGTTCTTGGCAAAGCCATTCTCTCTCCTCCCAGTTGCTACCCCAGCATTATGTTGTCACTGTTAAACTATGTTTACAGTTTGTATTTTGTATGTGTTAATTTAAAGGTTTTTTAAAATTATTTATTCATGAGAGAGAGAGGCAGAAACACAGGCAGAGGGAGAAGCAGGCTCTATGCAGGGAGTCCAATGTGGCACTCGATCTTGGGGCTCCGGGGATCATGACCTAAACCAAAGGCAGACACTCAGCCACTGAGCCACCCAGGCATCCCAATTTAAAAGGTGTTAAACGGTGTTAGACCCTGATAAAAACCATTTCAGAAGCATTTTTTTTTTTTGAGAGAGAGAGAGAGAATCGTAAGTAGGCTCCACACCCAACTCCAGCCACCACAAGGCTTAATCTCATGACCTTGAGATCGACCTGAGCCGAAATCAAGAGTCAGATGCTAAACTGACCCAGCCACTCAGAAGCACCTTTTGCAGTACCAAGAACACTATGTACATACATCAGTGTGCCAGAGCACAGATGGGAGATGAGAAGGAGGTAGCTGGGAGCAGAGTATGACTGTACATTCCATTGAATACAGCTTGTTGGTTTTGACAGTATTTTTTTTTAATTGAAGTAAAATTAGTATATAACATTAGGTTCAGGTGTATAACATAGTTTGATATCTGTATGCACTACAGAAGTGATTGTCATGGTAAGTCTAATTACCATCCATCACCATACAATTGACCTTCCCTCATTTCGCCCACCCTCCAAAAACCCTGTCCCTCTAAAAACACCTGTTTTTGTTTTGGTTTTTTTGGATTGTTCATTTGTTTTTTCAATACCACTTATAAGTGAAATCATATGGTATTTGTTTTTCTCTGACTCGTTTCATTTAGTATAATACCCGCAGAGTCCATCCATAGTTTTACAAATGACAAGATTTCCTTTTGTATAGCTGAGTAATATTCTATTGTATACATGTTTTGAGTTTTTGATTAGAAAGTATAAGGCTTGAATATATGCTTGTTAGAACTTGAGATAGTTGTTTTTAACATGCCTTTGAACAATGTGACAGAATAATGGAACTGGACTATGGCTTTCTAATAACGTGATTGTGTATCTTGCCCTACGGCAGAGCTGACCTTCTCATCTGCAAAAGGAAGATAATAATACATACTTTCTAGGGTTTCTTCAAGGGTGAGGTGTGATGATATAGGTAAAGCACTTCAGAATTGACTATTTAATCTCTTGTCCAAACTAGGACACTCTTCAGAGTGAAAGGAACAAATAAGATGTATGGTCCTCAAATAGGAGTGTATAAATGCTGTATAAGTGCCTGCTGCTGCTGTTACTCCTATTTCCATTGCTGATCCAATGTTAATTGGACATTTGTGGTCACGGAGTTTGTTTGGCTTTTTCTTTTTTTCACTAGTGCCAATGGATTTGACCACTTGGTTCTGTTGGCTGTGATCCCAGCACAGGGGTTACTGATGCAGGGCAACTATTAAGTAATGTTTCTTTAGCCAAGATAAATGGTTCCTCAAAGCAAGATTGGAGTTTCAACCTTGACTTTATTAGCTCCACACTCTAAACATTTAAGTAAGTCTAGAGAAAAACAGAAGGACCTGAACACTATTTTTCTTTTTTTAAAAAAATGTATTTAATTTTTGCTTAAGTAATTGACTTGGACATTACCATGTATTTAGACTAGCCTTAAGTATTTCATGAGAGATCAATATTTACATGGAGAAAGCAAACCATATTATTTACTGTTCTTTCCACTGCCATTTTGTGACTTAATATTGTTGGCCTTCAAAATTGTTTTAGTGATTTTAAGCTTCTTGAAAGGAGGGGCTACGTGTTATTTTACCATAAGTAATCTAAAGCAATGAGCCATAAGTAATTCAGCTTAATAACCCATGAGCAGTGGTGATTTAATGATAAATCTAAAAGGAATCTGCATGCACACTGTTTTTACATGGCCCTAGTCTCTCCTCTTGTCATAAGTCAAGCCAGTTTTTTTTCCTAACACATCATAGATTTATTAAAGAACATAGAATAGAGCTTACAATGTAGAAGAAACGGAGAAAAATAACTAAGAATGACCGATAAGCTCACTCTCCAGATAACCAGTATTGGTGTTTTTTTAAAAGAAAAGTAATGTGTGTCAGACAATTCAAGAGAAGACGCACCAAGTGACAAGTGAAAACCCTCCCCTCTTCACCTTCTATGGCTAATCCTTCTTCAGAAGTAATCACTATAAACTGGTCTTCAGTGTACCTTTTCAGAATGATTTTTAAGTGCCTGTAAAGGGTGAAAAACACCTTCTCTGGTGCCAAGCTTGTTAGTTTGAGTCTCAGCTCTACTCCTTACTTCCAGGGACATTTAATTTGAGTAACTAACTTTCAGTTCCTTCACAGCTAAAATAGGGGTAACAATATCTATAGGGCTGTTGCGCAGATTAAGTGTGTTTATATGTAAAAAAACACTTAGCATATTGCAAGCATTATGTATATATTAGTTGGTTGGCCACTATTTATATATACTTTAAAATTTTATGCAAACATTTACACACTCTTCTATGTGTTATACTTCTGTAATCATTATATCTTAGAGCTCTTTATACCTCATTCTTTTGTATAAATGTGTAGTGTCCTATTATATTTTTTAAAATTCTCAGGTTACCTGGGTAGCTCAGTCAGTTAAGCGTCCGTCTTCAGCTCAGGTCATGCTCTTAGCGTCCTGGGATCAAGACCCATATCAGGGGCAGCCCTGGTGGCCCAGCGGTTTAGTGCCGCCGCCTTCGGCCTGGGGTGTGATCCTGGAGGCCGGGAATCGAGTCCCACGTCGGGCTCCCTACATGGAGCCTGGTTCTCCCTCTGCCTGTGTCTCTGTCTCTCTCTCTGTGTGTCTGTCATGAATAAAGAAAATCTTAAAAAAAAAAAAAAAAAAAAAAAACCATATCAGGCTCCCTGCTCAGCAGGGAGACAGCTTCTCCCTCCCCACCCCATCCCCGCCCACACCCCCGTCGTGAAGGAATGCTCTCTCTCTTTCTCTCATATCTTTAAGAAAAATTAATTCTCCACTAAACATTTAGTTATGTCCAGTTTTTTACTCTTACAAGTAGTATTCCAATGGAGATATTTGTATAGATGTCTTCACATACCTGTGGGAGTAATTTCTAGAAGACAGGTTAAAGAATATATGTACTTTTTATTTATTTTTTTATGTTTTTTTTTGTACTTTTATTTTTGATGCATAGTGCTACGTTGCTCTTAGTAGCCAACTGTTTCAAATTCATCCTGTCTCAAAGTGTTAAATAATTTGTTGTCCCTTCCCATACTTTTCAGTTTGGATCCATAGTGTTTAGGAACACCAAGAAAAAAAAAATGGTGCATTTCCATGCTAACAGAATTATTTGCTAAACTGCTTTTAGAAAGGAAATGCTAATCTTCACTGGTAGGTCACAGGATTGCTCTTTCCTAAATGCAGGTGAGATTGCTATGCTGTGAGGTCTTGCAGTTTCGGGAGGCCGGTTTGAGGGTAGCTTAGCCCGAGCAGGAGGTTACATTAACCTTGAAGTTCTTGCTACTGGTTGTCAAGCTTTGACCTATCCCTTAAAAAGGAAGTTTTGAAAGTTGGCCTACCATTATCTTCCAAATTGTTTTCCTTTTTCCTCTTTTGAATATTTCCTCCAAGATGTTCTGAAAACTTGTTTTGTAATCAAGGTCTTAATAGCTCCTGTGAGGGAATAACAATGATGGGTTTTGAAAGGAATGTTAGTCGAGGTTTATGAGAGATTGTCCTTTCCGTGATAAAATGAGAACACAGCTAAAATGGCAGTGTCATCTGAGACCAGAGGCTTGGAGAAGGAGAGTTGGTCTAGTGACTGTAAAGCAGTCATTTCTTCCTGCCTCTCTGTTTATGGAAAGTGGGGTATTAAAAATCTAACTCCTTGAAAGGACTTTTTGAGGCTTATTTAGTGACTTAGTAATCACATATTTTTTCTAGGTATAGGTCAGCATATAAGACAAAGATCTAAAATGTATCCCAAATTAATGAGCAAATGTTTGCTTAATGAGCATACATGTTTCATAACTGATTTTAAATTGATTCTGAATAGCAGGCAGACATTTGATGGGTATAATTACAGTACAACTCTAACTGAATCCAGTAGGAATTCTTCCTACAAGCCTAAAATCAGGTGGAAAAGCAGTATTCTTGGGGCAGATGTTAGGCATTTGGGGTTAAAAGCTTTTCCAGATGGCACTGATCCTCATAGTCAGTAAAGAAAGCAATCATGATGACTAAGGAATAATATTGATAACATCATTAAAAGAGTTTCTAAGCCATGCTTACTGTTTTTGTAGGGTGGGCCAAGGCCTGCCAGAATTAATAATATTAGTATTTAAGTTGCTTATAGAGAGCTTAAAGAAAGATGATGATTTATGAAGTCATATGTTTTAGGTGTGTTTGGTCTACTGCTAATTGGTGAGATACCATTAAAAATGATAAAGCTCATGTCATCTGCATTAGGAACCATCAGCAGTCGTTCTTTACATTTAAAAAGGTTAGGCTGGGCAGCCCTGGTGGCTCAGTGGTTTAGCGCCGCCTTCAGCCCAGGGTGTGATCCTGGGGACCTGGGATCGAGTCCCACGTCCGGTTTCCTGCAAGGAGCCTGCTTCTCTCTCTGCCTCTCTCTCTCTCTCTCTCTCTCTCTCTCTCTCTCTCTCTCTCTCTCTGTTTCTCATGAATAAATAAATAAAATCTTTTAAAAAATAAAAAGGATAGTCTGTTTTCAAACTGCCATCTTTACCTTTTGTTTTAACTTTGTTCCTGCTGGAGCAGTGCTCTGTATTTTATCTGGTTATTTCAGAGTTTTTTATTACCAGAGAATCATTTAGGCAACAACTCTCTATACTGTGTTACTTACAACATGATACTGTGGCTTTACAATATGAAGCTTGAGACGGAATCAAGTTTGGGAGAAATCTTACGTAGGCAAAACTCTGAATACCAAAGTACATAATATAGATCTACACGGTTATACAGATGTATCTATATATCTTTAAATATACCTTTCACGGTGTTCACTCATTTTTTTAACGTTTTCAGGATGATACAAGTTGTGGATTAAATTTAACATAAATATACGGATAGCTGTTTTTGTTTTGTTTTGCTTTCCCATCAAAAAGGCCTTGTGCTCCTTTATATAGTTTCATTCCCATAAAGTTTCACAGCATTCCTTCATAGTAAATATGTTATTCCCATTTTACAGATGAAGTGAAATTTGGTGTCCCCCCCCCCCCCCCATCAAAACACACACACAAAGTAAAGCCTATATGGACTAACCAGAACGTTGGCCCCACTTTCTGACCTTGGCCCAGGGGTTTGGCTATGAAGAAAGAAATGCCCTTGGAGGGAAGAGGGATAGGGCTGAATTGGGAGAAGGACTTGGGACAGGGAATCTCTGGTGCTACCAGAATTGGACCTACCACACTCCTACACGTGGCACCTTGGCATCAGCCCCTGCCTTTTCCTAACCTAGTCTCTGTTCGTCCTAACCTGCCCCAGGACTTGTGATTCTAATTTCTTACTTTCATGCCATTTTAGCTCCTACTGCATGTGCTTTGGAAGCCTTCTAATAGATTCCCTGCCTTTAGGCTTTTCCCAGCTGCAGTCCATTTTGTACATTGCCATCAGCTTAATCCTCCTAGAAAATCCTGCTCCTAAATCTTAAACAACTCTTAGCTGCCTACCGGCAAGGTCCAAGTCCACTAGTATGGCATTCACTAGTGCATCTCCCACTTTCTGACCTCTGTCTTTTTGTCCTTAGGTCCCAAGATCTGTCCAACCTTTTTAATGTTCTAATGTTCACATGTTCCACATCCAAACTTTCATTTTCCACCTCTACTAGAGCTCACAGCTTTCTTCTCCCTGCCTGGGATAGGGACAGGGAAGGAACTTTAGCTTGCTTTTTAATGTTTTTCCTCTTATTAAATATTTATTTATTTAAATATATTTTTAAGATTTATTTATTTGCAGGGGGAGGGGCAGAGGGAGAGTCTTAAGTAGACTCCATGTTGAGCACAGAGCCCCACTCAGGCCCTGCGATCACAACCTGAGCCAAAATCAAAATTTGGAGGCTCGACTGACTGTGCAAACCAGGTTCCCCAAAGATTTTATTTTTTTAAATAATCTCTATACCCAGTGTGGGGCTCTGACAACCCCAAGATCAAGAGTTGCATGCTCTACCGACTGAGCCAGCCAGGTGCCCCCCCCTTTAAATAGCTTTATGAGGAATAATTTTATACAAAGAACTACATATTTAATATGTACAATTTGATACATCTGCACATATGCAGACACCTGTGATACCATCATCATAATCATAACTTTCTTTTATAAACAACGGCTAACAGATTGTGAGTGCTCATATGGTTCAAAAGTCAAATAATACAAAAAGATAGGTCCCCATCTCCCAGCCTGTTCTCTATTCCACTTACACTGACCCTCTCCCTTGATAACCCCTTTTATTTCTTGTATCTCATTTCAGGGTATTTGTATGAATATAAGCATATATTCTCATTTCCCCCCTCATTTAAAATCCATGTGTGAAAGGAAACATGCTATACATACTGTTCTTCACCTTGCTCTTTTATCAAGTTATCTTAAGTGATCTCTGTATAAGCACATAAACATTTCCTCACTCTTTGTTTTTTCTTTATGGCTTCATAGTATTCCATGATATTCTTGTACCAAAATTTATATAGTGCCTGGTTCATGGACATAGTCATATTGCATACAGGCAAGCTTATCTAGAATTGTTGGGCCAAAGGGTATATGTTCTTTGAAGTTTAGGTAGATGTTGTTAAAATACTTTATAGATTTCTTGATTGATGATTTTTGTAAAGATGTTATTCTATTTTTATTTATTTGAGGGGGGGGAAAAACGTGAGGAGAGGGGGAGCAGAAGGAAAGGGACAAGCAGACTCTGTGCAGAGTCCAACATAGGGTTCAATCACATGACCCTGAGATCAGGACCTGAACAGAAAACCAGGAGTCAGATGCTTAACCAACGAGTCACCCAGGCACCCCATTGATTGATGATTTTTAAGTATGAAATGAGCGCCCAAATTGCACTTGCCCTGATTCCCCCAAGCCAAAAGTTGCTGTCCTCCTAATCTCTTTTGGTGCATTTCTGCATCACTCACTCAACAATGCTAGCCTCCTCTGCATGTGTGTTCATATACATGTTATTTCTCTACCCAGAGCGAAAGAGTTCAGGTCTTTATCTCACATCCTCAGAACCACTCCAGTACCCTATGGACACATGTGCTCATGGATCAAGTATTCATGTCTTTTGTACAAGAAGAGAAATCTCTGCTTCGGACCTGAAAATAAGATAGTTCCCTCTGGTCCTTGTTAGTGTTTTATTGAAACAAAGCTCTGGGCAGCCCAGGTGGCTCAGTGGTTTAGCACTGCCTTCAGCCCAGGGCGTGATCCTGGAGACCTGGGATCAAGTCCCATGTCGGGCCCCTTGCATGGAGCCTGCTTCTCTCTCTCTGCCTCTCTCTCTGTGTCTCTCATGAATAAATAAATAAAGTCTTTGGAGAAAGAAAGAGAGAGAGAAAGCTCTGTGGAGGGCAAATAGTCCCAGGCAGGCACCACAAGTCTAATTTAAAAATATTTATTGACCACCAGAAGTGTAAAGACCCATGTGAAAGGTTGGAGAGGAAACAGAATGAATAAGACATAAGGTCCTCATGAACCTTTTCCCCAAGGTTATTTGGCCTGTACAGTGTTCTAAACACTTTTCAAAAACTTTTATAATTGGGATATTGCATATATAAAAGTACATAGATATTTTTTTAAATACTTTATTTATTTACTCATGAGAGACAGCAGAGACACAGGCAGAGGGAGAAGCAGGCTCCATGCAGGGAGCTTGACGTGGGACTCGATCCCGGGACTCCAGGATCACACCCTGGGCCGAAGGCAGGCGCTAAACCGCTGAGCCACCCAGGGATTCCCAAAGTACACAGATCTTAAATATGCAGCTGGAATGATCGCAAAATGTGCTTGAAACATTTTTAGTTAGTCACCAAAACTTAAAAAGCTCTTGAAAAACCAGCAGTGGTAGTAGTTTCCCCCTTAGGGTATTTATTCTCCAATTTTGCTGTTCCCTATTATCCCTGGTCCTCAATAGAGTAGGATGCCCAGGTATCTGGGAGGAAGATGGGGTTTGTTCAGGGGTGGGGTATGGGAGAGCAAAGATAAGAAAACGAGAAATTGAACAAAAGAAAGGAATTGAACAGTGTCAAACATCAGACTGCTCACCTGCTGGAGATTTACTTTTAACAAAGTTAAAGCATATGTGTAATAAAAAAAATTCATTTTCTGCATTTTAATCTCTTTGAGAACTGTTTTGTCTCAGGCTCCTCAAATAACATTGTTGGTGGTCAAAAACTGAAAGTATTAGTTTGTATTTTAAAAGTGTAAAATTAAAATAAGTGATGAATCGATAACTTGAGCTGCCTGTCAAAGCCATGACTCTGAGAACAAAACCCAATTCTAAAAATGTTTATCTGATGTCACAGAACAGATTTTAAAACTGCAGCCACCTGCCTTCCAAAAGTTTATCTCCACTGCACCTGCACTCAAAAATACTTCTGCCTACGCACAGGAACTATTGTTTAAAGATTTTGCTGTTGATTCATCATGCAGGCTCTCCAGGAATTATTCACACTTTAAAATTCATTTAAAAAAAAATAATGCATGCACGTGGTGAAAAGCAAACACAATTTGGTGAAACGATACAGAAAATTAAATTTTTTCTCATCCACTCTGTAGTCCCTCTCACCAGAAGAAACCACTATCACCAGTTTTTTGTGTTCCTTCCAAAGATATTGAGTACACACATACATGTGTGATGTGCACATGTGCATCCACGTACATACACAAAGCCTCCTCCTTTTCTATACAAATGGCAGCAAACTGTGTGCTTCTCTGCACCTGTTTTGTTTTCATTTCACTTCATGTACCAAAGGAGATTTTTTGGCAGCAGTGTATACATCTACACTATTGGCTGCATAATATTACATTATATGAAGTTTTCATAACTTAACCAGTCTCTTATTGGTACATGTTTAGGTTTGCAGTCTTCCTACTACAAACAGCACTAAGAACATCCCTTTACATTTATCTTTGTGGTTGGGTACACATGTTATCTATGGGACGAATTCCTAGAATTGGAGCTCTGGGGTCAAAAAAAAGATATGTGCCTTTTAAATATTGTTTGTTATAGCCCATTTGCCCCACAAAGAGCATACCAGTTTACATCTCATCAGTGTAAGTGCTGTTTCTCTCAGTATCCTTGTGAATGCTTTTTATTGGGTATTTTGATCTTTGCCAAACTGATAGATGAAAATTATGTTTGGGGTACCTAGGTGGCTCAGTTGGTTAAGCCTCCAACTCTTGGTTTTGGTTCAAGTCATGTGAGCTAGCTGCTTAGTGGAGGAGTTGGCTTGGGGATTCTCTCCTGCCCCTTTCCCGGCATGCTCTAGCTCTCTCTCTCTCTCTCTCTCTAACGTAAATAAATAAATCTTTTTTAAAAATTATGTTTTCTTGGGTTTCAATATGCCCTTTCTCTTGTCATGATCCAGCATTATTTTGTCCAGCAAGAACACTAGCTCAGGGCTGCCAGACAGGCAGATTGGAGCTCCACTTATTACTCATTGTTATTATATGCCCTTTGATTTCATTTTCTTTTTCTTTCCCTTGGAGCAAAGTGAGACAAACATGTTTAAAAAAAAAAAAAAGTCTTCATGGGGAAAGAAACATCACAGATGTAATAACTAAATTACTCTTTTTTTCCTACAAATCCATTCCCATTTCTCTGACCCATCTCTCATTATTTTCACCCAATCTGCCACTACCTCTTTCACATGTTTTCTTTCTGTGCCTTTTACCACTACCTCACACTAGTCAGAGACAGGAACAGTTCAGCCTTCCTTCTGTGTGAACATGTTTTTCCAAAAGTTCTCCAAGAACCATAGTCTTACTTCCTTGATGTTACCTGAAAACTATTTCTACTCAGCACCCCAGCAGAAGATTTCCAGTTCTGTGAGCACAGGTGATAACCCTGATCCCTTAGTACACTGCCTGGCACACAATAGACACTCAATAACTGTCTTTATAGTGACATAAAAACATATACATAAATTGTAATAAAACCTACATGACCTAAAATTTGCCATCTTAACCATCTTAAGTGAACAGTGTAGTGGCATGAAGTATATTTGCATCTCAGTGGTTTTCTTTTAGATAAATGAATAAGTTGTGATATTGGTTATTTGTCCCTGAAAGTTAACAAGAGCCAGACCATCATTTTAATTCACATTGTTCTTCCCTCCAGACGAAGTCATACGGAAGCGTCTCTTAATTGATGGAGATGGTGCCGGAGATGATCGAAGAATCAATCTGCTAGTGAAAAGTTTCATTAAATGGTGCAACTCCGGGTCCCAGGAAGAGGGGTATTTCATCTCACTGTTGTTTCTATACCAATGTCCTGATGAGAGTTTAAACCAATAGACGGGCCTGTCAATATTTCAGATTTTCACTCACCTTCAATGTCCAGTGGAGGCAACTCTGGGTTCATCCAAGTATAGATTTTTCTAGCCTTTATTTCTCTTCAGAGGCCTGCTTTATGTTTATTAAAATGTGCAGAAAGTGTAGTGGTAAGAAACAAGCATTAAATTCTGGCTCATTAAGCTGGTCACTTTTAGCAGAGAAACATTTAGTTAAATAAAATATCTAAATGAAATTTTCTCTTTTCAGGTTTTTTTTTTTTTTCTTAAGTAAGCTCTAGGCTCAATGTGGGGCTTGAACTCACAACTCTGAGATCAAGAGTTGCCTGCGCTACCAACTGAGCCAGCCAGGTGCCTCAATTTTCTCTTTTTTAAATAAGCTAATAAAAAGTTGCAAGATTTTATATATATTTAATAACTCTTTTTGCCTTAGAAAAATTTCCCTCACTTGAATTAGCTTTTCACATAAATCATTATAAAGAGTGAAAAAATTGTGAGAATAAGAAATTATCTTGATTAAAAGATTTTAAAAAGTGGGACACCGGGGTGGCTCAGTGGTTGAGCATCTGCCTTTGGCTCAGGTCGTGATCCTGGAGTCCTAGGATCGAGTCCCATGTTGGGTTCCCTGGGGGGAGTCTGCTTCTCCCTTTAAAAAGTTAAAAATAAATAAATTTTTAAAAAGTATTTTAAACTTATATTGGTAAGAACAGCAGGCCTATCTTTGCACTTGTAATTAAAGCAGTTTATAAATTCAAGTACCCCACATTAGGAAAAATTAAACATAAATGAAAGATATTCTAAATTATTTTAAATAAAGCAAATGATTCAGAACTTGATAGGATTTAATTGGTAAATCTTTGCCTGTACTAGAATGGTTCAACTTTGGTATTTCACAAAAAATCTTCATTCTGTTTCTCTTTTTCATTAGATACAGCCAGTACCAACGTATGCTGAGCACACTGTCCCAATGTGAATTTTCAATGGGCAAAACTTTGCTGGTATATGATATGAATCTCAGAGAAATGGAAAATTATGAAAAAATTTACAAAGAAATAGGTAAAGAAATGTAAATTAATGTTTCCATGTAATTTTAATTTTTATGGTCTAAAGGAGACAATATCTGCTAACATTTTTCTTTGGTTAGTGGTAAAATAGTAACAATGACAATATTAATAGAACATTGTAAACGTTAGCTACAAAACTGTAGTCTGGTATGATTGCAGTACTTTGGGTTATAGCTGTTTTTTAAATACCAGCATCTATTTTATTAGCAATGGAATTTAACACATTTTAAAATTGAAAATGGATGAAGATTATACATGTTGTTACAACTATTTTTAAAAGAACCTTTTCGTATAGAATGTAGCATTGCTGGAGCACATGAAAAAATTGCTGAGTGCAAAAAGCAAATTCTTCAAGCAAAGCGAATACGAAAAAATCGCCAAGGTAAGGGTTTTGTGGGATTTAGTGTGCAAATACTTTATTATTGAGTACTATTTTCATGCAGTTTTTAATGTTGTGTGGTAAAATCTTCAAGAATCAACCTGCATTATTAAAAAGAATTAGAAGCTAAACTTATTCTTTAAAACTGTATTATTATTTAAAATGGATGAGGAAGGCTATGCTGAAAAACTTTTTTTTTTTTTTTTCTGGATTGTACTAATTATCCAAATATTTCTTAAATATTCTTTTTTTTTTTTTTTTTTAACTATCTTCAGACCCCTTTGCCTAAGTCATGGTATGGCTAATCAGCAAAGGCAATTCACATAAGTAAATTAGATGTTTGTTATTTGTTTGTTTCATGGAGTTACTTTCCAGAAAAAAGAAAAGAATTTAAGCTCAGTGAGTTTTTATTAAGTACAAAACAAATGAACAGTTGCAAGCTGCCTAAATATCTAATAAGAGAAAGGTTAAAATTTAGCTTTGTCCTGATCTCTTTTGTTTTTTAATTAGGGTAATGTCCTCCTTGCAGTCCATAAAAACTATTTCAAAATAATTTTAATGGCCAGGACATTGCTCCTCCTAGAATGTAAATGGAAAGAAAGGAAGATAAAAAATTAAAAAATATAATACAAAAAAATAATAATAATACATAATCACAATTGTGACCTATATATGAAAAACTAGAAGGAAATGGAAAATGTTAAAGATTATTTTGGAGCTGTGGGTTTTTATGGGTTAAAAAGACCATCTGGTCTTTTTTCCTGCACTGATCATGTATTATTTTGTAATCTAAAAAAAAAAAAAATTTTAATCACACTTTTATTGAATTAATATGCTGATTTCCAAAACAATAAATTTTACTTTTTAATGAGCCAATTAAGATCTTTGGTTCCTTATTTTAAAAAGTTTGGTTTTGGGGATCCCTGGGTGGCTCAGCGGTTTGGCGCGCCTGCCTTTGGCTCAGGGCGCGATCCTGGAGTTCCCGGATCGAGTCCCGCGTCGGGCTCCCGGCATGGAGCCTGCTTCTCCCTCTGCCTGTGTCTCTGCCTCTCTCTCTCTCTGTGTCTCTCATGAATAAATAAATAAAATCTTTAAAAAAAATAAAAAAATAAAATAAAAAGTTTGGTTTTGAACTTGTTCTAAAATACAAGTGGTCAAGTTTGGTGGCCAATTTACAGCAGGATTTACCAACTTATTTGGTAATTATTATCAATCTAAAATCATTTGAAAAGGTTTCACAGTGTTTTTCTCAATTAGTTGAGGCTTTTAAATGAATGCTGCCATTCATCAGGTCAAGGTTAACAGGAAATAACAGGGAAACTTGGAAGTCTCAATGGAAAAGAAAGGAATTTTATCATTTCTGAATTTTAAATCGTTTCTAAGTTGCTGAAGTCTTTACCTTTAGAATGAGAATGAGAAGTATAATTTGCTATTGCTAAGATCTGAAATGAATGGTAGGATATATTTACCCTGCAGATCTTTTCTTTGCTGGGCAAATAGTAAGAACTTCTTTAGAATCGGTGCACTTAATGATCAATAAATAGCCTAAATTCACTTATACTATGCTGGCCTCTTATATCCTGCCTAAGGATAAGTCAATGGAAAAATAGAGTGGGAGCAAAAGTCCTTGTTTGGAACAGTTTTGAAATCATGCACCATTTTAGTTAGAGTTGAACCAAGTGATATTGGCAGTACTCTTTCCATCCCTCAGTGTTTTTGGTTTTTTGGTTTTTTTTATAGTCATTCTGCATTTTATTTCCAAAACCAGTAATCATGATATAGTTTTCCATATTTTTTGACATTTAGCTTTTTTTTGTATATTTTTTATTGGTGTTGATTTGCCAACATATAGCATAATACCCAGTGCTCATCCCATCAAGTGCCCGTCACCAGTCACTCCATCCCCCCGCCCACCTCCCTTTCCACTACCCCTTGTTCCTTTCCCAGAGTTAGGAGTCTCTCGTGTTCCATGACCCTCACTGATATTTCCCACTCATTTTCTCTCCTTTCCCCTTTAATCCCTTTCACTATTTTTTATATTCCCCAAATGAATGAGACCATATAATGTTTGTCCTTCTCCGATTGACTTCACTCAGCATAACACCCTCCAGTTCCATCCATGTCAAAGCAAATGGTGGGTATTTGTCATTTCTATTGGCTGAGTAATATTCCATTGTATACACAGACCACAGCTTCTTTATCCATTCATCTTTCGATGGACACCGAGGCTCCTTCCACAGTTTCGCTATTGTAGACATTGCTGCTATAAACAATGGGGTGCAGGTGTCCATTTTTTTCATATCCATGTTCAAAGAAACCTTAATTTGTTAAATATTTTTATATCTTTCAGAATATGATGCTTTAGCAAAAGTGATCCAGCACCATCCAGACAGGCATGAGACATTAAGGTAAGTTTAGAGTTTACTTTGAAAGGAACTATCTTTATATATAAATATTTACATATTAGTCTATGTATTCCATTTTTACAGAAGTACATAATTTGTTTCAGAAGGAGGGGTTCAGATCTTCCAAATTACATATTCTATTACCGCTTGATTGAATTTTTTCCTTCCTCTGATCTTACTGTCTATATTCTAAATTAAATGCATATAATATATATCAAACAAAAATAGATAAATAGAATGTGGTATGGTTATATAATAGAATACTAAATGACTGTTTATTTTTTTTTTAAGATTTTATTTATTTATTCATGAAAGACACAGAGAGAGAAGCAGAGACATAGGCAGAGGGAGAAGCAGGTTCCCCGTTAGGAGCCTGATGCAGGAGTTGATCCCAGGACTCTGGGATCATGACCTGAGCCAAAGGCAGACGCTCAACCACTGAACCACCCAGGTGTCCCTAAATGAGCAATTTAAAAGAGCAAACTAGATACACACTATTTTTTTTAGATACATACTTTTTAAACTCAGATCTCAAAAACATAATCAGTGAAAAGAAAAACAGAAGATGTAATGAATTTTAAGTTACTCCTAAGTCTCTGTAACACATGCAGAATAATAACCATTTATAAAAGGTACCCACCATTATATACTGATACCATATATTATTTAGAGAAACAAATATATGTATGGAAAAGGATTGGGGGACACTTGGGTGGCTCAGTGGTTGAGCATCTGCCTTCAGCTCAGGGCATGATCCCGAAGTCCTGGGATTAAGTCCCACATTGGGCTCTTCACCGGGAGCCTACTTCTCCCTTTGCCTATGTCTCTGCCTCTCTCTGTGTTCTCATGAATAAAAATATATATATATATATATATATAAAGGATTGAATGATATAGTAATTGCGTGAGTAGGGAGCAGAGGAGGAGAAAAGGTCTGGTATAGAGGACAGCCAATAAGGTTCTAAGAAGATTTCAAGTTAATCTGCAATGTTTTATTTCTTTTACCAAGGGAGAAAAAAGAAAGAAGACAGACATTTTTTGTCAAATAAGTATGATAAAATGTTAAAAGTTACCAATTCTTGGGGTGTGATAATCTATTATCTGTGTTTTCCTATGTTTTAAAAATTATCAGGAAATTTGATTTAATAAAAAAAAGTGCATACTTAGAATTTAAGAAGAGATCATCCCTAGCTTGAAAGTTTCATCATGGGGACACCTGGGTGACTCAGCAGTTGAGTGCCTGCCTTCCGCCCAGGGCATGATCCTAGAGTCCTGGGATCAAGTCCCGCATTGGGCTCCCTGCAGGGAGCCTGCTTCTCTCTCTACCTATGTCTCTGCCTCTTTCTCTCTGCGTCTCTCATGAATGAATGAATGAATGAATGAATGAATAAATAAATAAAATCTTTAAAAGTTTCATCATAATGGGGTATAATAATTTCTTATCCTTTTTTTTTTAAGATTTTTTATTTATTTATTTATTCATGAGAGACACAGAGAGAGAGAGGCACAGACACAGGCAGAAAGAGAAGCAGGCTCCCTGCAGGGAGCCCAATGCGGGACTTGATCCTGGGACTTCAGGATCACACCCTGGGCCAAAGGGAGGCGCTCAACCACTGAGCCACCCAGGCAGTCCCATTTCTTGTCCTTTTTTAAAATTTTTAAAATACTACTTAGTAACTAAAAAGTTAGGTATTAATTTTGAATTCTGTTCCCCCAATTAGCAAACTATAATACTGTTTTATTATTTTCAGGGAACTAGAGTCCTTGGGAAAAGAACTAGAGCATCTTTCACATATTAAAGAAAGTGTTGAAGATAAGGTATTTGCACACATATATTAGTCTCTGTAACATGTATATGTGTATAGATCAATGTGTATTAATTTTTTCTCATTAATACAGCTGGAATTGAGACGGAAACAGTTTCACGTTCTACTTAGTACCATCCACGAACTTCAGCAAACACTAGAAAGTAAGTAGAAATAGTCACAGTATGAATATTTATAATGACCAAGGAAATTACTACCCATCCAGGCCAGGGATTGGTTGCTATTTCTACCTGACGGGATTTGATCATAGGCAGGGACTGATGACCATGCAGGTTTCCTGTCCTTCCCCTTTACAAATGGGACGTTTTAGACTTTTAGGTGATCCAGGGCCGTGCCTTTTAAAATATATGTCTTATTGAGAGTGTACACCTTCAGTTTCAGAACAGAAGTATATAGCTGGATGATGTTAGAAAGTATTCATGCTATTCAGCTTTCTGTTAACCACCTTTGAGTTAAAATACACATACAGTGGTTCACATTTAGAGAGTCAAGGATGATAGATTTGGAACTCTTCTTGGTTATTATAGTTTATTGCTATGAAGTAACAATTCAGGACCCAGGCAGGCAGTGGTGAGTGAGTGAAGTAATTAGTGCATAAGCTCATTTGCATAGTCAGTGAATGGAAGGTGCTTTGGGGAACTGGACACCTGCTCCTTGTATTGACTGTCTCCAACTGGAATTTTTTTTAAGATTTTATTTATTTATTGACACAGAAAGAGAGAGGCAGAGACACAGACAGAGGGAGAAGCAGGCTCCATGCAGGGAGCCCGATGTGGGACTCGATCCTGGGTCTCCAGGATCACACCCCAGACTGCAGGCGGTGCCAAACCGCTGTGCCACCGGGGCTGCCCTCCAACTGGAAATTTCTATGTTACATGACCTCTTTATTTTTTTTTTTTATTGTTTTTAAGAAAAACCTAAAACCTAGATTTTTTTTAATGTATCCTATCACATAGATTTTACATTTTGAGTTAACTAATGAACACCAGCAACCAAAACAGCATTTTTAAAACCAAACACTGTGTGAGCTGATGACAGTCATAGGCTGCCATTTTGCCATTTTTGTTTCAAATATATCACCTAATAAAGGATAAAAATGTTGTCATGTATTCATTAAACATATAATTTAAGCAAATTTGACTGAAGTTTCATGGTTCTTCTCAATTGCAGATGATGAAAAGCTCTCAGAGGTAGAAGAAGCTCAAGAAGCCAGCATAGAAACAGATCCTAAGCCATAGACAAGCTAATCGTTGACCATTCCCAAGAATGTGGAAGTAACAGCATGCGCCTAGTGTGTTTAGAATTTGTTGTGTTCTTGAGATACTTAAAGTTTTGGCAGTAAACTACTTTCCTGTCAAATATTAATGCACAGTTCATTCATATTTCTTTACACAAAAGAGAAAAACTTCAGTATAGATTTGTTTGTATTGGGGAAGCCCGGGTTGCTCAGCAGTTTAGTGCCGCCTTCAGCCCAGGGCGTGACCCTGGAGACCCGGGATCGAGTCCCAAGTCGGGCTCCCTGCATGGAGCCTGCTTCTCCCCTGCCTGTGTCTCTGCCTCTCTCTCTCTCTTTCGCTCTCTGTGTGTGTGTGTGTCTCTCATGAATAAATTTTTTAAAAATTCTTTAAAAAAAAAAGATTTGTTTGTATTGAAATGTCTTTTTTATTCTTAAAAGAGGAAGCAATACCCAGAAATGTTTAATAAAATGTTTTCAAGCCAGATATGTTTGTGTTTGTGTTCATTAGTATTCTAAGTAGTTTTTAACTGGTGAGACTGGCTTGCTTATAAAATAAGTTAAAGATTGTGAGAAAGTAGCATTTCTAGGATATGCGTGAAAAAAATGAGTCAATCTGGAAATTGTTAACCACCTTTGAAAATGGAGTTCATGAACAGACTTTGTGAGGGCTGTGAACTTGTGAAATTGTATACAAAGTGTTGGTGATATGTGCTTATCTGGGGAGAGGTTTCCTGATCCTCATATTCACAATCAATGGTGTAAGAGCTAATCACAAGATGCAAAATAAATCAATATACATTGCTTTCTAGGTCTCTGTAATACTTGAGCAGTATGGCTGTTAAACATTTTGTTGATAAGTTTTCTTCTACTGTTTCATTATTTAGCGGTCATTTTCAGCAGAAACAACATTGACAAAGAAAAAGTCTCAAAAAAAAAAAAAAGAAAAGAAAAAGTTGTCTCAGAAAAATAGTCTGTTAAGATAGTCAATCTTGCATGAAGGATTTAATGATCCTAACAATTGAGCTAAGGCTGAATCAGTTGTAATTTTCTTAAGTAGTGAATTTAATGTTCAATACTTGTTAGGTTCCACCCTTACCCACTTGTTTTAGTTCGGAAAGCATGACTCTTTGCATGAATCATACCTTAAACAGTGTTACATTTTTGTAATTTTAATAAGAATTCTTATCTTTATAAGTATGAAAGTTTAAATTTAGCTCAGTAGTAGTCATATTAAAAGTGTCATAATACCTTTAAATGCTTCCTCTAATTTCATCTGGCAAATCCTGGGAGAAATTTCTTTGCAGAGTTGCTATGCCCTAATAAGTATTTCTGTTTTCCAATATTAGTAAGAATTATGAAGCAAAAATTTACTAACATTGACTCAGAATTAAAAATCAATTTTTCAAAAAAAGGATTTTTTTTTAAGGACTGTTGGGTAGAATATTCTAAGAAATGTCCATCTCCCCAACTGATTAATTCACTAGAGAGATTTATTCAGGATTATGTACCAAAAGATAAGAATTCCTATAAAAAATAACTTTTATGAAGTCAGGAGCAAATCAGAAGCAGCAGCAGGTACATGGGAAACACACGTTTTTCAATTTATACTTCCTCATGGTTCTCTTGGATATCCTCTGGAATTGCTTCGAAGACTGAAGAATTTCGTCCCCTAGAAATTCACACTGTTGAAGCTCAGCGTGTCTTTGGGCCAATAACTGCATGGATTTATCTGTCACTGTTTCTATGAGGTCATCCACCTGTGACAGACAGATACAAAGAAATGTAGCCATATGTTGGGAAGCCTTGTCAAAACCAAAGGGATGGTGGCTTTTCCTAAGAGACCACTTCAGGAATCAGTGGATGTTTTGCAAATCCCAAAGTATTACTCTAATTCAAGTCATAGCAAACAGAGCTTGAAAACATAACATTTACCACCCAGTGGTAAAGGGAATCTCATTTCTTCTCAAAAGAAGCCTTTGTGCATGCCTTCATTTTAATTGAATTCACTTAATATTTATTAGGCACATAGCATCATCCTGGGTGACCTTAGCAATCCTTTAGCCACTCTCAGGATCCCCCCTACTAACATATTTCTTCATGTTAGTAATTAATTTCATCGCACAACCATGCTGCCTAGCAGGGCTGTGTATTCAGTTCAACTTGGCCCTCTGTGATGCATCTGAAACACAAAGCGAAAGCCTTTGCCCACTACCTGCATTTGAAGTTTTCCTACTGTCAAGTCTGATTTTCGGAGGATGTTTCCCATGCTAGGTTTCTTTTTTTTAAGTGCTGGAAAGTGTGATCTCTTTTTTGATGAATACGGAACCTATCATAAAAACGCAAAAACACATCAGATTAAGAAGTACCCATATTATTTCTGTGATAGTGCTTAAATAAGAATTCTCACCCTTGGGACATTATAAACTGAACATTTGCCACATAACAACGTTGAGTTGGAGAGCGTATTCATATTATCCTCCACGCCCCATGTATCTCCTTTGTGCCCAAAGCTCTCTTTGAAGAGATCTATAGGGTGCAGAGAAATGAGATTGTCTGGTTCTGAAAGAATATACAGTGTCAGGAAAAAAGCAGGTCACTCGCAAGGGGAAGAAGAAGAAATTGCCTCTGTGGCCGCTGAGCGCAGTGAGAGTGTGGGGCTGCTGAGGACCAGTGTCCCAGAAAGCTCATTATCCCTGGATCTAGTTGTTAATTTGGTCTCTTTTCTGTAGGTTTCCTTATTTTCATAGCAGACATGCCTCCAAACATAAAAAGAAGGCTCTGGGTTCTTTTCGCCCCATGCCTGCTAGTTTTCCTAGCGTCCCTGGCTTGCTGGTTATAAGTACCTGTCCTAATAGGATTGCTATTGGAAATCATTCCTAGGTCAGGGCTCCTGGCTAATAGGCCCTTTTTAGTCTTACTGGGTTCACTCTTCCTTCACTTAGTAACTAATATTGAGACTATTGTGAAACCTACACAGAGTGGGATGTCGGAGTATATCTGGGGCCTACACTGTGTCTGAGTTTACAAAGGCGTCTGCTGACCCACCACTCTGCCCTGCCAACTTGCCCAGGCTCCCATGTCACTTGTAGGACCCTCCCCAATCCATCTATATATATAGTTGGACTCCACTTTTTTTCTCTCCCATAAAACCCAGTACTTTTTCCTACTGAACGAATGCTTACCACAACACTTACTGAACACTTACTAAGTTACTTCTCTGTTGAATACCGCTATTCTAAAGTCAAATGCCTAGACAGTTCAGGTAGGTTGTACAAAACAGGACCAGTTGCTGCTAGTGGTAATCTGGAGAGAATGTGCCTCCGACCAAGGGGCCAGTCTCTGCACATCTCCTGTTGTTATCATGAGGAATTGTAGGCCTAATGTTTTGAAATCCTACTTTTCAAAAGAAGTCTTAAAATCCAGATTTTTAAAAAATACTCTAATTTTTAAATGTGACCAGTTAATGCAAATATATTATTGAGGTCATTCTGAGAGCTAAACAAAACGCTTCGCAGCCAGTTGACAACCTTTGATTTAAGTCTTTTGCTGAACAGCAATCTTACTATATAACCAGATGTATCCTTTTTTTTTCTTTTTTATGGTCAGTGATACTTGTGTCCTAAGAAGTATTTTCTCTGTACTGAAGTCATTTCTATCAACTTCCAGAAGTTTTAAGGTTTTACCTTTTCCACACAAATCTAAACCCAACAGAAATTAATTTTTTTTAAAGATTTTTATTTATTTACTCATGAGAGACACACAGAGAGAGAGGCAGAGACACAAGCAGGCTCCATGCAGGGAGCCCGACGCGGGACTCAATCCCAGGTCTCCAGGATCACAACCTGGGCTGAAGGCGGCGCTAAACCACTGAGCCTCTGGGGCTGCCCAGGAATTAATTTTTGTATACAGTGTGAGATAGGGATCAAATTTCTTTTTTTAATATTTTATTTATTTATTCCACCCAGGGACCCCCCAAATTTCTTTTTCTCCATATTGACACCTACTTGTCCCAGTGCCATTTATTCAAAAGATTATCCTTACTTTAATGCTCTGCAGAGCTGTGGTTTAATATCTATCCCCCTAATAGATTATAAATTTCACAAAACAGGACTATATCTATTGGATCTTTTTGCCCCCAAACCTAGAAATCACCCATTATAAAGTAGGAGTACAGTAAATGTCAACCAAGCACACAAAACACAAAATGCAGGACGCCCGGATGGCTCAGTGGTCCAGTGTCTGCCTTCAGCTCAGGGCATGATCCTGGAGTCCTGGGATCGAGTCCCACATTGGGGTCCCTGCATGGAGCCTGCTTCTCCCTCTACCTATGTCTCTGCCTCTCTCTGTGTGTCTCCCATGAATAAAAAAAATAAAATCTTTTTTAAAAAAGGCAAAATTCAAAACTAATATTGGCGTATTCTAACAATGATACCCCAGAACAGCTCTGTTCAGTAGAACTTTCTGCAAAAACAGCCTCAAGCCACATGTTGTTATTTAGCACCCTGAAATGTAGTAAATGCAACTGAGGAAATGAACCTTATTTTTAATTAAATAGTCATATATACCTGGTGGCTACCATTTTGGACAGAAGTATAATTAGTATTTAGCCTAGTAGTTATGAGTAAGGACTCTAGAGCCAGATCTTCCTGGATTTGAAACCTGTCTCTGCCACTTATCTAAGTAAATTATTTAACCTCTCAGAGTTATCCCTAAAATAAGGATAGTATTGCTACCTACCTTTTATTTATTTATCTTTTAAGATTCTATTTTTAAGTAACCACTATCCCTTATGTGCAACTTGAAGTCATGAACACAAGATCAAGTCGCACACTCTTCCAACCAAGCCAGCCAGGCACCCCTATTACTATCTACATGATTAGACTGTTGTAATTATCATCTGAGTTGATATTTCCAAAGCACTTAAAACTGAAACAAAATCAGCTCTAAGTAAATGTTTGTTGTATTTAAAATAATAATAATTCAGTTGATTTAAAAAAATAGTGTGAGCAATTTAGGCTGAAGCTTACATATGCACAGATAAATATAGGCTTTGGTTTGGACACTCTTGGATTGTACCACCACACTGTCTTTACATGTGGCTATCTTTTCATTTCAATTACAATGAAATAAAATAAAAAATTCAGCTTTTTAATTGCACTGGCCAGATTTCAAGTTCAAAAGATACATGTGGTTGGGGCCTCTGGGTGGTGCAGTCAGTTAAGCACTTGACTCTTGGTTTTGGCTCAAGTCGTAAACTCAGAGTCCTGAGGTCAAGACCCGTGTTGGGCTCTGTGTTCAACAGTCTACTTGAGATTCTCTCTCTGCCCCTCCCACTCATGCTCTCTCTCTCTCAAATAAACAATTTTTTTTAAGTCATATGTGGTTAATGGTTAGTGTACCAGAATAGCATACACTTGCATCTTCACGCAAAGTTCTATCAGGCAGTGCTAGTCTAGTGAATTCCTCTCCTAGGGCAGCCCAGGTGGCTCAGCGGTTTAGCGTCACCTGCAGCCCAGGGTGTGATCCTGGAGACCTGGGATCGAGTCCCACGTCAGGCTGCCTGCATGGAGCCTGCTTCTCCCTCTGCCTGTGTCTCTGCCTCTCTCTCTCTCTCTCTGTCTCTCATGAATAAATAAAATCTTAAAAAAGATAAATAAAATAAAAATTTTAAAAAAACAAAGAATTCCTCTCCAAGCAGCATATGTGATTGACCTGATGCTAATATACTAACTCAATAGTTGAATGGTTGAAAAGTCACTATAAAGCTCAGAATTTCACTGTTGTCCAGACTGTAGTAGAAGCTGAACCATTAAAGCTCAGAAGCAGAGGAATCAGACCAGGAAAGCCTGCTTGCTGTGTCCTCAAGTCTTGGCTAGGAGAATACAAGCAGCAGATATGAAGGCTTTATTATGAGAACTTGGCTTTTCCCACACCCCTAAACATCAACTTCTTTGTAAGTCTTTAGAGGCGAGTTTGGTTTAGCATAGTACCTTTTGCAGTCCCGAAGGAAGGGATGTCACAGATAACCGCTTCGTGGTTCTCCTGGCCCGGAGCAGTGTACTTCCTCGGGTTATCTCCTCTGTCTCTGCTTCTACAACATCAAGTTGTATAGTCGCTTAGAGAGAAGGGAGAGGGGAAAAGAACCTGTAAGGATCACAAAAATAAACTTTTTCTCTTCTTCTTCTTCTTTTTAAGATTTTATTTATTTATTTATTTATTTATTTGTTTGTTTGTTTGTTTATTTAAGAGACAGTGAGGGAGAGAGCACACAGCAGAAGGAGAGGCAGAGGGCAGCCCGGGTGGCTCAGCGGTTTGGTGCCGCCTTTGGCCCAGGGTGTGATCCTGGAGACCCAGGATGAGTCCCACGTCGGGCTCCCTGCATGGAGCCTGCTTCTCCCTCTGCCTGTGTCTCTGCCTCTCTCTGTCTCTGTGTCTCTCATGAATAAATAAATAAAATCTTTAAAAAAAAAAATAAAAGAAGAAGAAGGAGAGGCAGAGCAAGAGGGAGAAGCAGACTCCCCACTGAGCAGGGAGACTGATGCAAGCTCCATCCCAGGATCCTGGGATCATGACCTGAGCCAAAGGCAGACACTTAACCAACTGAGCCACCCAAGCATCCCACAATGATTACCTTCTTATTAGAAAGTATCCTGAAAAGACCAGCATCCCATGCCATCCCAATAGCTTTCTTCCTTGGAGTAAAAGATTTAAAAATGGGTTTGCCTTTTTCTAATCTTATACTTTTTCCTGTGCACATTTGCCTTTTCTTGTGGTCACGACCTCAGTGGTCTCCAACCTGTTCTGGCAAGGTGGTTACGTCTCTTTGAGACTTCAGTTTTGCCCTTTGTTACTTTTTCCTTTAATTATTGTGGAATTAGAAAAAGTAACTCTCTCATGTGTAAGATGATCCCTTGAGTACTTGTTATTGATTGAAAGAATGTTTAAAGTTACTCACTCTCCAGCAATGTGATTCAAGGCTCTGTGGTCATATGCCATATTCACCATTTCTCTCATTTTCCAGGAACCTTGGGCTCCTTAATATTTTTCTTTACATCAATTCAATCCTTAACACAATAAATGCCTTTATAAAGGAAACTTCGAGATACTAGCATAAATAAAAAACCAGTATCAATACATAGGCATTAACATTAATATGATAAAAATAAAACCATATTATTGCCTGTAGAAGGCACTACATTTGAGATTATTCTCCATTTCATTAAAAAAAAAAAAAAAAAAAAAAGAGGGATCCCTGGGTGGCACAGCGGTTTGGTGCCTGCCTTTGGCCCAGGGCGCGATCCTGGAGACCCGGGATCGAATCCCACATCGGGCTCCCGGTGCATGGAGCCTGCTTCTCCCTCTGCCTGTGTCTCTGCCTCTCTCTCTGTGTGACTATCATAAATAAGTAAATAATTAATTAATTTTAAAAAAAGAGGGCAGAAAATAAAGCCTTTATTTCATGTTGGTGAAAGGATTGCTAGGGGCATTGGGGAAATGGTGTTTGCTATTTGCTCTGTGTTTCAGTGCTTTCCTGCTGTGCTCACACCTACAACCATCTTGTTGGGCTTGGGGGTCTATTGATAAGGACTTCACTAGGAGTGGTGGCTCTAATCAGTCTATGGGGCTCCACCTTCAGAACAAGGTGCTCTACCCAAGGACTCTCCCTGCCCTCCACTATCCAGCTCTTCCCCATACCTTACACCTTCTGTCTATGAATGCTTCTCCCTTTACCTCCCCATCTCCACCGCCACAACTAAGCAAGCTACTATCCTTCATTGCCTGAATGAATGGAAGAACCTTTTTACTGTCCTTTCTGTATCGGATATTGCCTTCCTCCCATCCAGTCTCTACTTTGCAGCCTGAGCTATCTTTAAAAGAAAATGCAAATCAGACTATATTAATTCCCAGCTTGAAAGTTTTGATGGTTTCTTATCAAAAAGTTAAAAATCTTAGGAGAAAGTTAAAAAATTATTAATATGACTTACAATATCCTGACCACCTTATTCACCAGCCTTTTCCTGGCTGATTTACTTTCTTTTTTTTTTTTTTTTTTTTTTTGCTGATTTACTTTCATTTCTTTTTTTTACCCTGTGTTCTGTGTTTATACCCAATATATGGGATGAGAATATGCTCTCCCTTTCTCCTGGAAAACTCTTGCCACTCTTTTCTCATCTGACTCTAGTTGTCCTTCAAATTTCAACTGAGTTGTCCCTTTCTCAGGGAGGCTTTTCTGGAGCCCCCTCCCCAAAAGTTAGAACAGAGCACCCATGATGTGTTTCCATAGTACCTTGTGCTGCTACTTTGCATCAGATGTAATTATCTGCCTAATGTTGGAATGTCTCTCTATGCTATGACCTTATGAAGGCAGGGACCACGTCTGTTCTATCTGCTACTCTATTCCCAATCGCGTGGCAAACACGTAATAAGTACTTAGCAAATATTTGTTAAAAATGTTGCAAGGGTCAACAGGGAAGAGCCACTATCTTTGATCCCTGGGTGAGAGTGTCATAATGTTACAGCTGTGGCCTAAAGACAGATTTTCTGAAGAAATCTTGGTTTGGAGATGGGTTATTCCAACAAAGATGAAAATAAGCCAATGTACATGGGTAAGGAGGAGGAACTGAGCCTCTGTTTCCTATAGACTCTTCAACTCCAATCCCATCAGTATGGAAACATGCCATCTTTGTTATTTTCAATGAAAATAGATAAGTGAATCTATGCCGGGTAATTGCTAGATGCTTAGAAGCTAGCATTAGTGACTGCTATTTCCAGAAGAGAGAGTGAGTTTGAAAGGGCAGTCAGCTGGAAGCCATCAGTTTTGGGAGGAGATGGGGTTTCATTTGTTTGTTTTCTGGAAAAAGTACTCACCAGGTATGCCGCCTTATCACTGTATGAAATGTGTTATTGTGTGTGGATTCCCTACTGTAAGGGTTGTGTACGTTTCCTGATGCTCTGCGATAAAGGACATTAAGAAGCTACACAGGATATTTAAAGCAGTGAAGTTGTCCTGTGTCACACTCTAACGGTGGATACATGACGTAACTTGGTGGGTTTGTCGTATTAGGGCAAGATGCTAATAATAGGGGAGGGAGGGGTAAGGAGAGAGTATATGGGAAGTTAATCTCTATATCTTCCATTCAATTTTTCTAGTAAACCTAAATCTGTTCTAAAAAACAAAGTCTATTAACTTAGGAAAGCTACAGAGAAGAATGTGAATATTAGTGGTATTGTTAGTTATAACTCATAGGACCACCGCACCCCCCACCCCCAGCATCACTATTTTGTAAAAAAGATTTCAAGTTAACAGTTCAAATGCTGATTTTTCCATAAGGTACACAGAAAGTAGATACAATAAAATAAAATGTCTGTTATGACTTACCAATCATAAATTTTATTCATAGAATTCTCCCCATACCCTCCATCCACTGTAGGGAGTAGCTATTTGGAAGGCTGTATTACTACTTTTTCCAGAAACAAAATAATAGATAAATCTCACTTTAGTTTAATTTTCTAATATATATGTATGTATATGCATATGTATTTATGTATATGCACATACACACATATATGCCTGTGGACACACGTTCATTTATTTTTTTTAAAGATTTATTTATTCATGAGAAACACAGAGAGGGAAAGGCAGAGACACAGGCAGACACACTCCTCATAGGGAGCCTGATGCGGAACTCGATCCTGGATCCTGAGCCAGAGGCAGACACTCAACCACTGAGCCACCCAGGCATCCCCTGTATGCATGTTTAAATGAAAAAAATGGCTTTACAACAATTAGACCACTAATTGGACTGGGAGGGACCTCAAAAACAATATAATTCAGAGCTTTTTAAAAGGTTTGTACATGCAGATCACTTGGGGCTCTTTCCACATCACAGATTCTGACTCAGTAGACCCAGGCAGGGCCTGAGATTCTGCATTTCAACCAAGCTCCCAGGAGATGCCACAGTTTGGGGTAGCAAGGAAAGCCATCCCAACTTCACTATTCCTCTTGGCCTTGCCACTTAACTGTAAGTTGCTTTTGATTACCATTCTGTGACAGCTTTCTCATTCTTGGTTTAGTAAATAACCTGGGGGATGGAAGTTCCTTGACAATTCTGGGAAGAAGGCCCTGTGTGTTTGAAAAGGTTTCCTTATGGTTAGTAGAGGCCCCTCTGCTGACACTTGCCAACTTGCTTCTACATTTGTAGGACAGCATCCTTCCCAAAACAGTCTTCACTTTCTTCATCAGATTTTTTTTTTTATTTTGCTGGCTTTCATGAAATTCCATGTCGCTATCACCAGATGATTCCTCTTTGGGGATCAAGACATTTTGTTTTACTAAGTTGGTGGACACAGCTCTATGCCATCTAAACAAAATAAAAAAGAATTGGTATTACGGGAATTGAAAAGTTAAAAACAAATCATTTAAATCATCAAAATCCAAACTTGAATTGTGAACAAATTATATAATTCCAAAAAATAAAACTGATACCAAGAACCAAATCATAGAAAAACAAAGCCAAACCAACTACTTTGTGTTTTGTCCCCCAACTGTAGTTATGTGCATTCTGGCCACTACCTCATTGTTCCGTAAGAGGTAGGTAGGTTACACTATTATCTTCATTTCACTAATGAGTAAGTTGAAACACAGAGAGGTTAAATTATTTGACCAAGCATAGAATGCAGATTTTAATCCAGGTCTCTGACCATTAGAACACATATTGGCAAATTAGTAACCTTCTTTCAATGTTGAGAGGATATAGTTTTGTTGGACTTGGTGGTTCCCAGCCTACAGTGATGAAAGATGAGAAATGGCAGGGGTAGTCAATAAGGTATATAATCCCAAGGCCCCATAAATGATGCATGTACATAAAACACTCATTTAGATAGAATAACTCTAAACTCTTATTTCTAAACTTCTGAACAAAAAAATAAATAAATAAAATAAAATAAAATAAAATTCCAAACAGTCATACACCATCTTCATCATTTTGGTCTATTTTAGTAATACAAAGAGATAATGAGGAACATCTGGGCTGGCTTGGTCAGTTGAGTGTCTGACTTTTGATTTTGACTCAGGTCATGATCTCAGAGTCGTGGGATGGAACCCTGAGTCCAGCTCTGTACTCAGCAGGGAGTCTGCTTGAGATTTACTCTCTCCCTCTCCCTCTGCCCCTCTCTCTGCTCATACTCTTTAAATAAACAAACAAATAAGATCTTTAAAAAAATACAAACAGGGCAGCCCGGGTGGCTCAGCGGCACTTCCAGGGCGTGATCCTGGAGACCTGGGATCAAATCCTACGTCGGGCTCCCAGCATGGAGCCTGCTTCTCCCTCTGCCGGTGTCTCTGCCTCTCTTCCCCCCACCCCGTGTGGGGTGAATAAATAAAATAAATAAATAAAATATTAAAAAAATATACGAGCAGATAATGTATCTTAGTAGTGTTCTATGTACTAAACACTCTTCTACGTTCTTTCATATATTTCATGTAATTTACCCCTCATCTGGTCATCTCCATTTCACAAATGAAGAAATTAAAGCTTCAAAAGAATAAAAAACTTAGCCCAGGATCTGATCCCAACACCTGTATTATTCTAAAATAAACATAATCTATACCGTGATACCATTATTTAGCTAATATTCTTATTCATTAGTATTGTTTTTGGTGTCATCCAAAGCAATAATATCCATAAAATCCCAGGGATTAAAAAAAAAGTAAACCTTCTGTTTTGAGGTAATTATAGTAAGTGTAGTTATTACAACATTGATACTGTCAAGATACAGATCATTTCTATCACCATCTTCATGTGTATGGCTGTACCCACTCACCCCCCACTGTCTCCCCAAGCTGTCCTCCTTTTGTATAATTTTGTCCTTTCAAAAATGGAATATAAATGGAATCATACAGTATATAACTTTTTGGGACTTACTTTTTTTCACTCAGCATAAATCTCTGAAATTAACCTAGATTGTTGTATGTATTAGTTATTCCTTTTTGTTGCTGAGTAATATTCCATCCATGATATGGATTACCACACTGTCTAATCATTCACTCATTGAAAGACGTTTGGATTGTTTCTAGTTTGGGGCTAATATGAACAAACACAAACATTTGTGTACAGGTTTTTGTAGGAACATAAATCTTCATTTCTCTGACTGAAGTCCCAGGTTTTATATTATGTTATGTTACATTATGTTTGCAATAAATGTAACATATATTTCTAATATGGATTAAAATAAGTTAATAACTATTAAAAAATGGTCTTTGGGGGTGCCTGGGTGGCTCAGTTGGTTAGGTGTCTGTCTTCGGCTCAGGTTATGATCTCAGGGTCCTGGGATCGAGCTTTGCATCTGGCTCCCTACTCAGCTTCTCTCTCTCTCTGCTGCTCCTCCTACTTGTATGCCCTCTCTGTCAAATAGATCAATAAAATCTTTAAAAAAAAATGTTCTAAAAAAATGTTCTTTGTATACTACGTAAAATATGTCAAGCAACACCAGCAGCACACACACCATCCCTCAAGAAATACTGTTCTAAACTGGAGCTAAATCATTCAACTTCTCCGTAATTATACATGGGAAGTAGTTCAGAAGAGCCCAGACACTGGGGTTAAATGGGCTTGTTCAACCCAACACCATACTTCCTAGCTGTGTGATCTTGGGCATGTAATTTAACGTCTATAAGCTTAGGTAAGCTATTTTCAGAAATGGGAGCATAAAAAGAAATAATTCATGTGGTTGGAACCCAATAAATAATAGCTTTTATTAATATGTGGATCACCTGAGCAAAGCGAAAAAGTAAAAGGCAAGGAGGGAGCTCAAGCAGGAGGTGGAAAGAAGGGGGAGACCATGTAGGCTAGTCCTTTTTGGGACTGGAACATTGGGACATTTTACTGGTTACACGGACACACAAACGCTAGGGGCGCTATTCACATTCAATCATAGTGGTGTCTAAGTTAACTGAACTTTCTAACAGATGGCACTAAAGTGTCTCCAGGATAGAGTGCCATTTTATAATTTGCCCAAAGACCATTAACGGGCCAGGATTAATCTTCCTTAGAGCCTGTGAGAATCATTTAATAAAGCCATCAATTTCTACTACCCTAAATACATGCATACACACATACATCCTCTAAATGATGAAAATAACTTCAGGAATCTCAAGAACCCCAGAGGCCATCCACATAATCCTTCAGGTTAAAAGCCCAGCTCTAAGTAGTCTGAATCTCAGAATGTATCTCCCACTCCAACCCTTCTACCCTCATCCCCGATCTACTTAGAACATGACTAACAAAGGTGATTTTGCTCCAGGACATTGGACTAGAACTGATGAAATTTGTTTTGAAAAGAACCCTCCCCTCCTTAAGTTTCCAAATATCTAGATGGGTAATGAATTTATTTTGTAGTATTGCTTCCCCCTTCAATCTCTTATTCTTATTGAAAGTGGAAATCTCCACAATATTTCATTCTGTCCACAGAAGTTCAGCAGTTTGGTATTTGAGGATTCAGGCCTCATCAAAACACCTCATTTCTATGTCTGAGCTCTTGCTTATGAAGCCGGGAAGAAAGAAGCCAAAAGAAACAGGAAAATAAGTCATCTTGTTGATTTTCCTAATTAAAATGTATTATATTTGGAGTATTTCATTGGCTGTCTTCACAGTTTTCCCACTGACAGGAAATACCAGGTATAAGACAGTTTTAACATTACCTTAAAGGGTGTGCATGGCATGAAATACAATTAGTACGTATTTCAGTACATATTGCCGGGCAAGGGAACAGAAAGCGTTGATCATGGACTCCTCTTGAAGAATATACTACTGAATTTTCAAAATCATAGTACTTGCATGGGATGCATGATATCTAAAATTCTGAAACTGGGCTAATTTTAGCATCATATGCCACATTAAAACTCAAATTTAAGTGGAAAGGAAAGGTTTTCCCCATTACAATTACACTCATAAAATGAAGCTTTCATTGTGGCACTAGGCTTCCCGACCAATGTATAAATGCAGCACCTCCCCCACCCCAATCCATTCAGAGTGTTCATTTCTAAAGGCAATGCTGAAAACCTTTTCTAATCATTGCAATGAATATTGTTTAATTAAAATCCAAAAAATCTCACTCAACAGAAAAGAAAATGAACTCCATTGGCCTACCTTTCAATCCCCTTCCTTTTGAATGGGCCATTTTTCTTTCTGGGTTGCTGGAGTCTTCGGTACTGACCACGTCTTCCACAGACACCCTTAAAAGACTCTGGAAGATACAGCTGAGGGTGGTCCATTGCTGTCAAGTCCACCCGTAGTAATTGTGTTGGATTTCTTCAGCTCTTGAGCTCCCAAAGTACAAAACAAATTCATGCAGTGCCAGAGGCACTTTTAACTTCTGGGCTGTTTGGGGGAAAGTATGTAGGAAATTTTTGGAATCATTTTCTTATTCCCTTCTAGGTGTGAGAGACATCATTCGTGGGACTGGCCCTGTTTATCACTTCACAGAGGTTGGGAATGATGCATTTGACAGAATGGTGGGAAATTCCTTTTTGCTTTGTGGAACATGTGTTCTAGATTCCTGGGCAAGGCAAATGCAGAAAAGGAGACCTGAGTTTGTAACCACTGCAATTTGGGTTGGTAATAAAATAATCACACACTAATTGATTATCACATTCAGATGTGCATGTTTGAATCTTAAAGAGGAAAGACCAGTAGGAATACTAAGGATCCCAACTTTTGTTAGATCTCTGAACTAGAGCCCATAAATACTTTCTCAGCCCTAGGGGACATACATTAAAAAGGCCAGTTTTTGGAATGCCTGGGTGGCTCAGTGGTTGAGTGTCTGCCTTCAGCTCAGGGCGTTATCCTGGGGTCCTGGGATCAGTCCCACATAGGGCTGTCTGCATGGAGCCTGCTTCTCCCTCTGCCTGTGTCTCTGTCTCTCTCTGTGTGTCTCTCAGGAATAAATAAAATCTTTTTTTTTAAAAGGCCAGTTTTTATTTGGCCATCTCATAGTACACCCCAAGGCTATTTTATTATATTACAGAATTTTGTAGTGGTCTTTCAAAGTACATGGCTAAAAAGTTGAGTGGTCCATCCTTCCCTTCTAACATTTCCCCATTTCCGGGAAGAGCAAATTCTGCCTGCAAATTTTTCTCACCACAAGGTGGCAGCAGACACTAGGATTTATTCTCCTTAAGCTAAATGGCGTTGAGTTTTTCAGAATTTTCTAAGAAAATTCTAGAAAAGTATGTGTGTGAGAGAGAGACAAGGATTACTCTGCTGTTTGTGTTTGTACTCATCAGTAATCTGAAGCATAACTTCTCGAACTTTGATGTGCACACGAATTCCCTGGAGATTTTATTTTATTTTTATTTATTTTATTTTAAAAATATTTTTATTTATTTATTCATGAGAGACACATAGAGAGAGGCAGAGACACAGGCAGAGGGAGAAGCAGGCTCCCTGCAAGGAGCCTGATGTGGGACTCAATCCTGGATCCCGGGATCACGCCCTGGGCCAAGGGCAGATGCTCAACCCCTGAGCCACCCAGGCGTCCCTGGAGATTTTATTAAAATGCAGATTTTGATATAGGAGGTCTGGCATGGGATCCAAGAGTTTGCATTTCTAATAAATTCTGAGGTGATGCTGATGATGCTGGTCCACACCTGGAGTAGTGAGGGTCTTGTATGTTCCATCACTGTGAGAAAGAGCTTAAAAATACTCAAGAATGAAGTGTATTACCTTGAGGAATTAAGACAGTTCTCGTTTTAGCCCTACTGTCGATTCACTTGCCCTCTCTATGCTTGTTTTCTCCTCTGTAAACTAGGGTTACCTAAGCCATTGGAGAGTGAGTGCAGGTGGTCCTTTGAGAAGCAACGTAATGCAGCATACCTGATGTGCCTTAGCCAAAAGGGCCTGTGGGTCTCCCTGGTCTGTTCTTCTTCAGTTGTTGGCATTCCCAGAGTGCAATAAATAATAGGCACTCTGGGATGAATGAATAAATGAATGAGCTTTTTCTTTAACCACAAGCCAATTATTTTCAATCAATCACTGGAATAGTTGTCTTAAATCTGTTGTGTTTTGTCAAATATCTGGATGAATGAGATTTATTCTACATTAAGAAAAGAGAGCTGGTTTTTGCTTAGGTATGTATGTGTCTGGTGTTTGTGCATGTCCACGAGTGTGCAAGTCTGTGCGTGCGTGTGTAACAGAACCATTTGCTGCTTCAGCTTCTGTGACAAATTGCAGTTTCTCCAAGGCGTACTTAGAACAGATGATGGAGAGTGGAATAGAAGAGCTAGGGTACAGATAGATGCAGAAATCTGTATCTACCCTACAGATTTAAGCCAAATCAGTTTTTCAGTTCTAGCTCTGCCTCTTTCAGCATGTAGGTTACAAAACCTTCCTGGGCCTCCATTTTCTCATCTGTAAAATAGAAGTAGTAACTGCTGCCTTCCAAGAATGCTTTATTCATTCAGCTATATGACAATTACTTGAATGCCTATGGGTGCTGGTGCTATTCTAGATGCCTGGGATACTGGGATACAACACACACAGAATCTCCGAACTAATAGAACTTATAATTATTTTTGTTTTGTTTTGTTTTCGAACTAATAGAACTTATAGTGCTGTGGGTGAGGCTGGCAACAGAGAAGAAACCAAATAAACTAACTTCAGCTAGTGATAAGTGCCATGAGGATGATAGAACAGGGTGGTAGGACAGTGAGTCTCCACTTCAGATGAGGAGTTGGGGAAGGCAAGCCAGCTAGTGAGTCATTGAGCCTTAGAATGGGACAAAGAGGGATGCCTGGGTGGCTCAATTGTTGAGCGTCTGCCTTTGGCTCAGGCTGTGATCCCAGGGTCCTGGGATCAAGTACCACATCAGGGTCCCTACAGGGAGCTGCTTCTCCCTCTGCCTATGTCTTTGCCTCTCTCTCTGTGTCTCTCATGAATTTATTTATTTATTTATTTTTTAAAAGATGTTACTTATTTATTCTTGAGAGACACAGAGAGAGAGGCAGAGACACAGGCAGAGGGGGCAGCAGGCTCCATGCAGGGAGCCCGATGTGAGACTTGATCCCGAGTCTCCAGGATCACACCCTGGGCTGCAGGCAGTGCTAAATCCCTGAGCCACCTGGGCTGCCCTCTCATGAATTTAAAAACAAAAAAGAACTGAACAAGGAAACAGATATAGTTGTATGAAGATCTGATTGTCGGAGGTAAATGAATCGGCAGACACCAAAACCCTGGGGAGGAGGAAGTCTGATGGCTTTGAAAATGTCTAAGGTATAGGGCCTGCAGCAAAGATAGGCAGGGCCAAACCCGCTGGATCCTACAGAACAAAGTAGAAAGTTTGGTCTTGATCTTCAGAGCAATGGAGAAGTATTAAGTGTTTTTTAAAAAATCATTTAAAGAAAAATTTAATTGTGGGAAAATATACATAATATAAAATTCACCATCTTGCCAGTTTTAAGTGTACAGTTCAGTGGCATTACATATATTCACATTGTTGTGCAAAAATTGCCACTATCTATCTCCTGAACTTTTTCATCTTGCAATACAGAAACTCTGAACCATTAAACAATAACTCCTCATTCCTGCCTCCCTGCCTTCCCCCAGCCCCTGGAAATCATCATTCTGCTTTTATGTCTCTATGACCTTGATAAAGGTTTTTAAGGAGCTAGTCAATGCATATTTATTCTGTGCAATGGGGATTCAGCCTTGAACAAAACAACTATAATCTCTGCCCTGGAATTACATCCTGGTGGAGGAGATAGATGCCAAACATGTTAACAAATAGATAAAACATTGCCAGCACTGAAAAAGAATGCTCTGAAAAATCTAGGAAAAGATGGTGGAAAGTGAGCAGAAGCAGGCGTTTCTGCCACAGTGATCAAGATGTCTTACCAAAGATTTCTTAAAGAAGTGACACGGACATTGAAAAGGAGGCAAACTAGAATAAATTCTGGGAGGAAAAGTATTCTAGAGGTGGAAAGCTCCCAGAGCAAAGGTTCTCAGATGGGCAGAGACCGGGTCATGCTTGAGGGCAGAAAGGAGACCAGTGTGGTGGGAGCATAGGTGACAAGGGAAGGCAGCATTATGCTTGTGTTTTCAAGAGATTGCTGTGTGCAGCATGGGAAGTGCGTTGGAAAGACAAAGTATGGTTGCCAAAAAGCTGTTAGGCAGGCATTTGATCCAGGCTGGAGATGATGGTGCACAGGAGCAGATTGAGGTAGGAGTGTGTGGATTCAGGAAAGAGCTAGAAGGTACAATGCTGATGTGAATGGAGTCTGGGGATGCGTGAGGAGGGAGTGGGATACATGAACCTGGGCAGTCAGGCTGTTGCAGTGGTTCAAGTGTGAGACTGCAGTGGTTCAATGGAGTAGAGGTTCCCAGAAGCTAGAGAGAAAGGCATCAGGGCAAGAGTCCCTGATAAATCTTTTCAACCATCCTGAATGGGTTTGGGCAGGGCTTGGAGTCACATCCATACTCTCATTCCCTGGACGTCTGCAAATGTTCCTCTGGAAAAAAAACAAAAAGACGGAGCTGGGCAAAATCTAGTCAAAACACCGTCTTTATGGTTCCCAACATAATCCTTCTATTGAACGTGTCTGAGGTTGCATAATCCTATTTAGGTAACCATAACAACAGTCGACTCCTCTTGAGGTAGCAATGGATTGAAACCACTAAGTCAGAGACCGCCACCACGAGTGCCTGCAGGCACCAGGCCGGCAAATGTGAGAAGCTGCAGGATGCAGCAGGAAGGGGTCGGAGCTGTGGCAAACTGTAGGGTGCTGGGCCCGTCAAATGCTACTGAACTCCAAAGTTCTAAGAATCCTTTTGCATTTAGAAATGTTATCTGCAGGTTGTATTTAGCCCGTGGGTCACCTATTTGCTGCCCCCAGATATTTTTCTATGTCAACTCTCCATTCACTCAGCTAGGTCCTTCCCATCAGTGGTCCTAAAGCGGATTTCCATCCCAAATTGTAGCTTAAATGTTTTGGTGTGCATTCTATTAGCTTTTAGCCAATTACTACTATTTTTTTTTTTACATTTTTATTTATTTATTTATTTATTTATTTATTTATTTATAGAGAGAGACACACACACACAGAGAGGCAGAGGCACAGGCAGAGGGAGAAGCAGGCTCCATGCAGGGAGCCCGATGTGGGACTCGATCCAGGGTCTCCAGGATCATGCCCTGGGCTGAAGGCAGTGCTAAACCGCTGAGCCACCGGGGCTGCCCAATTACTACTATTTTTTAAAGAATATTTTATTTATTCATGAAAGACACAGAGAGAGGCAAAGACACAGACAGAGGGAGAAGCAGGCTCCTTGCAGGGAGCCCGAGGTAGGACTCGAACTCCGAACCCTCTCTAGACCTAGATCACGCCCTTAGCAAAAGGCAGATGCTCCACCCCCGAGCCACCCAGGTGTCCTGAGATTCTGGGCCTTATTCCGAGGCAGGAAGGGTAAATACATGGAACAGGGCTAGACAACATACCTTAGTGACCTGAGGTCATGTTTAAACTGAATCCTTTTGAAAATAGGTGAGTATAGCAAGCTAAGAATTTTTTGAAGAGTTTTCACTAATTCTGGCCACCCCAGATATGAGAGCTTGGGAGGCCTTTGCATGTAGGGGAATATGAAATGGGGACTTCTCCTCCTTGCTCAAGCAAATCTCCTTATTGGAACTTGTGTCCTTTTGAGAGAAGAAGGTGTCACTTTACTGACCAGTTAGCAGGAATTATGTCACGAGGAAGTGGACACAGGATGCCAAGAGACAGAATGTTTTCACAGAGAACACTTATCCAGATAGTTCCACTCTTTAGCAGTCAGCGAAGATGCAGCATGGAGCAAAGTGTCTCTGAAGAGGCAACAGGCTCAAGTATATGATCCCTTTTATTCATTTGCATTTTGTGTTGACAGCTGCCCCGGGTTGGTGTCTCAAATCATATAGCTTTGAACTGATCATTTGCTTTGCTCTTATTCTCCTTAGCAACTTCTCAGTATTGGTCTTAGAAGTTTTGTCAAGTGCTCTGGGTTGTGCCATGTTGGAAAGTCTACATTTTAATCAAAATGTCCTCTCAGATGCAGTTAATATGAGTATAAATAGGTGTAAGCTCTCTAGGTGGTGATTTGGCAATATTCACTAGCATTTGAAATTACGACGTCAGAACCAGCATTCCACCTCTGGGAACCTATTTTATTGAAATACCCACATAATAATATAGGTTTATTTGTAGTAGCAAAAACTAGTGGCAACCTACATGTTCATCAAGAGAAGATTGAATAAGTCTTTTAAAAAATAAATAAATAAATAAATAAATAAATAAATAAATTCATGAGAGACACAGAGAGAGAGGCAAAGACATAGGCAGAGGGAGAAGCAGCTCCCTGTGGGGACCCTGATGTGGTACTTGATCCCAGGACCCTGGGATCACAACCTGAGCCAAAGGCAGACGCTCAACAATTGAGCCACCCAGGCATCCCTCTTTGTCCCATTCTAAGGCTCAATGACTCACTAGCTGGCTTGCCTTCCCCAACTCCTCATCTGAAGTGGAGACTCACTGTCCTACCACCCTGTTCTATCATCCTCATGGCACTTATCACTAGCTGAAGTTAGTTTATTTGGTTTCTTCTCTGTTGCCAGCCTCACCCACAGCACTATAAGTTCCTATAGACTTCCTACAGACATTGGAGCCATTAAAGACGAAGGACAGATCTATGTGTTCTGATATGTGGGAAAAAATGTCATTTATGGTATGCGTGGAGTGGAGGAGACAGGATGTCCTAAAACTATGAACACAAAAGCAGTCCCTTAAAAAATGCTCTATATTCACATGCAAACAGGCATAGAAGATTCTGGAAGGATATGTACCAAAGATTTAACAGTGGTTATTTGATATTATTATTTGATTGATAGTGGAAGTAGTGGTAAAGTAGCAAAGATAGAAATGAAGAGATCAAAATTTTTTTACCTTATATACTTTACTGTCTGATTTAAAAAAAATAATGAGTATGCATTACATCATATCAAACCCCAAAATTAAAAAAAACAGTTACCCAAATATTGAATGCATAATACCAAGACATTGGCCTAAGTGATTTTTTTTTCACTGTTGCATGGATGGATTTCATAAAATAACTCAATAGATGAACTTTACCATTTATTTTAGAATCACTTACTTCGAGCAATGGGTAAAAACCAAACTGTCATTATTGTCCAAAAAAGACATGCAAAATATGCTTAATTTTCTAAGAAAAATGATGGATATCTTTTTTTAAAAAAGATTTTATTCATTTATTCATGAGAGACATACACAGAGAGAGAGAGGCAGAGACACAGGCAGAAGGAGAAGCAGGCTCCATGCAGGGACTCCAGGATCACACCCTGGGCTGAAGGCAGGCGCCTAACCACTGAACCACCCGGGGATCCCCAATGATGGCTATCTTAAAACTGAAAAAAACTCTCTGAGATCATTTCCAATTTCTTAGCTAGACATAATTAAATTTGGTATTTCCAATAAAAATAAATAAGAATATTTGCAAAACAACAACAAACTTCTATAGCTGTGCTGCCCAACATGGTGACTGCCAACCACTTATGGTTATTACCCATTTGAATATGGCTAGTCCGAATTAAGATATGCTATATGTGTTAAACACACACTAGATTTTGAAGATTTCATAACTATAAGGTAATATAAAATACCTTATTAACATTTAAAAATGTTGATTATGTGTTGAAATGATAATACTTTGAATGCATTAATTTAAATAATATGATATTAAAATTAATTTCAACTTCTTTAAAAAAATTTTTTAAATGTGGTTACTAGAGGGGTATCTGGCTGGCTCAGTCAGTAGAGCATGCAACTCTTAATCTCGAGGTTGTAAATTTGAGCTTCACTTTGGATGTAGAGATTACTTAAAATCTTTTTTAAAAAATATTTTATTTATTTATTTATGAGAAACAGAGAGAGGCAGAGGGAGAAGCAGGCTCCATGTACGGAGCCCGACATGGGACTCGATCCTGCGTCTCCAGGATCACGCCCTGGGCCGAAGTCAGCGCCAAACCACTGAGCCACCCGGGCTGCCCTAAAAATAAAATCTTAAAAAAATATATAGTTACTAGAAAATATAAAATTATATATTTTATGGTTCTCTAGTTACAGAAATTCTGTAAACAAAATTTTTCTTAAGGTGTGAAATACTTGAAGCCATTGCTTCTGTTTTGTATATACATCTGTCTTTTTGAAATTAAAGTAATAGGTGAATTCCTCACATCAACTCAGCAGGTGGGATATTTAGTAAAATAGGATATAATGAAGTCTAAGATTTTATTTTAGTTTAATTTGTTCTATTTTGATTTTTTGGTGTTTGGGTGAAGATTTTTGTTTTAAATCTAGGATCACAAACTGGAGACTCTTGGTTTCACTTGGCCTATAAGATGTTTTGAATATCAGATTTCGCATAAAAATATTCCTCTTAGGACTCTCACAGTAAACAATAATATCTGACAACTGAGTCTTCATTCTCATGTGGGCTGAGTGTGGATTCCCCCACTTAGATGACAGCAAATTTTCTTTTTAACCACAGTCCCCACTACTCCCAGATGTCTTCTACCCAGCACTTGGCCATTATTTTACAATCTCCATTAAAGAAATTCAACGAGTTTTTTCAAATATCTTCTTGTTCTTGGGTGAGAAGATATAACCTCTCAATTTCCATTATTTGGTGAAGTCATGTCAGCATTTTAACATAGCTTTAAGTACTTTTTCACTTTTTCTCCCTGTGATCCACCATGGGGACTATCATCGTTTTTATCTTTTCTCTTTTGATTTATCGATTTAATCACGCTAAGTGGAGAGTTTATTCTGGTACTATTCTGACTGGAAATGCAAAATAAAATGCCAAATCTACTCATTTAAATAGCAACGTGGTGGATGGATTGGTATATTCTGAAAATTATTCTTTTCTAGAGATTATTGTATGTTCAAAGTATTGAGCTGTTTTTCAGAAAATACCTTTAGTGAAAAGCTAAGTATTCCCAAGTTTCCCAGTACATTAGAGAAAGCTTAAAATCAATTCGTTCTTTAATGTGATAACAGTGAGGCATCATAGAATGTAGAACCCATTGGTGACATGGCTCAAACTGTAGAACTGAATAGAAAATTTGAACTAATGAAATAACACATATTTAGCTGTAAGTTTTCAAATGCATATTGTGTCAGAGAATAATGAAGTCTTGATGAAAAGGTCAATAGGACCTAAACAATCTCCCTCAAATAGCAAAAAAAGAATCATTTTCTTCATTCATTTATTCACTTATTCACTCAACAAATATTTGTTAAATGCCCACTGTGGTCAGATACTGTCCTTGTTGCTGGGGATACAGCAGGGAGCAAACAGATGAAAGTCCTCAATTTCATGAGGCTGGTATTTGAGGGAGGAGGGAAGAAGTAGAAATAAATAAATAATTAATGACATTTCAAGAACTTGGATGTGCCTGTAGGAGTGGCAGATGTTGCTATTTTTTTGTAAGGGTGGCCTGGGAAGACCTCTCTCATACAGAGACATTATATCAGAGTTCCAAGAAAGTGACTAAATGAAACATGTGGATATCCAGGGAGAAGTGCTATTTGAACAGAGTATAGTAAGGGCAAAGGCCCTGAGGCAGCACCTGCTTGCTGTGTTTAAGGAACAGAACAGCTTGTATGGTTGAAACAAAAGGAGTAAGCACAAGAGAGGTAGAATGTGAGCCAGGTAGATCACAAGGGACTTACCTATCAGGTGGGGCCTGAAGGCCAAGCACATGAACATGGCTTTCACTCTGTGTGCGATGAAAAACTGTTAGGTTTTGAGAAAAGCAGTGATGTCATGTCACTTTTTTCCCCAAGATTTTATTTATTTATTCATGAGAGACACACAGAGAGAGAGGCAGAGACACAGGCAGAGGGAGAAGGAGGCTCCATGTAGGGAGCCTGATGCAGGACTCGAACCCAGGATCCCGGGATCATGACCTGAGCTGAAGGCAGATGCTCAACCTCTGAGTCACCCAGGTGCCCCAGCAGAGATATCACTTGATTGAAGTCTTACCACATCATCACCCCCACTATGGGTAGCTCAATCGTGTCAAACATGCTAATTAATATGTTCTTACATAATATGTTCTGTAACAAATGATCACAAACTTGGTAGTGCCTTCAGACAGCAGAAGTATTTTACCTCACAGCTCTACAGTTAGGAGTCTGACATGTCTCCCTGGGCTAAAATCAAAGCATTGGCATGGCTGCCTTTTCTTTGGAGTCTCTAGAGTACATCTGTTTCCTTAATCTTTCCCAGCATCTAGAAGCTACTCACATTCCTTGGCTTGCCGTTTCCTTCCTCCACCTCAAAAGCCAGCAAAGGTGCATCTCTCTGACCATTCTTCACATCCTCTTCTAACCCTTTTCTTCTACCTCCCTCTTCCATGTTTAAGGACCCTTGTGATTACCTTGGGCTCATCCAGATAACCCAGGATCATGTCCCATCTCAAGACTCTAAACCACCTTTGCAAAGAAAGTCCCACATACCATGTAAGGTAACATATTCAGAAGCTCTGGAGATTAGGAAGTGGGCATCCTTGGGGTGGGGCTGTTATTCTATCTTTGCTAAATAACCACAACCCCCAGCCACCCCAACACACCCACCTAACACCTAACAGTATGCAAATTTCAGCTATGGAGAACAAATCCTGAATAGGACTCTGAAATGCTGTTCCAGAGAGAAATGGATGAGCAGAAATAGAAATTTTCTATTTCTAAATTTCATGGTTCAGAAATGGTCAGATCGCTTCCTTTTTTTCTTTAAAGATTTATTTATTTATTGGGGGGGGAGCAGAGGAGAAGCAGATTCCACTCTGAGTGGGGAGTCCAACACAGGGCTCCACACCAGGCTCCGCACGGGCTGGATCCCATGACCCTAAGATCATGACCGGAGCCAAAACCAAGAGCTGGACGCTTAACCAACTGAGCGACCCAGGTGCTCATCAGATCACTTCTTTTTTTTTTTTTTTTTTTTTTAATTTATTTATGATAGTCACAGAGAGAGAGAGAGAGAGGCAGAGACATAGGCAGAGGGAGAAGCAGGCTCCATGCACCGGGAGCCCGATGTGGGATTCGATCCCGGATCTCCAGGATCGCGCCCTGGGCCAAAGGCAGGCGCTAAACCACTGTGCCACCCAGGGATCCCTCATCAGATCACTTCTTAAATGAAAGGGCTACATTGTGACGTAAAGTACAGTTTTGGAAGCAGAAGAGAATTTGTTGGCATAGGAAAGAGGATGGTGAAAATACCTATGACCAGAAAGAGGCTTGCAACCATCTTTAGAAACAGGTTCACGAAATAACTGAGAGTCAAAAAGAAGCAGCAGGGACGCCTGGGTAGCTCAGTGGTTTGAGCACCTGCCTTCAGCCCAGCACGTGATCCTGGAGATCCAGGATCGAGTCCCACACCAGGCTCCCCGCAGGGAGCCTGCTTCTCCCTCTGCCTGTGTCTCTGCCTCTCTCCCTCTGTGTCTCTCATGAATAAATAAATAAAATCTTTAAAAAAACAAAAACAAAAAGAAGCAGCAGCAGCAAGAACATCATTAATTCTCTAGCACTTCAGTGCTAGAAGATGCCATCAGGCAAAAAGTGCGGATGCTGGTAGATGGATGTTGAGCTTAAACACACTGAATGGTAAGAGCTGGCAGGCAGGCTATGGCAGGGCACCTACTGCTTCTTGGCTACATCACTCCTCCCTATTAGATGGGGAGTGGCTGGGCTGAGGGAGAAGAAGCAGGCACCGGCCCTATTCATCACCTGTGTGAGAGCTTATACACCTTCTCTTACTGTGCATGATCATTGCAACATTTGCTACATTTTGTCATATATCGCAAAAAAATGATTACCTAAAGAGAGCTGGCCTACCTTATAAGCACTCAATATTTGCTTGACCAACTAAATCAGAACAGTTTTTTTTTTTTTTTTTTTTCAGAACAGTTTTAATTGGGGATGGAAAAGCAATAGGACCTGAATTTGGGCACTATTTTAATCTTTGATTTTCCAAAGAGGTTTTGGTACTCTAGCCTTACTCCTTCTTAGGTAAACCATCACTTTTACCAACAGGAGAAGGCCCAGCTGAAATGAAGGGGAGCAGGGAACAAATAAAAAAGAGGGAAAGATAGAAAAACAGAGTCAGAGTAGTCCAGCTCAGAGGAGCATGTAATGACTTGTCTCTGAATGTGTTGTGACTTTGAGCATTGAATCATTTCCTGGCACTGCAGAGTTAGACACAAGTTGTATGATCACTGTCATTTAGGGAGCCATTTTTACCCAGAATTTTATGCATTGTGTCTAGTAGAACTTATAATGACTTTAGGTAAAAAGAAATCTCAAATTTCTTATGAGAGTGAATGGCAAATCTTTATTAAAATAATGATCAATGATCCAGATCACTTATCTCTGCTCCCTACTTGGCTGCCCCCGGGAGGCTTCTTATCAAGCCATAGTTGACATTTAGCTTATGAGAAGATGAGTTGCTTGCCCAAGTGGTCATGTTGCCAGTAAGATGCAGAACTGGTATCTAAGTCAAAGTCCGCTTGATTCAAAAGTTCATTCCTGATGTGTCCCTCTCATTTCTTCCTAGAGCTATTGCCATTAGTTTGGTGAGGGCTTTCTCAAAATTTGAAATTCTGAGGACTTTTGCTTTTTCCAGTTTTTACCCCAAGGAACTTTATACTGAATCATAAGCTTATCTTCGTCATTTAAAAATATCCAGCAAGTTTGAGGTCAAGTAGTATCTACACCCAACATGGGGCCTGAACCTACAACCCTGAGATCAAGAGTTGCATGCTCTACTGACTGAGCTCCTCAGTGAGTGGTATTTTAAAGGCAACTAAAGGATGGACAGAATTTGGGAAAGCAAAATGAATTTTAGAAACAGTATATATAATTGTCCAGAGGAGGCATAGAGAAAGTGGAAACAAGTTCAGGATAAAGAGGGGAGAAAGGAGAGATGAACCCAGAGAAGTGAGCAGGGATCCAAGGCCGACTAGAAGACTTTTCCAAAGTTTAGTGTGAACCAAAGATGACTGCCTGATTTCCCTGATGGCTTTCTCTTACTGTGAGTGGCCCCTGCAATATTCTTTATGTTTCGTTGGACCTTGCAAAAAACCCAGAATGATGCTATCATGTCATCTTACTTTGAATTCACCTGGAACCAGAACCCAAAAGGCAGGTTCAAGTGCAAGTAATTTATTTGGGATGGTCGTCCGGGGAAACACCAGAGGAAAATGAGGAAATTAGAGGGATGGAAGGCAGGTGGTGAAGAGTGTTAGCACCGAGGGCAGCATGTTAGCACCGAGGGCAGCCGGAGCCCAGTCCTGCTGGGAGACAACAGGGATCCCAGGTAGAAGCACCTTTCCAGTTCCTGACTTACCGACAGTGAAAGAGAGGAAGCCAAAGTATTTAACCACCACGCCCCTGCTGGTCATGAGTTGAGGGATGCCTCCTGGGGCATGAACTCTCTGGCACTCTGGCTTGCCCTGTGTGCAGGCTGAGCTGCCACCCAGGTTGAGCTGCAAATGCTTGCAGTGGCCTTCTGCACGTAGTAGAAGGGAGTACGAATGGGATGGGGGCAGACTCCTGAGCATCTGCTGCACATTCCTAAACATGTTAAAAAGAAAAGTAAGGGCCCCACCCTGTACCTTCATTTAACCTTAATTATCTCCGAAAGATCCCATCCCCAGATACTGTCACATTGGAGGTTAGTTTCATCATATGGAATTGGGCGGACACAATCAGTCCATAGTGTTCTGCCTTAATTCACGGGCCCTGACTTAAATGTGGATCTCGTTTGGATGTGCCCTCACAGACACATCCAGAATAATATTTGGGCAAATGTCTGGTCCCAGTCATGGACATAAAATTATCCCCCAAGGTCTCTGGCTCAGACGCCTTGTTTCTCTGCCAGCATCCACGAAACCACAGCAGGTTGACTTGTTAGCTTGTTAGGGCGGGAAGGGGTTGGATCCTTCACGGTTCTTGATGATCCTACCAAGCCAACTCAACTGATTTTAAGACTTTTATTTTTTATTTTTATTTTTTTATTTTAAGACTTTTAATAAAAAAAAGAGCTGCAAATATCTTTTTGTGCTTTTCCTCTGTGTGGGTAGAATACGAAAGGGGTTGGGAAACGTTGCAGAAATCCTTATAAAAGTAAAATTCTGTGCTTCCTCCAAGATGTTTTAGCCTTCCCAAATTTTGCCGTTGCAAATGCCAGCCCTCTTCTGAAAAATGCCTCTGAACATACAGGGGTTGCCGTAATCACTGTGTCTGTCTCACCTCATGCTTCTCTGTTACCGTTAATGCAAATCCTCTAATCTACCCATTTGTACTGTCACATAGATCTGCACGTCAGTGGGTAGTAATACATAGGCAAACAGTATTATTACTTGGTAACATAATGGTTTTCTTTTTAAAGATTTTATTTATTCATGAGAGATACACAGAGAGAGAGAGAGAGGCAGAGACACAGGCAGAGGGAGAAGCAGGCTCCATGCAGGGAGCCCAACATGGTACTCGATCCCAGGACTCCAGGATCACACCCTGGGCTGCAGGTGGCACTGAACTGCTGAGCCACCCAGGGATCCCCTCAACACAATGGTTTTAAAATGAAATTATCATTCCCTCCCTTTTTATCTTCCACCATATGTTATTTTTTAAAATTTTATTTATTTGAGAGAGAGAGAGAGCATGAGTGAGAGGGATGGGCAGAGGAGAGAGAGAATCAGACTCCCTGCTAACCAGGGCTCGATCCCAGGACCCTGAGGTCATGACCTGAACCGAAGGCAGACACTTAATCAACTGAGCCACCCTGGCACCCCTCACTGTATGTTATTAGTTTAGTACCCACTCATTGGGATACCATTATGTACCAGACACTCTAAAGTCTTTGGGGACATCACGATCCATTTATTTTACAGGTATCTCTTGGGGCACACGGCAAGGCACTGGGACTCTCATGGTGGTGTTACATGGTCTTTGCCCTCATGGTGTTTACTGGTTCATAGGGAGTTATATTAGTCAAGTGAATACATACAAATATAAAATTGTAGATATAATAAAAGCCAGGAAAGAGAGGTCCGTGGGTGTGTGAAAGCACCTAAAGAAGACATTTGACTTGATAAGTCTTCCCTGAGGAAGAGCTACATAAGAAGCAACCTTCAGGGATCCCTGGGTGGCGCAGCGGTTTGGCGCCTGCCTTTGGCCCAGGGCACGATCCTGGAGACCCGGGATCGAGTCCCACGTCGGGCTCCCGGTGCATGGAGCCTGCTTCTCCCTCTGCCTGTGTCTCTGCCTCTCTTTCTCTCTCTCTCTCTGTGTGACTATCATAAATAAATAAAAATTTTAAAAAAAAGAAGCAACCTTCAAAATTAATAGAAATTAAATAAATGAAAGGAAAGAGAGAACTTCAGGTAGAAGGAACAGCATATGCAAAGGCCCTGTGGCAAGAGGGTGTATAGTGAGAAGGGACTGAGAGAAAGCCAAAGCAGCAGGAGTTGAAGGGGAAGTGTTACAAGAGATTAGACTGTGACAGAGGTGGGGGACAGAGCCTGAAAGGCCTATGAGTCATATTAGGAAGTTTTATTTAGCACCTCTCATAACAAAGCTATTTTCTCCCACTGGGGCAGTGTTCAGGTAGCCTAACTGCTCATTTTAGAAGATTTGGTCTTCCTAAGGTCAGGGTTTCTCAAATGTGATGCAAACCTGCTGTGTGACAGCATTCACCTGGGCGCATTTGCATGGCCCTTCCAGGACTTGAGAGCCAAGAGAACCAGGATGAATGTGAAGCTTAGACTGTGTTGCTGTGTTGAGTAATAAAGTCCGTAAGAGCAATATGTGATTCCCACCAAAGGGTCTTTTTTTTTTTTTTTTTGCTATTTATTTTTATTTTTATTTTTTTGTATTTTTTTATTGGAGTTCGATTTGCCAACATATAGCATAACACCCAGTGCTCATCCAGTCAAGTGCTCCCCCCTCAGTGCCTCACCAAAGGTCTTATGTAGGTGAATTGGCTCCCAGCTTTAAGAGATTCCAAAACTTATAGGATGAACAAATATCTCCATGATCAGTCATGGTGAATCACAACAGGTAGTATGAAATCATGGTTCAGAGCGTGAACTCTGGAGCCAGACTGCCTGGGTTCAGAACCTGGTTTTGTATGTATTACTTTTGGGAGATGACTTAACCTCTCTGTTCTAATTTCTGTCACCTGTGAAATGGGAGTAAGAACAAAAGCTGCCTCATGGGCAGTATTAAGTATGTTAAGTACATAAAGTGCTCAAAAGAGTCCACAGTATCCAGTCACTATTAAAGCAATGTTAGTTCTATTATTATAATGGTGATACGGGCTAGACAAAGCCTGGCCCCAAAGGGCAGCTGTAACCCAGAGGTGGAATCCAAACTCAGAAAGCTTGGAAAGGTTCTGCCAACGAGCTAACATTCCTTCAAGAGGTCTCAAGGGCAAGGGCATTATGTTGAAGGAAACATGACCAGCAAAAACCTAGAAGTTAGGACATCGGCATGTCATAAAACCAAGTACTGGTGTGGCTGGGAGAGTATGAGGCAGGAAGCAGCCAGAGGTGAGTGGAGGAAAGGGGTCTGTGCATCACAAAATCTACCTTCCAGCGAGCACTTTTCCTGATACACTGTCTCCTTGGCTGGAATTGTCTGGTCTTCTTTGCCTCCCATAATTTAGATTCAGTTTAATGTGCAGTTTGTATGTGGAGATACAGTGCTTCCCCTCCTTAATTTTTCAAACCCATCATTTAGAATACAGTTTTACAAACTTTAAAACAGCTAATAGGAAAATAGATAAAACCCTATTGATAAACCTTATAGATAAAACTTACACACGAAACTACCTGAATAGATGATAAAGAATTAGAACAAAGAGGGGTTAAGGCACTTGTCCAAACAGCATCTAAAGTCTCACCAAGGTTAGTGGACAGCACTGCTGACCCCAATGCTATCATTAAGTAGTTGCAGCTCCTTTTGCAAGGTTTGGATCTGCAGTGTTGACGTCTGCAACATGGGGTCATAATTTCCTATTCCCTAATAATTTTATCCAGTTATTAAGGACATCAAATGATATCAGATACTTTGTAAAGCACATTAAGATGCTTTGAAAAAACAAGAAGTTTCTGTGGCCGAGAGGAATGAGCAAGAAGGAATGGCAAGAGAAGTAGTCACAGAGGGAGGCCTTATAAAACATGTGGGGGAAATAGCTAGAATTGGATGTATTCTGAGGAAGGTAAAACATTATTTACCATTAGTTGCAACAATTCTGTATAACAAACCACCTCAAAACTCAGTGGCAGGGACTCCTGGGTGGCTCAGTCGGTTAAGCGTCTGCCTTCAGCTCAGGTCATGATTTCAGAGTCCTGGGATCAAGCCCTGTATCAGGCTCCCTGCTCAGCAGGGAGTCTGCTTCTCCCTCTCCCTCTGTGCTCACGCTTGCTCTCTCTCTCTTAAAAAAATAAATAAAATCTTAAAACCCCCCACAACTCAGTGGCATACAACGATAAGCCTTTTTTTCTTGCTCACGAATCTGTGGATGGACTGGTATGTAGCTGCTCTGGCCTGGTTTGGCTCCAGGCTTTGGGTGGGGAGCAGATCTGTTTCTCCTACCTCTCATCCTCCTTTAACACTGAGAATATGCACAACTGCATGAGCACATTTCAAGAACTCTGCTCAAATCTCACTGGTAGAAGCAAGTCACATGTCCACATTCCGGGGTGGATATACAGACACTGCTTTTAATGGAAGGAACTGCAATACCACATGGCAAAGAGCACAAATATAGGGAGGAGTAAAGAACTGAGGACATTAAATCCAGCTCCCAGATCTAAGAAACCATTGGGGAGCTTTGTGAAAAAAGGATATGATTTGTGACATTTTAAAAGAACCTCTTAAAATGCTCTGGGGAGAACAGGCTCTAGGGCACAAAGAATATCCCTTAGGAGGCTATTGCTAAACCTTGATATAGTTAGATTTTAATTTTGCTTTCAGCCTCAGGCACAAAATGCTCTCATGCTTGTTCTTTTTAAAATTTTTTTTAAAGGTTTTATTTTTGAGAGAGAGAGAGAGAGAGAACATGAGTGAGGGAGGGTCAGAGGGAGAAGTAGGCTCCCCGTTGAGCAGGAAGCCTGATGCGAGACTTGATTCCAAGACCCTGAGATCATGACCTGAGCTGAAGGCAGATGCTTAACCAACTGAGCCACCCAGGAGCCCTCTCACCCTTGTTCTTAATTTGATATTTGTTATACACCTAAATAGCAAAAGGCAGCATAGATTGTTCAACTTACGCTTATTGGTTGCTATTGTTGTGTTTTATTTTTGGTGAGGTAGAGAATCATAGACGTTCTAAGCACAGGTTTTGAGGTCTGACATACCTAGATTGTGAACCACAGCTCTCCCAGTTAGTAGCAGCAAGATCTTGGGTAAACTACTTGACTTTTCTACACTTTGGTTTTCTTTTCTATACAGAGATTAATAATAATAACAATACCACCTCACTCAGTGGTTGGTAAGAAGATCCAGTGAGATAATGTATGCAAAGTACCATCTCAGTGCTTGGCCCATAACAAGCAATTAACACAAAGTAGTTGTTACCATAATAAATGTATTTATACTTCAACATTTGGCACTTCTGTCAAATTACAGACAATAAAAAACTATAGGAAAGATGGTCACATTATCATAACTGTATCACAGACCAGTTCCAGAGAGTTTTAGAAACTGTTCAATTATGAAATCGTTTCAGAGCATAGAAATAAATCTGCAGATAAAGGCAAAACAAAATGAGTTAATATCTGTCTCTACAACATTATAGTATAAAAGGGAATATACTTTTCCATTTGAGGCTGAGACTATCATTATTCTTTGTTGAAATTCCTTTCTTGCAGGATATATGCTTGTTTGGTTTGCAAAAGAATGAGCTTCGGAGGGGTGACTGGGCAGGCATCAAACCGAAAAAGAAAAAAGGAAAGGAAGGAAGGAAGGAAGAAAGAAGGAAAGAGGAAAACATGACTCAAACCAAACTAGTTTCCTGGAGAAATCATATTGAAGCTTGAAGTGATCTGATTATATGGATAAATCAAGGGAAATGAGACAAGGTGCGCTCCGGTTATATAATCTTCAAATTGCTACCTGTCACTGAGCAACATAAATGGGGTTGCACAAGTAGAATGGGAATGGGAATCAAAGTTACCCTTTTCGGTATGCACTTTCTGTTCCCTGGATGGGAAATCAGCCAAAGAGGGATTTCAACCAATCTTCCTGTCTTCTTCTATTGTAAAGTGTAAAGAATAAGCATTTGCATTTTTAAAAACTTTCACCCATTTATTTTAGAGGGGAGCGGGTGCAGAGGGAAAGAAAGAATCTCAAGCAGGCTCCCCACTGAGTGCAGAGCCCATGTGGGGTTTGATGTGGGGCTCAATCCCAGGACCCTGAGATCAGGACCTGAGCTGAAACCAAGAGCCAGCCACTCAATGGACTGAGCCACCCAGGCACCCCAAGCATTTGCATTTTTAAAGCTTCAATAATTGGGGCGCCTGGGTGGCTCAGTGGTTGAGCGTCTGCCTTCAGCTTGGGTAGTGATCGTGGAGTCCTGGGATTGAGTCCTGCATGGGGCTCCCCACAGGGAGCTTGCTTCTCCCTCTGCCTATGTCTCTGTCTTTTGCTGTGTCTCTCATGAATAAATAAATAAAATCTTGAAAAAAATAAAACTTCAATAATTATTTGTTGAAAAGCCTGATACTGTGTAAGGTGCTATGAAGTAAGAAGGACAAGGTTACTGCCTCTGTGGGGTTCCCAGGGCAGAGGGAACCACAAACGGGAAGGTCAGCCTGAGCCAAGGTTGTGCTTTTTGGGTAGGGGAGTCTGTGAGTAGATACTGCTTGCTTACAGCTTGAAAATCCCATATATCTTCAAATCAGGCTATAGTATTAAATCAACTTATCAGGAAGCTTCAGGGTGTGATGAAAGGAAAACAGGTTTTAAAATCAGGAAGACCTGGCTTTAAATCTCATCTCTGTCATTTACTGGTTACATGGGCATGTAACTTCTGTGCCCCAGTTTCCTCATTGCTAGCATGAGGCCAATAACAGCATTTGCTGTATAAGATGCTTATGAAAATTGAAGAGATACAACATCCAGCCTATGATAAGTGTTCAGTAGAGGAGAGCTGTCAAATATGAATCCTTACTGACTTACGATACTGGGAAAACAACACTAGGTGTTACTGCCAGCCATAGCGTTGGTCAGTGCAAGGGCCCTGGGGCAGACTGGCAGGCACCAGAACCAGATTCTGCTTCTTTCTGCAGCGTAAGTTTCCTGTATTATATAATCTAAGCTTCAGTTGCCTCATCTGTGAAATGGGGCAAATATTACCTTCCTCACAGGCTTGTTTGATGTTAAATGAGGTAAAGAACTGACAGCAATACTTGGTACGTAGCAGGTGCTCAATAAATTTTAGCTCTCCTTAATATGAGGTTGGCAGGATGGCATGATGATCTTTCCTTCTGAGAGTCAGTGATTCCACTGCTGGGAAGACATGCACATCTGTGGTGTAGCAGTGCGGTTAACAGCATGGATTTGGTGTTGAAACCTGGATTTATATCCTGTTTCTTTTCCTCAGTCAGTGATCTCTCTCAGCCTCTGTTTCTTTATTTGTAAAATAAGCATACTAACAGTACTGATCACACTTTTTCTTTCTTTTCAGGGATAAATAATGTAATTTGTATTAAACACTTGTATTTAGCTCATAGTACGTGTTTAGTACACATAAGCTATCGGTGTTGCCCTAGAACCCATCGTGTTAGGGACAAGGGCTTCACAGTTTGACATAGAACACCCAAAGGCCAGTGGGCAACCCTTTCCAATGGGTTCTGTTACTCAATATAATCTTTGTTTTCCGTTACTTTACTAATGAGAAAGCTCGAGAAACCAGCATTTCCTAACTTACCTGCATCATGCTAGACATGGAAAGAACATCAGCAACAGAACTTTCCATGCTTTTGTGCAAGGGCAAAGAAATCCAAGCCAGAGACCTGAAGGCCTGGCCAAAGTCTTGGAGCCATTTCATTCTAGAGGTGGAGCTTGGATCCAGTTCTCTTGATGCTTGGCCTGGGGGATCCCTGAAGAGAGCTCCCTCAAACCCAGAGCGACACCACAGAAGCAACCCAGAACAAGAGATGTGCAGTGACTGAATGGAGGAGGGAAGAGGCCCTTATGCTTCCTTTTTTTTTATTTCTTTTTTAGACTGAGAGAGAAAGGGCGAGAGAAAGCATGCACAGTGGGGGAGGGACATAGCGATAGGGAGAGAGGATCTTAAGCATATGCCATGCCTAGCATGGAGCCCCATGTGAGGCTTGATCTCACAACCCTGAGATCATGACCTGAGTCAAAATCAGAAGTCGATTGCTTAACCAACTGAGTCACCCAGCTGCTGCAACTTTTCATCCATTGTTAGGTGCAAGGTAGGTTAGGCCTGTGATTAATAGCATGAGTGTGAGTTCAGATGGAGTTTTGAGTCACTGTATTTCTGCCTGTGAAAACTTGGCTAAGCTACTTAATCTCTACAAGCCTTGAGTCACTTACTTAATGTTTCTTTTTTATTTTTTTAAAGATTTATTTATTTATTCGAGAGAGAGAGAGAGAGAGAGAGAGAGCATGTGAGCAGGGGGAGGGGCAGAGGGAACGGGAGAGAAAGAGTATCAAGCAGGCTCCCTGCTGAAGGCAGAGCCTGAGGACCCTGAGATCATGACCTGAGCTGAAACCCAGACTCGGAGCTCAACCAACTGAGCCAGTCAAGGGCTTCAGTTACCTAATCTTTCTAAATCTTAGTAAAATGGAAATAATAATAAAATCACCAATGAGAGGAAGTGCCTAGTAATTAATAAGTGGTCAGAAAATGTTCGATATTGTTATTGTTTAAATTTGCAAACCTCTGGCTGTGTCTCTGCCTTTCTCTCTCTCTCTCTCTCTCTGTCTCTCATGAATAAATGAATAAAATCTTTTAAAAAAATTTGCAGGACAGCCGGCTGGCTCAGGGTTTTAGCGCCGCCTTCAGCCAAGGGCGTGATCCTGGAGACCTGGGATCGAGTCCCAAGTCAGGCTCCCTGCATGGAGCCTGCTTCTCCCTCTGCCTTGTGTCTCTGCCTCTCTTTCTCTTTGTGTGTGTGTGTTTCTCTCATGAATAAATAAATAAAATCTTTAAAAAAATAAAAAAAATTGCAAACCTTTTTGCTTTACACCTGACACATGATGGTATCTATTTAATGATTATTAATATAATTATTATGGTTAATGGGAATCACCCTATAAGAACATCTGTGCTAAGGGAGCACAATGCCTTTTATCTCAAATCCTGCGTTGGATGAGGGCTTTTGAGCTTGTCATGGTGACACTCATTCAAGCATATCTATTACACATTTTCCGACAGTTACTAGAAGACACTGACTCCGGGCACAGTCACTTACAAAACAGTGGCCAAGGATCTGGAGGATGCTGTTTTGGAGGTAATTTATGGGTTGGAGCAGAGGGTATCAGTACCTGGTGTTTTTATGTGTAACTGCATTCACATATAAAGCCATAGGGATAATCAGGTCAATTATACCCACAATTTAAGTTCCAAACATCTTTTGCTTCAATTATCAGGACATTTCAGATGAAAATGATTGAGGGCCAGGTTGTCTAGGTAATTGCTTCTTTTTTAGTGTATTCCACCTTATGAAGACAGGCCCAGCCTAATCCTTTGGCAACTTTTGACAAAAGATGCTAAGTTATTTCATTCCATTCTTGGGGTCTTGGCTACACACATTGTCAAGAAACAATACAGCTCTCTCCTGGAATTAATTTGTAATTCAAAGCTCTGGGTGTCATCTTCAGGCTTTATAATGCCCCAGGAATGCACTTATTTTCAGAATAGGTGTCTTCCCATTGTAGATCCCATGGGGATGGTGAGGTAGGAAACTATGGACTTGGTTTCAGGAGGCTTGGATTTAATTCTTAACTTTATGGCTGCAAGTCATTTAACATTTCTGCTTTTCAGTTTTAACTATAAAATTAGGAAAAGAATATCTGCTTTGTCTTCTTTCATATTATAAGGAATGTGAAAGAAGATTTTAACTGTAAAATATCTTGCAAATGGCAGGATTTATATTAATGTCTTCATTTTTTATGCCATATGGAATGGCTGTGGCATTGTTAGGCCATAACATTTTTAGCTAATGGGTTTGGTTTCTAGAAGTATTGAATGCATACAAGTAATTACACAAGGAAACACTGCTGTTGTCAAGCTCCCCCACACACATTTGTCTCATTCTCCTCCCAAGAGCATAATATCACATCTAGGATGGGACTGGAAAGGTCACAGCTTCCTTTACAATGTGCAATTAAACCACCTAATCATGCATATTGCTCCAAATCAACATGTTCAAGATTATAGTATTGGATCCAGCACTGAGCAACTCCAACCATATGGGAATCAGATATCATATCACAATTGTTTCCTTGGCGTTCTCCATGGCAGCTCACCCACCATGTTGACATTTTAGGGTGGAAAACACGTCACAGTCCAATAGGATTTAGCTGTGACTCTAACATGCAATCACGATGACTTACTAGCCAATTAACAGAAGTAATTCATTTCAAATGAAGGACACCCAAATGCCTGCTCTTACAGATTAAATACTTCTGGCCCTGGCCCTATACTTTTTTTGTGGAAGGGAACTGGCTCCTGGGCCATATTTGGAAGGCTCATGAAATGTTCTTTGTGAATTTTACCAAACATGGAATGACATTTTGGTGTTGACATGGTCTGTGTTAACTTACATTTAGATATACTCCTACACACATCCTTCTGACACAGTAGATTGGACCAGATGTGTTATTCAAGTACTCACGACTGGGCAACAATTTTCATTTGTTTGAGCCTTCCTATTGATTCTTCCTGTTTTCTAGAGAAAAGCTAGTTCTCCTCTAGGGAAGAGCTCACCACTGTTTTAGAGCCTATGATAATAACAGTGACAGTAATGACTGTTAAGTGTTGTCATATGGCACGCACATACTTTATACCATGGAATTCCCATGTTAATCCCTGAGCTGGATGCTATTGTGTTATATGGCATTAATTCATGGATCAATTAACTAGATTATTATGTCTTAATTCATAGGTGAGGAACAGGAAGCTAACAGGATTAAGCAATTTGCCTAAAGGATATGTTATGGAATTGAGGTTCAAACCCATGACCATGTTACTCTAAAACCTGTGTGTTTCCTATCACACCAACAAAGCCATACCAAAGAGTAACCCAACAAAATACAAGTTCCACCAGAGACTCCATGAGGAAAATAAAAGAATCTCTGATCAAATGATTTTGGGGAATGATGGTTACCTATCTCCTCTGAATTCACAATACACAGTGTATTCAATGCCTGTAAGAGTTCTCTAATAGAGAGATGTTTGTTTAATCAGATTTGTTATAATTATTTGTCCATAACACTTTAATTAAAATGTAACACCTGTTAACATTTCATGTAATGCCTAATTAGCTTAGCACAGAGTGGAAAGATTATACTAGATCCCACTGTATGATTGACATTAAATGTGGCATATCTGGGGTCGTTATAATAAGGAAAAATGAAATTTCAAGTGAGGACCTGGCTCATAGTAATCAATATGTCAAGAGTGGATTTACTTTATCTTTAGAGTCACCTAAATTCCAGGATTGGGATTTTTCAAGCTGCATCACCATTGCTACTGTATATATTTAAAGATCCCTGACTCTGGGGCATGGGGTGTTTCAATGTGTAGAAAAAGTGAGACTTCTCATCCTGAACAAACTGAAAATCAATGACTTTTCTTGGACTCATCAGGGCAAACCAGCATTCCAAAATGTAGAGGCACAGGTGAATTTGGAAAAATCATAGCCAATTTCCGCTTACCTGGAGCAGAAGCTGATAGAACCATAACTGGTATAAAGACACAGTAATTTTGATGAATTGCTGGAGGCTGCTTTGTGGAGTAGCATAAGAGTGAGCCACTTTTGGGTGCCACAGTATTGTGGGGGCATTTGTTCATAGGCTTTACTAGCAGGAACTCCATTAGGTTCTCACAGTGTAGATCCAAAAAAGATCCAGAAAAGATCCATCCTAGTGCCTTTAGGATAGAAAGGAGAAGAGAATCATGAAATCAACCCAAAGCCTTTTTCATAACAATGGCTTACTCTCCAGGAGAAAAGACTTTTCCGGAGCCTTATCTCCTCTGATATATATATATATATAATGTAATTTATATAAATTTATATATAAATATATTTATATATAAATAAATTTATATATAAAAATTTATATGTATACATATATACATACACATTACTATATATATGTAATATATGTAAATATCTATATACAACACACACATGCACCCATGGGCAAGTCTTATTAAAGGTTCAAAAAACCAAAGACCAAGAGACAATATTAAGAAAAGCCACAGGGGGTATAAAACATTTTACCTATAGAGGAAAAAGAATAAGAAATATAATATACTTTTTGTTAGAAATCATGCAAGTCAAAAGAGAATGGAACAAAATATTTAAAATGTTGAAGGGAAAAAATCAACTAAGGAGTCTATATCCAGTGAAATTTTCTCTCAAAAGCAAAGGAGAAATTAAGACTTTCTAAGACAAAATCTGTGGAAATTAATTTCTAGCCTACCTGACCTACAAGAAATATTAAAGGAAGTTCATCAGCAAGAAGGAAAATAATATAGGTCAGAAATATGAATCTCCATAAGAAAGGAAAAGAATGAGAGAAGAAATAAATGATGGTAAAAATAATTTGTCTGTTTTTGATTGATCTAAGAGATAACTTTATTTATTTTTAAAGATTTTATTTATTCATGAGAGACACAGAGAGAGAGAGAGAGAGGCTGAGACACAGGCAGGGGGAGAAGCAGGCTCCATGCAGGGAGCCCAAAGAGGGATTCGATCCCAGGTCTCCAGGATCATGCCCTGGGCTGAAGGTGGCGCTGAACCGCTGAGCCACCTGGGCTCCCCTGTCTTCCTTTCTTAATGGGAAAAAAACCACATTCCCTAAAAGTTATCTGTCAGAAGTGTGTTGTGCCTTATTCTGTCTATGGAAACAGTTAATTAGCATCTTGTGAAAATAAGCCCAGGCTTTGAGGACAAGGAGCATGATGAGACAGTAGGGAGGCAAGAAAGTCGAGTGGAAGGTAGGAAAGAAGGGATTGGGATGTCATTGGGCTATTTTAATGAAAAAAAATTTTTTTTAAGATTTTATTTATTTGTTCATGAGAGACAGGGAGAGAGAGAGGCAGAGGGAGAAACAGGCTCCATGCAGGGAGCTCCACGTGGGACTCGATCCTGAGACTCAGGATTATACCCTGGACTGAAGGCAGCACTAAACGGCTAAGCCACCCGGACTGCCCTGAAACATTAATGTCTCCATCTCAAGGTATAATATTTCTTTCAAGTTACCCCCAAATTAATGACAAACCTCAGAATATAGATCTTAACTATATATTGTCATTCCAATAGTAAATTTTTATTTCCTTTTGGGAATTTTATAGCAGGCTAAGGAAGTGATCAGCTAAATCAACATTCTAACAACTTATTGGAAAGATATTTTTAAATTCCAATAAAAGAGAATTTCTAAAAATTTCATACTAGCCCTTGGGGGGAAAAAGATACACCATTTTAATGACAAATCAAAATCTATTTCTACACTTTTATTATTTTTCCTTCTTGATTAAAATAAGTGCAATGAATCAATGTAGGCCACAGATTTTGTATGGAAATAAGTAATATTTACCAGTCAAGTATATTGGCTGAAGGCTAACGATGATCAGATTTTTATGGTGAAGTGGTATTTGGAAATTCTAAGAGGCACAGTTGGTGATGGAATCATCAAAGACTCAACAATTATACTGGAGTAGAGCTTATAATTATGGATCTGAGGATTTTAATTATACACTCCTATTTTTTAACTCAGCTGTAAAACAAACATTAAAGGGAAGAAAAAGATGAGTCTATTGAGTTAGAAACCAGAATCGGTAAATTTTGCTTTGCAATTTGAGGTGACAATTCTGGTATTAACGGATTGTTTTTAAGTGTAATCACTTTAGGGAATGGGCCTATGTTTGTCTTTTGAATAGCAACTACATTTTCAGTATTTTTAGGTTTCATGTGTGGGGAGAAAATGCATCAAATAGATAAAATGTATGCAACCATTGAAAGGATCATGGTTTTTGTTTTAATTTTTTTTAAGATTTTATTTATTTTTTCATGAGAGACACAGAGAGAGAGGCAGGCAGAGACATAGGCAGACGGAGAAGCAGGCTCCACACAGGGAGCCTGATGTGGGACTTGATTCTGGGTCTCCAGGATCACACCCTGGGCCAAAAGCAGACACTCAACCGCTGAGCCACCCAGGCGTCCTGAAAGGATCATGTTTTGTCATTTCTGTACCTATTCTGCAGATGGAATTAATAACTAGGAGCCCGTTTCTTCCTTTCATGAGGCATAATCACTCAGAAAATATAGTAAGATTCTTGTGGTTGCAACCAGGAGAAATCTTTTTTTTTTTTTTAAGATTTTATTTATTTATTCATGAGACACACACACACACACACACACACACACACAGAATGAGAGAGAGAGGCAAAGACACAGGCAGAGATGCAGGCTCCATGCAGGGAGCCCGATGTGAGACTCGATCCTGGGTCTCCAGGATCAGGCTGCAACCAGGAGAAATGTTAACTCTAATGACATTTGTGACTACAATAATCCTAGATCTTTGGTCTTTTCTGTCTTCCATTTGCTAACAAGTTCATGGTAGGAATTTGAGTCCCTACAAGTTAATTGTTTTAATTTTCCTAAAACTCATCTGAAACTGGACTACTGTCCAAACCCAAATGTTCACTATAATGAGACTGTTTATATTGAATCAGCCTATCACAACGTGCCAAATCTTTCTTAACTTGACTCTGTTCCAGACAGAACCTATTTATAATTGGAAAATTTCAAAACCCCTTCTCATTTTGCCCATTGTCAATATTAAAACTGTCCATATTTCCCTAAAAATATTTATAGAAATAGAAATAGTTCAAAATAATTAACCTTGGTGTGGATTATTGTTTGGCACAGAGATACTTTTTTTTCTTGCCTATTCATAACACTGATCACACTCAGATTTAAAAAGTGCCTCTTTCGTAGAACTATGCATTCCATAAAAGCAGGGATTGGGTTTCCCCTATTCACAACAGTAATCCAATGTCTGTGAAGCATTTAGTAAATATAACTTCAAATCAATGAGAAAAGACATAAAAACATGTTTTCCAGGAAAATAGCTTAAAATATTTTGTACCAAATCGAATTTTTAAACATTTTGAAAACTTAACTTAGTGCAAAGCAGCTAGAATTGTTTTTTTTTTTTTTTGGAAGATTTTATTTATTTATTCATGAGACACAGAGAGAGAGAGGTAGAGACAAAGGCAGAGGGAGAAGCAGGCTCCATGCAGGGAGCCCAATATGGGATGCAGGACCCGATCTCAGGACTCCAGGATCACACCCTGAGCTGAAGGCAGACGCTCAACTGCTGAGCCACCCATGCGTCCCAGTTAGAATCATTTTGAAACCTCAGTGTATCCACTGTATGAATAGTCCTTGAGGGCTTATTCTGGGTATACTGTTCTAGGTGCTGAGAATACAACATTAAATAAACATTGAATGAGGCATGTTTACTCATGGAGTTTATAGTCTAGCGAGGAAAACTGATAATAATCCAAATTACAAATAACTAAAATAATGTCAAATAGTAAGGTGTGGGAAAAAAAATAACGTAGGGCAAAGGTGAAGAGAACTGTAAGGAGAAGGGGCGATGGTGTGCATTATTTTGTATAGGGTAGTTAGGTAAGTTCTCTCTGAGCAGATGATATTTACTCAGAGACCTGAATGAACTAAGGGAGGGAACCATGCATATATCTTGGGGTAGAATATTTCAGACTAAGGCAACTGTATGACCAAAGGCCCTGAGGCAGAAACAGGCTTAGAATATGTTTAAAGAACTACAAAATCCCACTTTGACTGAGAAGCAGAGTAAGGACAATTACAAAGATGATGTTAGAATGTAGCCAGCAACCAGATTACTTCGGTCCTTTTAAACTCAGTAAGGTCTGAAGATCTTACTTTGATTAATGTGGAGTTTCCTTGAAAGTTTTGGGGTAGGGGAATAAATGGTGTTATTTACATTTAAAAGATTGTGCTGGCTTTTGTGAAATGATCAACTGAAAAGAGGCAAGAGTAGAAGCAGGGAGACCATTTAGAGATGACAATAGTCCAGGTGAGAGATGATAGTGGCTTGCTTTACAATTTCAGTAGTGAGAAATTGGATTTTACAGGGTTTTTTTTTCCCCTCTGACATTTTATTATGAAAAATCTCAAACATATAGGAGAGTTGAAAAGCTGGAAAATTGAAAAAGTGAACAGCCATATACCCATCACTAGGTTCTATTGTTAGTATCTTACCGTATCTGCATTATCATACAGCTAGCCATCCTCGTATTTATCCATCAGTCGCTCCTCTTTTCTTTATCCATTTCTTGTTTTTAAAGATTTTATTTATTTATTCATGAGCGACACACACACAGAGAGGCAGAGACATAGGCAGCGGGAGAAGCAGGCTCCCTCTGGGGTACTCGATCCCAGAATCCCGGGATCATGTCCTGAGGCAAAGGAAGATGCTCCACCGCTGAGCCACCCAGGTGCCCTTCTTCAAAGTAAGTTATCCACTTCAAAGTGAGTTACAGACACAATATCCTTCACTACTAAACACTTAGGCAATGTGTATATATTTTAGAAGTGCTGTTGTCAGACTTTGTAGATCAATTGGATGTAGGTTGTTAAGGAAAAAAAAAAGGAATCAAGATGTTTTCTAGGCTTTTGGTTGAAGCAAAATCCCATTGAAGAGGAATGGGGTTCAGGAGGAAAACTAAGTGCTTTGCTGTGCACTGTTGAGACTGAGAAGCCAATTTGACATCCAGGAATAGAACGCAACTAAAATATTTGGAGATCGGCAAAGACATGGGCGCTGGTGAATCAGTTTGAACAAGGAGGGCACTGACCTCTGAGCACAGTCAAAATTCCACGTCTAACCTTGACTCCCCAAAAACTTCACTACTAATAGCCCATTGTTGACTGGAAGCCTTACTGATAACATTCACAGTCGATTAACACATAATCTTTGTGCTATATGTATTATATACTGTATTCTTACAACAAAGTAAACTAGAGAAGAGAAGATGTTAAGAAAAGCATAAGGGAGAGAAAATATGTTTATAATCCTGTACTGTATTTGTTAAAAAAAAAAAACTGCTTATAAGTGGACCCATGCAGTTCAAGCCCACGTTGTTCAAGGGTCCACTGTATTTCCAGCTCGGGACTCAATGAGATTACCTAGGGAATAAGTGTGGATATACTAGAGAAGAGAAAAAGTTCAAGGCCTGACCTGTGGGTGCCCCAACATTTGGGAGTTAGAAAGAGGAAATAGACTGAGAAAATGAGACTGAGCAAGACTGAGTAAGGTAAAAGGAAAATCAGGAGAGTGGCAGGTCTTCAGGATCATAGGAAAATATATTTCAAGGAGGAGGGATGGAAAGAGTGCTGCCAAGCTATTGAGGTGATGAGGGCTAGGATTACTGATCACGGAAGCTGGCAACCTGTCAATTGTGAGAACTCAGATGGCTAAGTGCCTGGCTCGCACCAGGTGTTCCATGAGTGAATCAATGGAGATCTTTGGTGATCTTGATAAGTGGAATAGTTCAGTGCAATAGTGGGAATCAAAGTCTAATTGGAGAAGCTTCAAGAGAATCAGAGGTGGGTACAGTGAGCAAAGACAATACTCAAAAGAGTTTCTCAAGAAGCAGAGTAGTGTCTGGAGAGTGTCTGGACAGTGTCTGGAAGAGGTTGTAAAATCCAGGGAAATTTTTATTTTCAAATAATGAAAAAATTTTTTTTAAATAATGAAAAATATTATAGCATGTTTTATGCATATGGTAATAATTCAGCAGAGAGGGGAATATTAACAGGGTGGGAGATAGTAGCAAAAATCACAGAACGATGTCCTTGTGCAAGCAGTGGTATGATAGTATCCAGTGCAAGGGTAAAGAGCTTGACATTAAAAGCACAGTTTGGGGGCACTTAGGTGGCTCCATTGGTGTCTGACTGCTGATCTCAGCTCAGGTCTTGAGCTCAGGGTCATGAGTTCAAGCCCAGCACTGGGCTCTGCTGCACTGTGTGTGGAGTCTACTTAAAAAAAAAAAAAAAAAAAAAAAAAGCACACTTTGTTCTACAGAAACAGGGAGGAATACAGAGTATAAAGGGACATATGTAGATAGGTTAATAGAAATAGTGGTTGCATGTTCCTTCTCTTGCCCATCCAACAACTATTTATTGAGCATTTCCTTGTGCCAAGCAGTGTTTTAGGAAGTGAGACTTCAGCAGTGAAGAAACAGACAAAAGCTTCTGCCTCCATAGGACTTAAATTCTAGTGAGAGGAACATAGACTATGTATCTGAGTAAATCAGATGCTGCCAAAGAGATGGAGCAAAATAAAGCAGGGAAAAGGTTAAGAAATTCTACAAGAGAATTTTAAATTTGTAATTTAAAAAATGATAATCAATGATTTCAAATTGACTACCCAGTGGATATTTTCTTTTGATTGCTTCTACTTTTCTCAGTGAAATAGAAAATGGGATAAGCAGCAGAGATTGGTGACTGGGAAGAGGCCATCAGGAGTGCTGGAAATTTGAGGAAAGAGGAGCTGTGTACTTGCTTCCTCCAAGAGAGGGAGCCTAATGGTCCAGAGAAATGTGAAAGGTGAAGGGAACGTTTAGAGAAGGAGTGGAGGACATTACAAGACCTTCTTGATGAGAGATTGAATTCTTGAGAACACAATGGGAGGGTTTGAGATACTAGGTGGAATGAGCAATTTTCCCAGTGATAAAGACTGACTTCTCAGGGTGACTAGAGTATGTGAACTATGGTGGGAGGTGTCCTGATGGTAAATGGAGAAGGGTGTGGATAATGTACACTGATCATCACTACTGCCTGAGATTGGTCTCTAGCAGTTTCTATCATTGATGCAGTCACTGTTGCTGAGGAGACAATAGGAGTGTCCATCCTATTGGAAGCAGGAAGAGCTCTTTGTGGTTCTCTTAAAACCCACTGTGATCAGCGTCACAGGGTTCAAGTGGGGCCACCATCCCAGGAACCACCACTACATAGGAATCCATAAGTTGAGTCTATTTTCCAGAAACAAAATGAAGATTCAGCAATGGTTATCCTGTTCAAAGTCAATACCTTTATCGAAGGCACAACAAAGCAAGACAAAACAAATGAAAATGGTCTACTGTTCACATTTGAAAAGTTAATCAGAAATTACCAGCGCTGGGTGACTGCCTGGCTCAGTCGGTGGAGCCTACAACTCTTAATCCCAGGGTTGTGAGTTCAAGCCCCATTTGGGCGTAGAGATTACTTTATTTATTTATTTATTTATTTATTTATTTATTTATTTTTATTTTTTTTTTTTATTTTTTTAGAGATTACTTAAAAAAAAAAAAAGGTCAGAGTAAGGACTTGAACGTACATTTCTCCGAAGAAGACACATAAATGGCCAAAAGGTTTGTGAAAAAAATGCTCCATGTCACTAATTATCAGAGAACTGCAAATCAAAACCAAAACAGATATCACCTCACACTTGTCAGGATGGTTACTATACCCCCCTCCAAAAAAAAAAGCACAGTAAGTGCTGGAAGGATGTGGAGAAACTGGAAATCTTTGTGCACTGTTAATCAGAATACACAATAGTGCAGTCACTGTGGAGAAGGTGCAGTCACTGCGCAGTATGAAAGTTCCTCAAAAAGTTAAAAATAGAACTACCATATGACTCAGCAGTTTCACTTTTGGGTATTTAGCTGAAAGATTCACTTTTGAGTTGTCCCCAGAGGCCTGGTCTTCTGCCCTAAACTCGCCTTAAAATCTCATCTCTTTGTAACACCAGAAGAAAGAGAGGAGAGGTTTGAATCATTCAATATGACATTCTTAGAATATTCTAGTGTGTGATGAAATATTTGGTGTAGGCTTCTACTGGTCAGATGAATTTGAGAATTGAGGCAATTATCTGGGTTATTCTAGCTAAAGAACAATTTTACTTCAAATAGTGTCTAATTGGGGAAAAATGATTTTAAGAAAAGCTTTAATTATCTAGAAAAAATCTTTAATTCTTCACATGAAAGGCAGATGTTTGGAGAAAACCACAGTCATATTTTTTAATAAGTATTTTTTTGTGTGTGTGGGATATTTACTTCATCATTGTACAACTTGCACCATCCTCCACAAGATGGCATGCAAGTTTGTAACATACTTTAGCCAGTAGTCCTGCTGTCAGCTGCTACATCATCTTGTAACAAGCAGGGACACTGAATAATCATACAATAAATTATTTTTTTGGCCTCACAAATTGCAGATGTATTCATTCTAGCTATGTTTTCTATAGGTAAATGCAAAGAGATGCATATTCAAGTGTAATTCTTTGAAGGCTGTGTGCATGGATCCACAATTGAAGCCGATTTACACGAGGCAAATGAAGATTTGGCAATGACCAGCCTGTTCGAAGTCCACACTGTATTGAAGATGCAGCAAGACCACAAAACAAACAAAAATGTTCTGCTGTTCATGTTGAAAAGAAATTTTTAGGAGATGAAGACAGGAATTAGAAAAAAAACATTTGTTTTTTTTGGAGGACTTATTTCATTATTTTTAAATATTCCTGAAAACATTTCTGGGGAAAACTGTCAACTAGCATGGTGGTTCATCCTGAATATGACTGTGGTTCTTTAACTTTGCTGTGATAATAGAATCACCTGGTTTGCTTTTCACAAACCACAGGTGCCAGGGTCTCTCCTCAGACTGACTAAATCAGAATTTCTGAAGGTGGCACTTGATGTGATGAGCCCTGAGTGTAATACTATATGTTGGCAAATAAAACTTAAATAAAGGGCAGCCCCGGTGGCTCAGCGGTTTAGCGCCGCCTTTGGCCCAGGGTGTGATCCTGGAGACCCAGGATTGAGTCCCATGTCGGGTTCCCTGCATGGAGCCTGCTTCTCCCTCTGCCTGTGTCTCTTCTTCTCTCTCTCTCTGTCTCTCATGAATAAATAAATAAAATGTTAAAAAAAAAACTTAAATAAAACTTAAAGACAAATGAAAAAAATTTTTCTGAAGGGGGAGCCCAGGCATCAGTGCTTTTAAAAAGTTCTGCCGACATTCTAGTGGCACTTTGGACACTGGCATTCTGTGACAGCGCTGTGATTGCCTTCTCATTAGCTAGTGGCAGGGGTCACTAATAGAATGTGGCACTTAACCAACTTGAGCTCACAGCCTTCTCAGTGTAATGCCGTCCAGGTACCCTTTACCAATCAATTGAGAGTTGCAATGAAGCCTATTTGCTATCAGAATTATCAAAGAATTTGGGACAGGATTAAATTAAAACTCATCCATCAGGTGGCTGGTTTCTTAATGTGCTAGCTAACACTGCTTTCTGGTGATTCCATAGAAGCAACTGCTTCAATGCTACAATGAGGAGGCTGGAGTGGATAATATCCATGCTTTTCCTGGCTACCTCTGTACCATTTCTGAGTGGTGCTCCCCATGACTGCCAAATTCCCATGTGCCCTGGGTTCCTTCAGCAAGAGCTGGAGCACTGGTCTTGGACTTTTTTTTCACTTCATAGGGCAGGAAGTACCTGGAAATTAAGGTCTCCCTAGGGTGGCCTTTCACCAGGGCTGAGAGGTGAGGAGTAGGGAAGCCCTGCCTCCTCTTCATTGGGTGGGGACAACTCTGAGGAATGAGGGCCACTACTGGGTCCCTTGCAGAATCAGGCTGAACTCGTTCTGAGGACCTCAGATGTCACACTTTTGCTTGCCTTCCTCCCCTTCTCTGTCCTGATTCTCCCCGCTTCCACCCTAGTTTTCCTGGAGCATTTAATCAGTAAACCACTTGCCCTACAAATTTTCATCTCAGGATTCGTTTCTAAGGGACCCCTCAGATGGATGCCAAAACCTAAGGCCAGTGGGCTGCAGGAACATCTGTATAAACCGGGTTCTAAATCATGCAGAGTTAGCCCCTCTGGAGGGAACTCGTGAGAGACCTCAGACTTGGAATCACTGTGAAATTAACCAAAGAATTTAAAAAAATACAGATGCCCAGGTTAGACCCCCAGGGATTCTGATTTCATTAGTCTGGCATGTGGTATGACCACTGGAACATTTAAAGCTCCGTAAGTGAACCTATTGCACAGCCCAAGGTGGGAAATTACTTTAAAAGAACCAACTTTAGAAGACCTAAAAATCACTCTGGTTAGCTTATGAAAAATTTTGTTCCCAGGCCTCTGGACCCATGTATTCTGAATCAAATAGGTCTGCATATCAAATAAATATTTTAGGAAATTTTCATATATATATATATATATATATATATATATATATATATAAAACTAGAGAGAGTAGTATGATGAGTTCCCATTGAATTGTCAGTTTTAATAACTCATTGATGAAGATTTTTTTATATGTATTTGGTCCATGAGCCACATCCTGAAAAACATTGCAAAATCATTTGTAAAGTTAGCTTTTTCAGATGCTGTAATGACTACCGGCCGAACATTAAATACATGGGTAAGTCCAACATCTGGCTTGGTTCAGGATGGCAGATCAGTTTCAACTTGTGTATCCTCTGTGATTGAAGGATGGAAGCTCTAAGGAGTGCTGAGAAGGATTTTGAGGCTGAATCTAGGTTCAGCGAGCTGAGAAGATACAGTGAATCCTTGCACAGAGGTCCCTAACTTCAGCTAGCCATTGGGACAGTGTATTGCATGTGGTTATTAAGACTTTGTTCCAGGAAGAATGAGGACTCTAATAGTCCAGTTTGAGCGTGTAGGTAGCAAGCTATTCTTATTGCTTATAAAGGGAATATAAGAGAGAGCTCTAATACTCTAGAGGAAAGTAAAAGTGATCTCGTGTGAAACTCCAGGCTTTCAAAGGCAGACATTAGTCCCATGATACTTCTGCTGAAGACAATGCCCATAGTGAGGTGCCATTACTTTCTGCATAGTTCTTGGATGAAAATACAAGGTTACTCTAACATAATTAATGATTAGTCTAGAATGACATCTGTGCTTATAGTTTGAAAATATTTTCTTGAAAATATATCTCTTCTATAAAAAGTCTTGTAGTTGATCACTGGTTAGCCAATACTTGTGCTTTAGGGAAAAAATAAAAACCTAGAATTTTTTTTAAAAGATTTTATTTATTTATTCATGAGAGACACAGAGAGAGAGAGAGGCACAGACACAGGCAGAGGGAGAAGCAGGCTCCATGCAGGGAGCCTGACGTGGGACTCGATCCCGAGTCTCCAGGATCACACCCTAGGCTGCAGGCGGCACTAAACTGCTGTGCCACCGGGGCTGCCCAAAACCTAGAATATCTTGTATAGAAAAAATTGAACTCAGATCATATTTCTATACTAATTTCCTTCAAGAAGGCATTATCTTGGGCCAAACTACAAAAGTAGACACTGTGTCTACTGAGCTCAGATTCTGCTGTTAGGAAATCTAGGCTAAAATATTTACATTTTACCACTTTCTGGGGTTGTGACCTTGGGTAAATCTTAACCTCTCTGCGCCTCAGTTTCTTTGGCTGCAATGGAGTCAATAATAACATTTACATCAAGGCTATATGAAGTTTAAATGAAGTAATACATGAAAGGGCCTAGAATAGTTCTTGGCAGGTAGGACTTAATAAATATTAGATCATGTCATTAGTCTTATTCTGTGATGATAAACTCTGTTATTCCCCCCTACCCCCCCCCACCCCGCACCTTACTGACTACTCTTTTTTTTTTTTTTTTAAAGGTTTTGTGTATTTATTCATGAGAGACACAGAGAGAGAGGCAGAGACACAGGCAGAGGGAGAAGCAGGCCCCATGCAGGGAGCCGGACGCAGGACTTGATCCTGGGTCTCCAAGATCCCACCCTAGGCTGAAGGCGGCGCTAAACCGCTGAGCCACCTGGGCTGCCCTTGACTACTCTTTCTTATTTTCTTTTCTGCTTCATCCTCTTCTGTTGAACCTTCAAATTTCTTAAAAATAAGAAATTCTCAATTTCTCAGAGCTCCATCTTCTCTCTCCTCCCCTCCACTCTTTCCTTTTCCTCTGCAAACAGTTATCACCAAATTGTTGTCACTATGTCCTCACTCTACTGGATTCTTTACCCACCGACCTCCAAATTTAAAAACAAATTTAAATATAATGTGTTAAAAATAGAAATATATACTGCCTTTCTCCCAGGAAGACAGTCCCCATGAGGCAAGCAGCAGAGCCTAATGGTTCTGGAGTCAGCAAGATCTGGGTTTGAGTTTCATTTTATCCAGTTTAATTCTCAAACCATTTCCTTAGCATCTGTAAGCCTCAGCCTCCCTCCCTGTCAGATGGGGCTGAGCAGAGGACATACCTCACAGCATCATTTTAAGGATTAAATGAGATAATTCATGAAAAATGCCAAGCACAGAATCTGGGTCATCACAGTGGTTGTTTTATTAGCACTGATGCTAACAACACAGAAGAATCTAGCTGTGCTCCCCGTGTGGCCATCTTAAAGCACTGAGGTCCTAATTCTTCTCATTGGGTTTGGCCTGCAATTCGGTCTCTGACATTTCCAATTCCCTAGCTTCTCCGAGAACAAATAGTCACGAACAAGCCGTTCAGAGAAGGGAATAAAGTGGATTTTGAAGATAAGTCCATCCAGAAGGACAGAAGCCTCCCCCTGCTACCCATTCTCCCCTGTAAGCTTTCATCACATCTCTGAGCCTGGGAGTGGAGCCACCATTGTTATTCTTATGCTGAGGTATTTCTTTACTAGTCGACAGATAAAACAGGGGAACAATCTAAGTTGCCTGGCCCCACAGAGAGTTAATTTCTCATCCCTTGGACCGCCTTCCTGTTCAGGGGATCGTTCATTTGGGTGGTTTTCCCAGTGATGGCCCTGGCTGCCTAGCAACCAGCAGCTCCAACCTTCCCCAAACAGGCAGGAGTTGTTCATATCAGTACTATCAGTTTTTTTGAAAGACTATTTCATTTTATGAAAAATTAAACCTCATAAAAATACAGCTTCTCAATGTATGCTGATCCCAAACAATTGTTGACAACTGTGTCATACTGAAATTGCATTGGGAACTGTAAATTCTTGAGTGGCTACACATATAAATGTGGGTGTCTTTAAAAAAGATCACATATATTCATGTCTAACCAGACCTAGTGCTTGCAAGCACTCTCAGGCAGTATAACCACCAACCATTCTCTGACCTCCTGCCATGAAACAGGTATCATTATTCCTGCGTTTACCTTAAAACTAAATATGTGATGGATTTTTCTACAGTTCTATGCTACTATTCTACAACAACACCGTTGAACAGAAAAAGCAGAAATCAATTCCGACTTAGTTAGATGTGTAGAAATGGATGGTATGAATCTAAATTAATCAGAACATGATTCATCAGAAAATTGATAGATTAAAAGGTCACTAATTTTTCCAAATGATTTTTAGGCTGCTTTGCAATCCTTCTGGGTTTAATCTTCTCGATTAAATTATCTCTGGGTCTACACAATTATTAAGTCAATAGGCTCAGTATAATTAACTCCTGATATGAATACCCTCTTGGATTTTTATCCCAGCTTTTTCTAATCATTTGATTTTCACCTAGTCTAGAGACCTTGACCTCACCTGCCTTCATTGGCAAAAAAAAAAAAAAAAAAAAAAGTCTTAGGGAGGCCGGGCAGAGAGGCACTATATAAAGCACGGCTCTCAGACTGAGAGCGAGCCACTTGAACTTTCTAAGCCTCAGTATTCCTTTCTGTGAAATGGGGATGATATCAGTACCTATGACAGAGTTGTGAGAACTAAAAAAAAAATGTATTTGAATCATGTAACAGAATAATTAGGAGGTAGTATGAATCAAAGTCAATGAGATGCTAAGACAAACTTCTTTAAAGATTTTATGTATTTATTTGAAAGAGAGACAGAGAACTTGAGCAGGAGGAAGAGAGAATCTGAAGCAGACTCTGCACTGAGAGCAGAGCCCAACTCGGGGCTTGATCCCATGACCATGAGATCATGACCTGAGCTAAAACCAAGTCGGCTGCTCAACCGACTGAGCCACCTAGGTGACCCCTCTAAGGAAAAAAAAAATCTTGATGAAGCATTACCTGTACTCATGCACATAAAATAAGATGAACAGATGCTCCAGTATTTCAGTTTTTATCTTCTACAGCTCTGCCCTCCAGCCCCCACAAACAAGCATATCTTCAGTACCACCAAACAAAATAATCTCTAAATTTTCATTAAACAGCATGTTTCTCTCCATGTAATTCCTTTTTATTTAATTGTAGCTTAGGCTGAAGTAAGCAAGAAATGTTCAGGTAACATACTGAATGTAAGAGATTCGGAAAATCCATTTTTCATATCAAGGGCAAATTGTCTGGCCTGAAGTCAGTTGGATGGAGTATCATTGCATCAACATCATCATTGGTCAACATTTAATGAGCACCTACCACACAAGGGAAGGGAAGGATGTGGGTGGCCCAGAACACAAGGGGATTCCAGGCCTGCTTCTTGAAGGCGTGCATAATCTCTCTAGGGAACTAGTCGGTGTCTCTGTAATATTTTGCTTTTTCTTTCCTGTCCAATAAACAGCACTTCCTTTCCCCAGAGGGCTCTGGCTTCACAATCAATAATATTGGAACAATTTCTATAGCGGAGGTTTTTGATTTTGAAAGTGAAACTAGAAGGTAAATATGACTACTGGCTTTTCATTTGTACAAAACACCTTGCTTTGTTTCCTGGTTCCCTATTTGAGAATATTACCCCCCCTCCCCCCAATCTGGCCTTAATGTGCAATGCTTCTGGCATTGTCTCTGATAGGAAATCACCTTAACCATGATTGCCCAATTGCTTGCTTGAGTAATAGATGTGGCTCTTCGGGTCCCTCTCTGCATCATCCCCTTTCTACTGAGCCAAAGCACCAGAATGATTTCTGTGGTGGTGTTCGCCACCTGCTGTGGAAGTGGGTTGGGATTTTCATCTGGGCACCTGGGACACAGAATTCATCCACAGTGTAATCCACCAACTTTGAAAAGTTAACGGATGGACATTTTCTCTTATTTCCTCCATATCTGCCAAATGGGTAGCCATTGGGCTCATAGTTATCAGTCCTATTTTTATAATGGTTTTTATGACCACCTTTTTCAGCCACATGGTCTGCATCAAAGCACTTTGTAGGAAGAGGAAATTTCCTAAGTGTTAGCCTCTTCAGTAAAACAGATTCAGGATTCAAAAATGGAACATACTTTCCCTGCCCACACCATAAAGTTAGCAGAAGAACACGCTCCTAAATTGGAACTATCTTTTTGTATTTTAAGGTAGGAAAACTGAAAAATCTTTATCCATTTTCTCTTACTCCCAAATTCCTCTGCTCCCTGTTGAGCTGATCTCATCAATATCGCTGGGGATAATAGACAATGCCCATCACAGTTTTCTTTTTATTTTGGCTGGTATACCTCCTGGAAAAATGGTTATGTAAGTTCTTTTCTTTTCTTTTTTTTTAAAGATTCCATTTATTTATTCATGAGAGACACACAGAGAGAGGCAGAGACACAGGCAGAGGGAGAAGCAGGCTCCATGCAGGGAGCCCCACGTGGGACTCGATCCAGTTGATCCAGTCGATCCAGTCAATCCAGTCGATCCAGTCGATCCAGCATCTCCAGGATCACGCCCTGGGCCGAAGGCAGGCACTAAACCGCTGAGCCACCTAGGGATCCCCGGTTATGCAAGTTCTAAGATAATTATCAATCTTAGGATTTGTTAACAAATGGGAGGAAAGATCAATAGTGGAGTTTAAGAAATTAACATTTTCCCTGACAAGTGAAAACTAAAGCTTTCCCTTTCTTTGTATGTTTGGAATCAGAGCAGCTGATGCTGAATGGAAGCTCTGCTTGCAGAACTAGAATAAATAATTATTTGGCTAAAGTTTCACATAGATTCTTACCAAAGTCCTACAGAGAGCACATCTTTCTTCGATTTTCTTCTTAACACCAGAGTTTCCAGGGTCACTAGTGAGAACAAAAGAAATTTTGGAATGCCTTGCTGATTTTATCTATTCCTTCTCTTCAAAGGAGATCCCGGGGTTGTGGAAATGGTTGTCCAAATCCTGATAGAAGAGTTTTCGGAAAGGCTCATTTCTTCCTTACTTTTTTTAGTCAACTCTCCAGCACTCAGCTAGACCAAACATTAATTTGAAGTCCTCCTGGCTGCAGGATCTTGCTCACATCTTATTCCTTCCATTTTCTTGTACTTGAGACTTTTGAGAGTTGTGAAAGAAACACCTTTATTCTTGAAAGTGGACTGGCTTTTTGATTATTGTCAAAAGCTATCTCGTAAGTAATCATCTTCTTGTAGGAAAAGTTACAAAATAAGAGGAAAATTGAGAACTGGTCTAAGTTTTAGGATAAATAGAAGGAGAATAAGTGATTTTGGTCTCAATGATCAGGACATTTTAAGTTAAAATAGCGAGTTTTTTTTTTTTTTTTTCTGAAAGTGTCACCAACTGTCTTGGTTTGCCCAGGATTGTGAAGTTTCCTGGAATGTGCGTGGGACTTTTGGTGCTAAACCTGACAGTTCTGGGCAAATTGGGATTGTTGGTGACTCCAGGTCACAGTCTATGGATATGGACATTTATCTTTCCATTTGGGTACATTTGCTTTCCCCATTTCAAGCACTATCCTTCTTCAAACTCACAAGCATCCCTGCTAAAATGAAAGCCCTCTAATCACCTAATCATCCTATATTCCATGTAGCCATTAAGCTGTTTGGAAATGTTCTTACACCTCTTCCTTCAGATTTGTCAATCAGTTGTCAATATAGAAGAGTAGATGTTTGAGCATAGGAACCCACATCCGCTGCTGTTTGCTCTTCCATGCTAAGGAATTCCCTTCCCATTTTTATTATGATGGGGATTAACAGATTTTTCTGAGCTCCTTTCAATTAATTTGACTAATTTGGTTCCTAGCAAAGTGTCAGCTATAAGAATAACTGGTTTGACTGACATTTTAACTAAATGAATCAATTGTTTTAACTGGTAGGTGAGCCCCAGAGATTCTGTTTCTGTGAGTGTGAAGTCCTAGGTGTCTTTCTGCGCTGCCTTCTCAGCTTCTCCCTAGTTATTCAAGGGGTTGATCCTGGAGGACTGTTTACTTCTGGGAATCTAAAGATTTTCCTCATCAATGTCAACAATAAGGACCCTGTTCATAGCTGCAAGTAGAGATATAGAACAAATTCCTTTCACTTGACCTTGAACATGGATTATGAAAATCTAGTCTCTGTACCTCATTAGCGAAACTTCAATTAGAAGGAAGTGGTTTACTTTTCTTTCTCTTTCTTTTTTTTTTGCTGAAAAGGAAAGTAAGCAAGGTGTAAACAACCACTTAACATATAAGATTCCAAAGAAAAGACTTTCTTAAAAATGGAAAGGAAAATTGTTTTAATAGTTTCAATAAAATGTACGGAGATTGAAATAGAATTAGGTGCTATTAGTGCAAAATGTTCCTAGTGTCTGATGCGATGGATTATCTCTCACTAACTCCAAGGAAAATTCTGGTGAAAATGATCACCAGCTAGTTTATAAAGTCATATTAGGGGTTGGCAATTTTAAGAAATCGGTTCTTAAAATAGGGAGATAAGAGCACAGTGCTTAAGCATATAGTTTCTAGAGCCAGATAGCCTTGGGATCAAATCCTCTCAGCCATCTTGATACTTACTTCTGAAAGTTACTTTCTTAAAAATCTCAGTGTCCATATCTGGAAAATGGGGACGAAAGTGATACATACTTCTGGGGGCTGCCATGAGGAATAAATGACAAAACATATGAGAACTGCTTAGCATTGTGTCTAAACTATAATCAAGTGCTCAATAAATGGGCTGGCTATTAACATCGTTACCTTAGTTTATTCAGTATTGAAAATGCTGTGTGGAACATTATTTCCTTTTTTATTTTTTTTTAGATTTTTAACTTGTTTATTCATGAGAGACACAGAGAAAGAGAGAGAGGGAGAGAGAGAGAGAGATGCAGAGACACAGGCAGAGGGAGAAGCAGGCTCCATGCAGGGAGCCCGATGTGGGACTTGATCCCGGGACTCCAGGATCAGGCCCTGAATGCTAAACTGCTGAGCTACCCGGGCTGCCCTGGAATATTACTTCTATAGACTCAACTCTGTACCATAAAGCTGACATCACACCAGATGAAGAAATTCCAACTGGGAAAATCATTGGAGCATGCCAGGCAACTGATGAAGATAACTCAGGAGATTTAACTTGTGAACTAGATCCATGGAATGTTTACTTTGCAGTTTGACAAAGGTAGGTGGAGAATTGTTCTCTGCAAGTTATGTCTCCTATTCTATGCTATTATTATCATCTACTTATATTGTCTTCTCTGCAAGACTGAGTTTCTTGAGGGCATATATCAAATTGTCTTCATTTGTAGGACCCCTATAAGAAGCACCGAGTAGATGCTTGATAACTACCTGTTACATAACTGTTGCAAGAGCAACACTGCAAGAGCAACACTGTTCACTTGGGGCTGCTACAGAATGACCACCTTAGCTTTGTCCATGCAGAGCCAACCTCTAAATGTAAGAAATGGAGTTTTGTTCAAGCCCAAGTAAAGTCAGCTGTCCGGGAAACACACTCTTCACAGGGAAGAAAGTGTTTCAGAGAATAAACAGTTTTCACAGGGTTATATACTGTTTTTACACTTTGTGAAAGCTCAGAAAATAATAGATTAGCGTGTAGGCAGGAATCAACAAGTTTTAACGTTAAGGAGTACAGGCAGTAGGAGCGTTGATCAATATCTTAAGGACAAGATGGTTCTCCTTTAGGCTACTCATTTACAAAGCAGGTGCACAGTGTATGCTTGGTGGGCCATAAATCAGGCTTTTGGTTTAAGCAAAGTTCACGTACTTAGAAAGAAATCTAGAGTGGCTGGCTTCCCGTGTGTCTCAGGGCTTTAAAGTTTTTCTTCTTGTCAGCTCTCTACACTGCATGATCTTCTAGCTCATCTTCTCAGATCTAAAGCACTCTTCTTCCTGCTTCAGGTCCAGATTTTTGCAGGAGAGAATTCAGTTGGACTTTCTGGAGTCAGTCATTCACTTCTTCTCCAATCAGATTCTGTGGAATGTAAGGCTTCTTGGGGGGCTGCATAGAGAAGAAACGTGGTCATCTTCAGCACATCTGCAGGTTTAAGCCCTTATGGTAGAGGCTGTCAATGTCCCATCTATACATTGTCCGGCCTTACAATTTCAGTGGCCTGATTTCCTTTTTTTTTTTTTTTTAAGATTTTATTTATTTATTTATTCATGAGAGAGAGAGAGAGAGAGAGAGAGAGAGAGGCAGAGACACAGGAGGAGGGAGAAGCAGGCTCCATGCAGGGAGCCCGACTCAGGACTCGATCCTGGGACTCCAGGATCATGCCCTGGGCCAAAGGCAGGCGCTAAACCGCTGAGCCACTCAGGGTTCCCCAGTGGCCTGACTTCCAACTGCTAATATCTACATTTCTTTGCTTGAGGAGTTATTTGGGGTCTGACACTGCCTCGCACTTCCCCCATCCCTTCCCAGTACATTAAAAGTGTTGAGGAGAATGCTGTCCACCCCCACAAACCCCCAACCAATGATTGAAGAGAATTGAGTAGTATGACTACTCCAGCTATTTACCCTGCTGTGAGTAAGTTTTGAGTACATGTTATGCCCTGGCTTCTGGGTTCCCTAGTGATAGAAAGCTCTTGTTGCCCCCACTGGTAACAAGTTTAATAAGCACTTTTTCACCAGCAACATTCCCTTCCCTGTCTTCCTCCCCACCATGCCACGTTGCTCTGGATTATGTCCCCAAAAAACCACTTGCACTCAAATCCTCATCTTGGCTTCTGCTCCTGGGGGAGCCCCAGTCAAGACAGCTGTCATCCTCTTATATATGAATTACCACCCAGACCACTTAACTGGGCTTCTGCCTTCAATCTTACTCCTCCAACAGTCAGCAGAGCCGCTAGAATGAATTAAAAAAAAAAAAAAAAAAAGAAAAGAAAAGAAAGAATGTCAGATTGGATCATTTTCCTTTCCCAGCTAACATCCTCCTGTGATTTTTCCTTTGCACTTGGAATGCAATCCAGACTTTTCACCTCATCTCCAAGACCCTGTTTCCTATGGCCCCTTTCTCTCTCTCTCTCCAATCCTATCCCGTTCCTTAGCTCCTGTGGTCTATGACACTGCAGCTGAATGACTAAGCGGCCTGCTGCACTCAGGACCTCTGTCCTTGCCCATTTCAGGACTGGCCATTAGACATTATTTTTCATCATATCCATCTTCATTTCCTTAAGACTATATCTGTTTGAATTTTTTTCTTTTCCACTTCTTTAGTATTGTGTCCCAGCTCTGACTAAATTCTGTTAAGGCAAGGACTTCACTGTGGTATGTATAGTACTCAGCACACTTCTTGGCACATAGTTGGCACTCAGTAAATGTTTGTTGAATGAAAGGATGGATGGAATACGTACAAGGAAATACAGTGAGTCATGATCTCATGACAATGTTTTCACTGAATGATGTTTTCTCTGTTGAGAATGCTGTCCCACTCCCCACCATTTTCTTATCCTATATATTCTTTTTTAAAATTAATTAATTAATTAATTAATTTATGATAGTCACAGAAAGAGAGAGGGAGAGAGGCAGAGACACAGGCAGAGGGAGAAACAGGCTCCATGCACCGGGAGCCCGATGTGGGATTTGATACCGGGTCTCCAGGATTGCGCCCTGGGCCAAAGGCAGGCGCTAAACTGCTGCGCCATCCAGGGATCCCCTTACCTACATATTCTTAAGGACCTAAAGTAAGGACCTCATTTTCTAGAAAATGTTCCCTGTTCCCCTAAACCAGAAACAGTTTTGTTTTGGCTACCAGCCAACATAATATGATTAATGAAGGTGTTTTGGTGATAAACAATTACACACTGTATCTACATTTTGAATCAGCTTCTTAATTCTAATGAATTGGGCATAATTCGTACTTTCCCTTTTTCATGCCTATATAATAAAATAATTTTGAAAATGACGGCATGAGTTAGTTTGCATTGAGCTGCACTGTTTTGTTACAGAGCACGTGATGGTGGTTCCTGCTGGCCTCCTTGATGGTGAGACAGCTGGGATTGCACATGCTTAGTCCTCCTCCATGAAGGGTTGTGAGTGTGACCAGCAGTGCACAACAACTCCAGTGACTGCCTGTATCCGTGGCATTAATGACAACCCCCCTTGCTGTGATCAGTATCTATTTAGGTGAGCTGCACTGGGGTGGGGTGGGGCAGGGTTACCCATTCAAGTGAGTAGAGAGCAGAGTTATTGTTATATTCATAGGCTCACTTGGGTAGGCATGTGGCTGATCATCACCTTCACTCTTATCCAGCCTCATACTCTGGTCCTCAGAAGTGACCTATTGAAAGCAGGGTTTCCCAGATTGGACAGTAAGTTGTTAAGAGTCATAGGGGAAAGGAGAGAAAATGAGTGGGAAAAATCAGAGAGGGTGACAAACCATGAGAGACTCCTAACTCTGGGAAGCGAACAAGGGGTAGTGGAAGGGGAGGTGGGCAGGGGGACAGGGGGACTGGGTGACGGCACTGAGGGGGACACTTGACGGGATGAGCACTGGGTGTTATGCTATATGTTGGCAAATTGAACTGCAATAAAAAAATACAAAAAAAAAAAAAAGAGTCTGTGCTTTAGAGGGGCACCTGGGTGGCTTGGTCGGTTAAGCATCTAACTCTTGATCTAAGCTCAAATCTTTATCTCAGGATTGTGTGTTCAAGCCCCCAGTTGGTTTCCATGATGGGCATGGAACCTACTTAAAGAGACAGAGAGAGAGGGAGAGAGAGAGAAAGAGAGAGAGAAAGACACTGTGTTTTGGAGTCACAGACCTGATTTGGAATTCTGATTCTATCACTTATTAACTGTGTGATCTAGGGTAACTTACTTAAGTCCTTCAATCTGCAGTTTCTTTCTTTTTTTTTTTTTAAGATTTTATTTTTTCATTCATGAAAGACACACAGAGAGAGGCAGAGGGAGAAGCTGGCTCCCTATAGGGAGCCTGAAGCAGAACTCGATCCCAGGACCCTGGGATCATGGCCTGAGCCAAAGGCAGACGCTCAACCACTGAGACACCCAGGTGCACCTAGTTTCTTCCTTTATAAAATGGGATGACAGTAGTCCTTAGGGTAGTCATGAAGAATAAATACGATAATTTCTGTAACATTCTGATCACAGTGCTAAATATGTGGTGTGAGTTCCATAAATGCTATTTACCATAGTGTTATAATCCCTTATCTGAAAGCCTTAGTATTGAACGTTTCAGGATAAAATTTTTTTCTGATTTTAGAAAGGTAGGAATATGATATGTATATGGTATATATTCCATTCACTATGCACATATCCCAAATTCAAATCCCTGTGTATCTCTGCAGTGAAATATATGAAAAATCACATCAGATGAGATGAAGAAAGTTCTGACCCTTCAGGTAACGTGTGAACATCAAAAATTTAAGGTCAGATCAGGTTTTGGTGCCAAATATATTATGAGGAAATTCTGAGTTTCAGAGCTTTTGGATTTTGGAATTTGGGTAAGGGATTATGGGATTGTGTTTCTGTCAGTATGGCTATTTTTTAAAAAGATTTACTTATTTATTTTAGAGAGAGTGAGCATGAGTGGGAGGGGCAGAGGGAGAGGAGGTGGGAATCCAAAACACACTCCATGCTGAGTGCAGAGCCAGACATGGGGCTCCAATCCACAACCCTGAAATCACAACCCGAGCTGAAACCTGAGCCCAAACCACCCATGTGCTGCCAGTATGACTACTTTTATTATTTGAAGCTCAGTCTCCAAACCTACAGGTCTGCTACTCTTCTGTCTCCCCTCCCCTCCAATCTTTCAGCTACACATAGGATAGGTGCCTCCCCTTGTTTCCTAAGCTTTATTCTTGACTACCTAATGACAAATAAAACCTTGCTTCTGCTAATTACTGCCCACGTGATCTGGTTTGGGCCCCAATTACTCTACCTTTCAAATGGAGATGACAGTTGAACTTACCTGGGACACCGTTACAAAGATCAAATACAACAAATGCAGGGAATTTGCTCTGTGTAAGGGTTGGCATACACTCAGTAATTGTTAGCCTTTCTTCTTCTCCCTCTTCCTCTCCTTTTTCTTCCCCCAGGGGGGATCACAGTTAATGA